>NC_043705.1:76108604-76109906 GCF_006229205.1 Suricata suricatta | reverse complement strand
ATCGAATCTGTTATCAAAAATCTCCCAACGAATAAGAGCCCAGGGCCAGATGGCTTCCCAGGGGAATTCTACCAGCCATTTAAAGCAGAGCTCATACCCATTCTTCTCAAACTATTCCAAAAAATAGAAATAGAAGGAAAGCTTCCAAACTCATTCTATGATGCCAGCATCACCTTGATCCCCAAACCAGACAGGGACCCAGCCAAAAAAGAGACCTACAGACCAATATCCTTAATGAAGACAGATGCAAAAATACTCAATAAGATACTAGCAAATCAAATCCAACAGCACATAAAAAGAATTATCCATCATGATCAAGTGGGATTCATTCCTGGGTTACAGGGCTGGTTCAATATTTGCAAATCCATCAATGTGATCCATCACATTAACAAAAGAAAGGGTAAAAACCGTATGATCCTGTCCATAGATGCAGAAAGAGCATTTGACAAAATACTGCTCCCTTTCTTAATAAAAACCCTTGAGAAAGTTGAAATAGAAAGAACTTACCTAAACATTATAAAAGCAATTTATGAAAAGCCCACAGCCAATATTATCCTCAATGGGGAAAAACTGAGAGCTTTCCACCTGAGATCAGGAACACAACAGGGGTGTCCACTCTCACCACTGCTGTTTAACATAGTGCTGGAAGTCCTAGCATCAGCAATCAGACAACAAAAGGAGATAAAAGGCATCAGAATTGGCAAAGAAGAAGTCAAACTTTCACTTTTCTCAGATGACATGATACTCCACATGGAGAACCCAACTGACTCCACCAGAAGCCGTCTAGAACTGATTACTGAATTCAGTAGAGTTGCAGGATACAAAATCAATGTACAGAAATCAGTTGCATTCCTATACACCAAAAGTGAGGCAGCCGAAAGAGAAATCAAGAAACTGATCCCATTCACGATTGCACGAAAAACTATCAAATACCTAGGAGTAAACCTAACCAAGGATGTAAAAGACCTATATGATGAAAACTATAGAAAACTTATGAAAGAGATCGAAGAAGACACCAAGAAATGGAAAAACATTCCCTGTTCATGGATCGGAAGAATAAACATTGTGAAAATGTCATTACTACCCAAAGCAATCTACACATTCAATGCAATCCCCATCAAAATTGCACCAACATTCTTCTCAAAGCTAGAATAAACGATCCTCAAATTCCTATGGAACCACAAAAGACCCCGTTTAGCCAAAGTTATATTGAAGAAGAAAACCAAAACGGGAGGCATCACAATCCCAGACTTTAGCGTCTACTACAAAGCTGTCATCATCAAGACAGTATGGTATTGGCAC
>NC_043705.1:76106860-76108504 GCF_006229205.1 Suricata suricatta | reverse complement strand
AGCAAGCCTGTCATTCAAAATAGAAGGAGAGATAAAAGTGTTCCCAAATAAACAAAAAACTGAGAGAATTCATGACCACCAAACCAGCCCTACAGGAAATCCTAAGACGGGCTCTATAGGGAAATGTTGCAAAGAATACAAAGTACCAGAGACACCACTATAAACATGAATTCTAGGGAAAACACAATGACTCTAAACCCACATTTCTCAATAATAACACTGAATGTAAATGGACTGAATGCTCCAACCAAACGACACAGGGTAGCAGAATGGATGAAAAAACAAAACCCATCTATTTGTTGTCTACAAGAGACTCATTTTCGACGAGAAGACACCTTCGGGTTGAAAGTAAAGGGATGGAGAAATATCTATCATGCGACTGGAAGCCAAAAGAGAGCTGGAGTAGCCATCCTTATATCAGACAAACTGGACTTTAAAGTAAAGGCAGTAACAAGAGATGAAGAAGAACATTATATAATAACTACAGGATCTCTCCATTAGGAAGATCTAACAATTATAAATCTCTATGCGCCAAATTTGGGAGCGCCCAAATACTAAAACAATTAATCACAGAAAGAAACAATCTTATTGACAAAAATGTGCTAATTGCAGGGGACTTTAATACTCCACTGACAGCAAGGGATAGATCAACTAAACAGAAAATCACTAAGGAAACAATGGACCTGAATGACACATTGGAACAGATGGAACTGATAGATATATTTAGAACTCTGCATCCTGATGATAGGAAATTCACCTTCTTTTCAAGTGCACATGGCACATTCTCCAAGATTGATCACATACTGGGGCATAAGGCAGCCCTCCATAAGTATAAACAAATAGAGATCATACCATACACTCTTTCAGATCACAATGCTATAAAACTTCAAATTAACCGCAGGAAAAAGTCTGGAAAACCTCCAAAAATGTGGAGGTAAAAAACCACCCTACCAAAGAACGATTGCGTTAATCAGGCCATCAGAGAAGAAATTAAAAAACATATGGAAACTAATGAAAACGAAAATACAACAATCCAAAATCTCTGGGATGCAGCAAAGGCAGTCCTAAGAGGAAAGTATATTGCAATCCAGGCCAATCTCAACAAACTAGAAAGAGTGCAAATTCAAAATTTAACATAGCACCTACTGGAACTAGAAGGGAAGCAGCAAGAGCACCCCAAACCCAGCAGAAGAAAAGAAATAATAAAGATCAGGGAAGAAATAAACAATACAGAATCTAAAAGAACAGTCGAGCAGATCAATGAAACCAAGAGTTGGTTCTTTGAAAAAATAAACAAAATTGATAAACCTCTAGCCAGGCTCCTCAGAAAGAAAAGAGAGAGCACCCAGATAGACAAAAATCATGAGTGAAAAAGAATCTATGACAACCAATCCCTTAGAAATACAAGCAATCATCAGAGATTACTATGAAAAATTATATGCCAGCAAACTGGACAACACAGAAGAAACGGACAAATTCCTAAATGTGCATGCACTGCCAAAATTCAAATGGGAAGAGATAGAAAGCATGAACAGACCAATAACCAGTGAAGATATCGAATCTGTTATCAAAAATCTCCCAACGAATAAGAGCCCAGGGCCAGATGGCTTCCCAGGGGAATTCTACCAGCCATTTAAAGCAGAG
>NC_043705.1:76055755-76106760 GCF_006229205.1 Suricata suricatta | reverse complement strand
TATTTAATACATTCCGTCAAGGACAGAAATTACATGCTGTTTTTTTTCCCCCTAGGGAGGGTGTCTTAGGTTTTTCCCTTATTATTTTCTTTACTTTTTTTTCCCCTCTTCTTTTTTTGGTGGTGGGGGTGGTTATGTTTAAATGAAGTTGCTTTTACAGCACCAAAGACTTAATCATCCATCTTCTATATAAAAGATAGCTACTTTTTTGCATGGACCTCAAGTATATTGTAGTATAGAGGTGGAATTTAAGGAAAGGTATTAAGCAGGCTGAGTTTTAGCTTATGGGCAAGTAATAAATTGTATCATGTATCTTGAATGTATCATAGATAAGCTGCTATATGACGATTGCCACTTCAGATTGCTGTGAAATTAGGTGATTAACTAGTTGGTACTTAACCTTCTAATTCCTGTATAAGTCTAATTACATGAAATAGAAGTTGGGGTTTTGATTTTTTACTTTGCTTTTCTGTTTGGAGTGTCATTGTAACTACTGTATTGTAAATGACGGAAAATAACTGCATATGTTAAAAAAATAAATTGTGTTACATTTTAAAAAACAAGGAGGGGGAAGAATTTGTTTATACCTTTGGGTTTCATCTGTTCTAGAAATTTTGCAATAGTAATAAAAAACTGGTGATAGGAGCTAATATTTATTAAATACCTACTGTAGTCTAAAAAAAAAGAAAAGAAAAGAATGAGTAAGCAAGGCCTTTGAGGAATAAACAGATTGTAGTTAATCTTAAAAAAGGACAGAACACATCTTCCTCCCACATGAAAGGAAAGGATGCAAGGAAGAAAGATGAAGATATCTTTACCTATCAAGAGAAGATATTCATGACAAGTAAAGAGGGAAGATGGGCAAAGTTATAACAAAGAGGTGGTCTCTATCCTCTCATGAAAGGAGGGAAGATTATCTGACAACATCGGGGCTGGGAGAATTATTAAAGGATTGAAGCAATCAGAAATTTTGGAAAGTTGTTATGAGAAAATTGATAGATGAATAAAAAGTCTTGCTATGCACAGTGAGTTAAAAAGTAAATTAGAGGCTACAGCAAGTCAAATCAACACCTCCTAATGATTCACTATTGATGTTCTATAGCTCCAGGAACATAAAAAAGGATAAACTGGCCAGGAGTTGATGCAGAGACAGCAGATGTGGCTATAGGTTAAAGACACAGGCAATCCGGGGCGTTAAGACTGTATAAAGGTGACTGACAAAAATTCTAAACAAGCAAGTATTCGAGTGCAGTCAGAGGGAATAAAGATTGAGGGAAACAAGGAACCAGGCCATTAGAGGTCTCTGTAAGGGCAGAACCCAGCAATGAGCATCAGAGAGTATCTGAAATAGAGTGCAACGATATCAGAATGCCAAAGTACAGCTGCCGTTTCTTCCTAATAATCTCCCCAGAGTTTCATAAGCTTAAAAAAATGGATGAAATAGTATAGGAACTTGTACTGAAAGATAAACAATAGCTTGCCCACATTTGAAGTCTCATTGTTTAGTTCTTAGAGCATTTGTAGGAAGACCTAACCTCATTAAAAAGAGAGAGATGGCTGCTACTACTGTCCAAACAGCAGTGAGTGATTAACAGGCATCATCAAAATTAACTATATGTTGAAGCTAAGATTAATAAGCTCACTTCTCTCCTTGTCTAATCTGGTCTCTGGGCATAAATCAGGCAGCTTTGAAACAGCATTAATTTTCTTAAAAATTCAGAATGCTATTTTAGTAAGGTAGGTTTATACTAATTCAATAAACATATATTGAATTCCTGCTATGTCCTTGGCACACTGTACTAAGAAATCCACAAAACTCCTTTCATACATGTATCTCCTGTAAGATGCTTTAAGACTCTTAGAGGGAAAAAGAAAAAGGAGGGAGGGGACCAGCAAAGGAGCAGCTATGACAAAGGGCTAAGTTAAGTGTCAGCAGTGAGGGATATAGTAGATGTGAGAAAGGAAAGGGAGCTATGAGTCATTAATACCTCAAAAACAGAAACTCAGTTGAAAAGAGAATAAAGGAACAACCACAGCAATACTATGAATTAAGAGAACCATAAACTGAGCAAAGAGAATAGTGTCAGCCTCAATGATAAAGAGGTTGCAGGTAAACATGATAATAAGCTAACTACACTGGTTTAAGATGGCATGATTGTTAGCACCCAGTCTGAAGAAAGTAATTGTTTGTGCTTCAAGAATAATTTATATTATGGTTACTGATATAAAATCAATGTTCATGTTGCTAGAGTGCTTGGGGATAAGAGAGGTAACAACCTAGAGGAAAATTATATTGCATTGTATATATATATGTGACAAACAGGTAAGTAAAGAATTAATGAATAGAGTATGCATGTCTCCATGAGTCATTTCTGTATTATTAGTCAGGATGTTTTGTTTGCAATGGACAGAAAGCCAACACAATTCATTAAAGCAAAGTGGCAGGGGGGAGGGAAGGAATTACTTTGCTATTTTCTATGACTGAAAATTTCAAGGAAAAAAATGCTAGCTTCAGGCATGGTTAGACCCAGAGGCTCAAACAATATGATCAGTATTCCATCATTTTCCAGCTCCTAGCACAGCTTCGTTTTGCAATAGCTGTATTTTAGGCATGACCTGTCTCTACTGTGGGTATCGATATTTTCAGCTTTGCAAAATCCGAACAGAAAGCAATCCCACAAAAAATATAAATAAATAAAAAGAGCCTCTTTGTACAAGTTCATGCCAAAGTTATTTGAATTGAATCTTGTGTACCTACATTCTTCATGGATCAATCTCTGAACTGCAGCCAGAAAGTACAAAAGAAAAAAAATAATCCATGAGCTACTCCCAATGCCTTAGTTAGGTTGGAATTAGCTCAACCAAACTATATGGACTAAAACAGGGCAAGGCAGCTCCCAAAAGAAAAACCTAGCAACTGTTTTTAAAGTCATGTTCTAAATTAGTATTTCTCAAGCTAGGTTGCAGGAGAAAGAAGTATATCAACATCTAGGGAATGGGAGGAAGAATTTTATGATAATAAATAAGAGATAGGGAATGGAGCAGTGTGGATTAAAAGATAACTGACAACTACATCTCTAAATGTCGTATAGTCTGATAGGATATAACCTATGTTATTTCTAAATCCAAATGCCCACAAAGCACACATATGCTGCTTTCAGATCCACCTGAACCAAAAATAATAGGAACTTTTCTGTGTGCTACTAAGCTATTTCCTCCAAGAAATTCCTCACAGAAAACAAACAAAAACAAAAACAAAAAAACAAAAACTGTCCCTCTAATCATTGCCTACTCTCTCTAGCTTTTACTAGAGCTGCACATGATAAGTATGTCCAGTACAAATAAATGTGTTATAAAATAAGTAGTGCTAGATGGTGGGATTTGTGTATGTGCATGTGCATGTGTGTAAATGTTACCTTACACTACCTACTTTGACACCCCCCAAATTTCAAATAACTGTTTCCAATCTTTAGATACTATTTAGGATAACATTAAGTATGTCTAAATTTCTCTCACAAGTAATATTTCAAATCTATTGGCCATACAATGAACTCCGGGCTTAAGACATTTAAAGCCATACTAAACAATCGATTTTAATAAACTTTTATTGTGTTGTTTGACACAAAGACTCTGAAGCACGTTAGAATCACATTGCCTATGCATTAAGTTATTTAAGATTTAATTATATAATGTCATATATTGTTTAGAAAATGCATTAAATCGTGCCTTTTATGACTCTGGCCTATTTATGAAGATAAATCACTACAATTCAACTTGAGAGCATTAAAAACCAATCGTCTCTACCACAACATAGCATATAAAGTTTAAGTATATTGAAGGCAGTGAAGTAAAAGTATGAAATATGGAAAAAAGGCTGTATAAATGTCAGCCTATAACATGTTTTTAAAAATGGAACATGTAATTACCTTTAAGAGCTGACTATTTTTCTATATTTCATTCTATAACATGACATTATTTTCTCAATTATTTTTTAAATGTTTTTCTTTATTTTTGAGAGAGAGGCCAGGTGACCAGGGGAGGGTCAGAGAGAGAGAGAGAGAGAGAGAGAGAGAGAGAGAGAGAGAGAGAATCTGAAGACAGGCTCCAGGCTCTGAGCTGTCAGCACAGAGCCATATGTGGGGCTGGAACCCATGAACCGTGAGATCATGACCTGAGCTGAAGCCAGACGCTCAAGTGACTGAGCCACCCAGGTGCTCGTCTACATTAGTTTTTTTTAATTATCATTTCAGGGCACCTGACTGACCCACTTGGTTAAGTATCTGACTTTAGCTCAGGTCATGACTCATGGTTCATGAGTTAGAGCCCCATATTAGGCTCATGGATATCAGCCTGTCAGCGCAGAGCCCACCTCAAATCTTCTCTCCCCTTATTTCTGCCCCTCTCCTCTGCTTGTGAGCTCTTAAAAATAAATAAACATTTAAAAATTATCATTTAAACTATGGTCATAAAAAAGATGCATAGTAAACTTTTAAAAACTATTTAGAGATTGTGAAATTTAGGACTTTTAACATTGTTCTTTTGTATGTTCTAGTTCAGCCATTCTTTTAGTATTTGGACATTTGACCAGGGTCTTTTTCAAATCTTGGTTTAATTTCATTGACGAAACCATCAGAAAGGTTCTAAATTAACAACTTCTAATAACTTCAGATGTTATTAAACTCATGTATATATTTCACATTTAGGTTTGTGATTCTCATTTCTTTTTATGGTCCTCTCTGTTAGAGAAATCCTAGCCATATTTCTTCCAAGCCAGGCTTTCCCCAATCAAATGTGTTGTTAATTTTTGGTCATTAGTATATTTGCAAGTAATCATTCTGGTAGACAGTTCTAGGTTTTGTTGGCTACTTTTCTAATTTTTCATGATCCGTTTAACTGTAGCACATTTGTCATCCAAGTTTTTAGCTGTCATAGGCATCTTGATGCACATGTACCAAGTTTCACCTAAGACACTAATTGCCTTTTAACTTGATAAAAATCAATTACATCAAAAATTAGCTCCACTTTTGAGGTTGAGATAACACAACTTTTTTACGTGGTTTACTAGTCTTACACATATCTACCTAGAGACTGACATCAACTAAATTTTTCTTTAATTATCTAAGACATTACTCATTCATAGGGTAAAAAAATGGTGTCATTATCTATAATCAATGCTATGGATTACACTGATTATTCTAGTATTTTTCCTATTTTTGAATTTTATTCTATTCATCTATGTTGACAAGATTTCTTTTGTTTTTACAAACAAATATTCCCTTGGACAAATTTGAAAGCCTTTGCCATCCTCAAATAAGTCCTCACTAACAGCCTGTAATGGCTTCACAGCAGTACCTAACCTTGTCTCAGGCATCGCAAATGTCATTCATCAGACCCTGCTGATTTGACTAATGTTCATAATAAATGCACATCAACCATTTCTTCCCTTATCCTGAAAAGTCTGTCACTGGGCCTTGTTTAGTTGTCCCTCATATACACATGCAAAAATTAGATAAAAGAGAATCAGTTTTCTTCAGAAAACTGACACTTATCCCTCCAATCATGCTACCATATTCTTTATCTTCTTAACCAAAAATCCTGAGCACAATTTAACATTCTCAAGAGCCATCAAATGAAAGCTATTTAGTAGAGCATAACTCAGCTCTAGGAGTGCATACCCTGCCTCCACATCATTAATTGTGTAACCCCATGCAAATGACTCAATCTTCCTATATCTCTGTTATCTCATTTATGAACTGAGGATAACCATATGTATTTCACAGATTTATCATAAAGATCAAGTATGAAAGTTTACATAAAGCAAATCCTGGCCCATAGGAACCACTCAGGAAATTAAAGCCATTACAGTGACTACCATTATCATTACCATCATTGTTCTGAGTTGTGCAGTGCTGCCCTCAGGGATCTTGGTTTATCAGCCTATTTCCTCTCTCACCTATAGTAACCATCCCTTCAGCTTGTCGGCATCTAGCTCTCTACCGCCCTTTTCACTTCTTTTGGAACATTTTGAAATAGAGGCACCTAGGTAGCTCAGTTGATTACACATTAGACTCTTGATTTAGGCTTAGGTCATGATCTCACTGTTCATGTCACATGAAGCCCTGAGGCTGTCTCTATGTTGACAGTGTGGAGCCTGCTAAAGATTTTCATTCTCTCTCTCTCTCTCTCTCTCTCTCTGTCAAAATAAATAAATAAACCTTGAAATATTTTTGAAATAATATTGGTGGGATAGAAATTAACTTATTGGACTTTTATAATAGAAACTTAATTGCTATAAAAGGATCTAAGAAGCTTTCCTATGAGTAGAGTTCATGAGCTTTATTTAGTACATGGGCATAAATGTTGGCAATCCACAAACTATTCATTCATTTCTTGGTTCTCTGTTGTGATGCACCTACAGTAGGTGAAATCAAGCTCTTCTCATTTTGGAATTATCTTAGGTAGAAGAACTGCTGCTTTGATTAACTCATATCAATTGATTCATCTGGATCAACAATGAGATATTTTGTTCCCCTGAACCAAGTAGACTAAGGATAAGGCAATGAAAAACCGAACTCAAAGACTGATTGTTTTCCTGCATAGATATATTGGCTCAGAATTCTAAAATGTTGAAAGTAATTCTTGAGTACCATAAACATCAGAAGTTTCCAGGCTGTTTTAACATCAATTCCTGAAAGTAAGATCCTTTTGTCTTTGAACAGGCTGTAATCTCTCAAGTATCATTAATTTCTACCCATACACATCACATACAAAAATTAATAAGAGCAGTCATGATCAAGAAATATCTTGCAAACAAAATAAAAAATGCCCTGATTAAACTACACACAAATTCCTTTACACAGTAAGCAAATGGACAATAATTTTAGGAAGCATCTTATGAAGTTTTACACACATTTGGAAATAACAAGTATGCCTCTTTGAACAATTTACTACATTAAAGGTATTTGTACATTTCTTTTTTCCCCTGTTTTAAATAGTGCAACTCTAATTAGTATATGTCATAATTCATAATATTGGCAGCTGTTCTAATGACTGCTAAATCTTTTTAGAGTCACAAATTATGAAGAAAAACATACCTAATGTAAAAAAAAGGATGAAACATTTTTTCAATGGAATGCAGGGATTAAATTCCTGTTGCTATTCATTCAATAAAATCTCATTTCAAAAATAATGTGTTATTACTGATTTGTGTGTACTATGGGTGCTTTTTATGCCAGGATGTTGAATATCTAAAGCATTTCTTTTTCCTCTTGAGTTGTTACCAATTATCACTTTGGCATGCTTGATTCTATGCGCTAGACTTTCTCAGTTTTGTCAAATGGTCTTAAAACCAACTCAACTTGTCTTTTAATCCTACTGCAAAGTCAAAATATGTAAAACACACGTGTCCAGGGTAAAAGTTTGAGGTTAGGTAGATTACTGCGTAACTGGCATTGCAAAGAGGCTCAGACATTTTTAAGGCATTTTTTTTATTGTTCAGTGTGAGAGGGAATATTCCCACTAATATTCTGAGAATGATATATCAAATACTGGCCCAATTGAGAGAAAATAAACATCTCAGAGAAGAATCATACTATTGAAAGAATGTTCACCTTCCAAGTAAAGTTATCAGAATACTTGTTTTTATTCTTGCTCCTTTCTGGAATCCCATTAAAATGATAATAAAGTGATATTTAAAGGTAAAAACTCATTAGGAAAAAACAAAGAAATAAGAGAAGATGGCAGCAATGACATTTTGAAGCTGGAAAGTAGAGGGATGAGTTGTAACTGAATTATGAGAAACTTGATCCTGAGCTGGCCATACAGTAAGGAAAGAAAATCACACACAGAATCCACAAAAACTCAGGGACTAAAATCCCTCCCTATGTTAGTTAGCCAGGATGCAATGGGAAGATACCCAGATAAGAGGGTTGAAAGCTTTGACCTGAAGGGAGGAGGGTAAGGGACCAAAGCAGGGAAGGAATGTGTTGTGGTTTTTTTGGAGAACCAACACTTCTAGGCCAGGAGACTTGCTGTTTCACTGGATGACCCCTTGTTAAGAGTATCTCATGTGACAGCACCTTATGTGAGCCACCTTGAGTCACACTGGAGCTGAGGACTTAGACCGAAGCTCCCTGGGCTGACCTCATTACCTTCAGTTCATTATAATACTAAGATCTCCTCTTATGGACAGAGTATTCCACCATTTGTTGAACATATCATGTATGCACCAGCATGTTCACAGGCTAGGCATGTGCAACAGCATCAAAAGTGCCTATGCAAGCCCCCTGCCCTCACCCCCTAAAACACTGAATTAAAGTTTCCTGTATTAACCCAACAGGGTGAGAGTGCTTTGCTTTCAAAGACCATCTCCTTGTCTTATTACTGAAACAAGTAATAAAAAGTCTCTTTGCTTTCAGCACTTCCTTGAATTGTATTCAGTTTGATGCTCCTCAAGGAGTGAGCCCCTTGAATTCAGTTACACCTAGCTGAAAGAAGAAATAAAGAAAGAAAGGTTGGTTGAAATCTGCATTAGAAGCAGTGAGAGTCCTTCCCTCTCTCCCACACTGTGCAGCCAAAGAACTCTTCATCCCTGCAAAAGACTGGAAGTTTATTTTCACAGAGGGCGAAAAAGAGAATCTTTAAATTTGGAGTTTACAGGCACAGTTGACAGCAAGACTATATTGGAAACAGAAGCAATAAATGAATATAACATTCTGCCCTCCCTGTCACCTGCAGGACTCCTCTCTCAGCTGGATTCCAGAATCTAGCAGCCAGGCTCAGTTCAGGAAGATGGCTGAATAATACTCATCTTAGCAATCCAGCCATCCCATAGGAAAAGATTTAAAGATACTGGTATCAGGAGTTCCTAGAGAAAATAGACCATACAAGCCCACCTTATAGTAAAGTGCACAATGGGTAAGTTCCATCTAAATATTCAGAATAGACAACCAACATTTTAGCACCTTGTGATGTGAAATATTGGGGTTTGGGAGTGAATGGCCAACAAAGAGTTCTTGAGGAGTCTTTGATGCAAAAAGAGTGGTTTTATTAAAGCACAGGGACAGAACCCATGGGCAAAATGAGCTGAACTAGGATTATGAGCAATGACCGGTTGTATACTTTAAAGTTGGGAGTAGGTTAGGGATAGTGTTAAGTCTCTAAGGAATTTGTAAACAAGGATCTTGAGGGGCTAGCTGTTGCTGGGAAATGGTCATTTACTAGTATTCTAAAGCCTTTGTCATGAGACTGTTCAGATGTTTATCAGTGGTCCATATGCTTAAAGGATGATTGCTAACATATATCTTTGGAGGAGGCAGGTAGGGATAAAGGAAATTTCCAAAGGGATTTTTATATGTTAAAAGAGACTTACAGGATCTTGGAGGTCAGACTAATGTGAAGCTAAGGTTGCCTTTTGCCCTTAGCAAAGTATTAACATCCAGGCAGTTGAGTTCTTCAAGGAATTGACATTCACTCTGCCTGTCTCAAGGACTTGTCAATGGGCTGTAAGTCTTAAGAAAACTTAACTTTTTTCCCTTTGGTCTTTGGTCTCCACATCACCTTATAAATGTGAACAGACATCTTTGGAAAGTCTCTAACATGAAGATGAGTAAAATCATATTGGTTAAAAAAAAATCACCTAGAAGGAAACAGACTATTCCAGATGAAGAAAACCTCAAAAACTATCATTAAAATCCAAATAATGGAAATGCAAGAAAGAAAAGAAAGGAGAAAATCATTTACAAAATACATGAAGCAATTTTCTCAGAGCTGAAGACAGTGAATTTCTAATTCAAAGAGCCCTCTAAATGAATGCCCAGCTCAAAGAAACACATCACCATGAAACACACATGTATACCAGATGAAATAAAACCAAATCCTTGGGGCATCTGGGTTGCTCAGTCAGTTAAGCATCCAACTCTTGATCTCAGGTGAGGTCTTGATCTATGGGTCACGAGTTCAAGACCTATGTTGGGCTCTGTATTGGGCATGAAGCCTATTTAAAAAACAAACAAAAACAAAAACAAAACAAAAACAAAAAACCATAAAAAACTCCCTAAATCCTCACATTTCTTAATGAAATTTCAATACATAATGTCTTAAACTAACGGGCAATTACAGATGGTCTTTAAAGATATGAAGGCAGATACCACAGAGGAACTGTGTGAGAATGTGAATTAATGATCATCATGGGTCTGACAAAGATCTAGTTCTAAGAAGAATGATCCAAGTTTTTTCCTGCATCTATGAATAACAACAACCAAAAAAAAAAGTCACTTTACAATAGGTTAGCAATCCAAATCGCCAATCTGTAGTAAGTCTATAGCAGGCAAACTGGACCTCCCCATTGGATTCATAAAATCCATAAAGTTCTTCATAAGTGAAATATAGTACTTTTTTGCTTAACTTGGCTAAAGAAAAGACTTTTCTGTCAAACTCAAAGTTGCAATTCATACCACTCAGTATTTTGGCTGCATTTCACATCACAGGTGTGCTTTTACAAAGGGTCAAGCTCCCATTTCCCACCTGGATACTGGATAGATGACTCGGTAGTCATGCATGTGCCGTAAATGTACAATCACATGTGGGTCACAATGAGAAATAGTATATTTGCGATAATGTGATAATCACCCCAGGCACACTACAGATACTGCTGATGTAGGTTCATGGTCAAGAAATATTGAACCTTATTTTTCTTCTCTCCTTCATTTCTAAAGCTTACTAAAGCACGTTTTCTTCTAGTGTTCACCAAATACATAATTTTTCATCTTCCATCAGGCCTATCCCCCAACACTTCTTCCCAAACTTACTGCTACCACTTAAGTGCTATCTTTCATAACCTCCAACACTTTCACCATTCATAGTCTAGAATGTTCATAGCCTCCGAACCCCTTTAGGCTTTCCTGCTCTTCCGGTCTCTTTTCTAGAAGCCACTTCCTCCCTAGAGGCCCTGTAGCCTGATAGAGGATGTGGTCTATAGATGATTGAGTCTTGATAGGATGAGAGTTCTAAATGAGTTGTGAATGAAGGAAGCATGTTCAGAATCTGGATGAAATCTTTAGGAGAAAAGGAAGAAAGTGGGGGAAAGATGAGAGAAAGATAGTGAAGGTTTAAGTCTTAGCTATATCGTAAAGGGAGAAAGTTGGAATATTTATTGATGCTCTCTATGCTAGTTTCAGGATGGACTTTTATATCCTTCTAAAAATGGCTATATTTTACTGCTATTTTTTACTTTTATTAAGAATGTAAAGTGAGTGACCTACATATGCATACATAGTCATGTGATTTCTATTTCTGAGGAAAGTCTCTGACCTTGCAAGAATCAGAACTTTATAATATGAGTTTATTTTGTCCTCTAGCAGGGAAAAGGACACATTACCACAACAGACCTCTTGAGTCTCATTTTCAAACTAATGCATTCAATTTCTAACAAAGAGCAAAGGATAAACAATTAAACATTACATGTAACAGAACTCTTACCCACCTGCCAACAATTAAACCCAGTAATTAAAAATTGTAGGAGAATACACATAAGCGTATCCTCAGCAGCAGTCACACCACGGTCAAAGAGGGGGAAAAATCTTTCCTAATAAGTTCCTTTCCTATTTCCCAGGCTGCTTTTCTTGACATTAAACAGACCCGAGACTCTGTCAACTGTATTTCACTTTCTTTAAAAAGAGGGAAATCCCATTCTGTATCCCCTGGGAGGACTATTATACACAGATGAATGTATTTTGTTATTTAGTTTAATAAATGTAGTGTTTAGAACAGATGTTAAAGCTTGAAATTGTCCAGAGAAAGGAACAGCTCAGGTGCCAATAGTGCAGGCTTCCTGCCTGCTGTGCTTTCTTCTTTGTCTTTGGAAGAGCTACTTTCACAGGTGAAAAGGCATTACAGTATTTATAACCACTCAAGTCCTCACCACTGCACTGAAGCTGACAAACGGGGTGCTAATTAGTGCCAGGAGTGGTGGTGGTGATGGTGGTTTTATGACACAGTCATCTGGCCAGTAAATTGGACAAAGAGAAACAGCACATTAACAGAAGCACTGCAAATCCAGCCATGCAATGGGTAATAGCTGAAGGTGAGGACTGGCTAAAAAAAAAAAAAACAAAAAAAAAGGATATTTCTCAAAACCAGCCCATTTGGCCTTCCATTGCTTGCTTTTCTGTGGATTTTCTAAAGTACCAGCTACTTATATCACCATAATACAATAGGATTTCTTTAGAGTACGCTGGTGAATAATATGCTTAGGAAAGAGG
Organism: Suricata suricatta; assembly: GCF_006229205.1. NCBI lineage: Eukaryota > Metazoa > Chordata > Mammalia > Carnivora > Herpestidae > Suricata > Suricata suricatta. The sequence goes on along the minus strand of NC_043705.1, from coordinate 76,094,500 downwards.
AAAGATATTATTTGGTCAAAATGAATATCTGTTCTCTGAGAATTATAGTTTATAAAACAACAAATCTCAATGTAAACAATAGCCAGGTTATTGTTTTGCATGAAAGGAAGCAGTAAAACAGTAAAATTCAATCAAATAATAATTACTTTTGAGTATCAATATTGAAATTAGTCATATAACTCATTATTTATAAATTTCATAATGCTTTATTTAGCTTAGGTAAAACAAATCTACAGTTTATAAATGTGACCAACATGTTTACATGGTGTTCACTGACTTGGGGCCTACAGTAGTTGTGATAAGAGAAAGCATGACATAATGAGGAGCATAAGAATTCATTATTAGGAAAGTTGCATTCAAGCCTCAAGAGCATGTTAGTGTGATTAGGAACTTTTCAACGGACTTGAGGCCAAATCCAGACACTGTGCCACTTAGAGCATGGTCTTCAAGATAATTGCTGAGTCTCAGTTTGACTACTTATAATACCTACTTTTTTGGATTGCTCTAAGAATTAAATAAAATGATATTTATAAAGCAAGCAGCAGAGCTCCTGATACAACCATTCATTAAATTATAAATATCATTAAAACTATTAACTTTCATAAGAAAGTCCACAACACTTTCTCTATTGTTCTTTTTAAATGTTTTTATTTATTTTCAAGATAGAGAGAGACAGAGTACAAGCTGGGAAGGGGCAGAGAGAGAGTGGAAGACAGAATCTGAAGCAGGCTCCAGGCTCTGAGCTGTCAGTACAGAGCCCAATGCAGGGCTTGAACTCATGAACCATGAAATCATTCATGACTTGAGCCAAAGTCAGATGCTTAACTGACTGAGCCACCCATGTGCCCACTTTCTCTACTGTTTAATCTTTCAGGTACAAAGTTTCAATTTATCCCTGGTTGTCTGGGGATTAAAAATGATATCAAACAGGATGAAATATGAGAAATCACTAAAAATTCTTAGAAGCCACATATATACAACTGCTAAGAAACATAAGTCTCTTTTTTTCTACTGAAAACTAGTTTTCAAAGACAAGCTTTCCAAAAAATAATTTTTATTATCACTTTCACTCTCTTCAAACACATTTCATTCTCCCAACCCATCTTTCACAAAAGCCAAGATATTTTTCCAGAGAAATACATATGTAGTCTGGCACTAGAAAATAGAAGTGCAAAGTGGCTAATTATATTATGAAGAGCAGGATGGTGATGGTTGTAAAGAATTTGTCCAGCTCACGAACACAAATGGATTAACATTTCAAGTTCAACGCTTAAAACCATATCTCAGAGAGGTGTTGTCATGTGAAGTAACATAGGGAAAAGAGCAGGGGGCTCAGTTCTCAGCGGGAATGTTTCTACATGCTCCAAAAAGTAGTAGATGGTCACAGTAGGTATTTTTTTAAAAACTACCATAATAAAACATGTCACACATTTCTATCAGGACTAAAGAAGTAGAATAATATAGCATAAACTGAGATAATTTGGAGAATTTATTCATTCAATAGATATAAATTAAGATCTCCAACCATGTTCCAATCACTATGCTGGACACTGAGGGAAAACCAAAGTAGTGAGCAAAATAAACATTAGTAGATACAGAATTGTGAACCAAACACAGTAGCTCTCCTCAAGGAATTTACAAGTGAAAGTAAGATTAATGTAACAGATTATTCATTCTGAGACTTAAGACCTTGAAATTAGTAAATGATCTCTACAAGATTATAGAATCCAATAGATTTTAAACAGAAAGTTTAAATTGTCACAAAAACACAATCATTATGTACCTTATTTTGAATCTCAAGTCAATGAAGTCTATAAAATCAAATGTGAGAAAAAATAATTTTGAAAAGTAAGTTTGTCAAAAATAAAATTGAAACACAGCTCAAAACTGATTAGATTTCCTCTAAGAACAGAGCTTTCACCAGTAACGCTCTAATCCAAGCTATGGGAACAAAGAGGTTCCCTATTATCACTTCCTCATTTCCTTATTTTCTTCACACTGGCTTGGAAACTCCGTGCAAATTCTCTACCCATGACAGAATTTGTGTACTGCATACTAGATAGAATAACAATTCCTACTCTATACTTTTAGTAAAAGAAAGTTGAAAAGTGACTCCTGGTATATTTTTCCAAATAAAACTTCAATATATGTGATAACTGTTAAATCTAGAAGTGCATTAAAATTACCAGTGGAGATTTTTAAACTGATACATCTCTGTTCCTGTTACATTTTGGATGCAGCAAGTGTAGGTTGGAGTTTTATATCTGGATATTTTAAAACCCCATATATGATTCTGATGCACATCCAGAATTGAGAATCTCTAGAAAACAATGAAAAGAAAAAGTTTTAAGTATCTTCTTCCCTCCCACTACTTTCTTGGAAAAGCAGCCTGTATGGAAAAAGTCCCATAGCCTACCTTGGACAAAAATACCATTTATATGCTGAAGAAATATATAGTTTTAAGCATTGAACTGGGCTGGTCTAGGCAAATTGAAGCCAAATTACCCTGCAGAATCTTCTGTGGACTGTCACATCTATCATACCCTGCCTTCATAGATAGCTGGATGATTCATTGCTTTCTATGAAACAGAATATTCCAATGTTATCATTAAATAGTGATGATGTTCATAATAAAAAGAGATAGCACACACTCATTTGAATTCAGAAAATTAAATTATTTACTTTTCCAGAGATTCAATCCAAGAATCTGAGTCTTAAAAAGCCCATGAACTAAGTACTTTGAATTGTTCCTAAATTTACAAAAGAGAATCAACTCCATGTACATTCCACTTCCCAGCTTAGAAACTTGTATATTGCTTTGCTTATCATGTGCAAAGAAAACAGCTATACAACTGCATCATTCAAAGAATATACATGATTTGCTGAGCATATATTGGGCGTATATAGTAAACGTTGCCTCACTGATTGATAACACAATCATCTGAGATCTGACTTAATGGAGAACAAGGCTGAAAAGAGAAAACAAAAGACAAACTCTCAGTAAAACTGGAATGACCTGGGACGTTTGACCTGTGACTCTACCACAATTAAGTGTTTTACCATCATTAACCAGTTGACCTTACCAGGAAGTAGGGAAATCAATTAAGTCATTTGGCCTGATCCCATGAAAACAGAAATTAAAAAAACATTTTTTTTTTCAAAGTCAGGTGCTTGAAAATCAGATGCTTAACAACTGATTGGTTTAAGGCTTCATCGTTAAAGAGGCAGCACTTTCTAAATATCATGATCCCATGAGAAAGAAATTGGTGGTTTCATATCATTTGTTGCTCAAAAAAAATTTTTTTTTAATTTAGTGTGTCTTTTGGCAGGTATTACGCTAGTTCTGTTAGGAGATAATTAGAAAAACAACTGCAGTGATAACACAATAACCCATATTAAGCACTTACATATCAAGCCCTGGGCTCAACAACATACATGCAGTCACATCATATAATCAGCATAATCTGTCGTATACCATTATTAGCACTATTTTATAGACAAGGAAACTGAGGCCTAGACTTATTAACATATTCAAGATCACAAAACTCCTAAGTGGTGAGTCAGGGATTTGAACCTATATGTGTAGTCAAAGCCTATAAACTGCATTTAAACCTAGAAATGTAACCTAAGGATGATGAGTATGCCACAGAGACTGACGTTAATATATCAAGGGGAACAATGCAATCTCATAAAAGAGCCATAAACAAAAGCAAAGGAAACTAACATCTTTACAAATTCAAAATTTGCTTCCTATGCACCATAAAGTACACACCACAACTATGATCATTGTTTTAAGTTTATTTATTTTATTTTTTTAAGAGAGAGAGCACAGGCAAGGGAGGCAGAGAGAGAAAGAATCCCAAGCAAGCTCCATCACACTGCTAACATAAAGCCTGATGTTGGGCTCTATCCCATAACTGTGAGATAATGACCTGAGTCAAAATCAAGAGTCCAATGACCAAATGACTGAGCCACCCAGGAGCCCAAAAGCTATGATCATTTCATACCACAGTACTAGCACAAAGTATGGGCAGATTTGATGATATACAATACATTCTTCCTAATAAGGGGTTGGATACATTTCTTTATAGAGACACTACTTTCCACACATATGTGTCCGTAGCAAGTTAGAAGTCATACTGAACTAAATTGCAGCATTCATGATGAATGTGGAATGTCCACTGTGGTGCTTTTAAAATCTGCCTATCTATCCTTTGACATACTCCCTTCAAAATGTGGAGACTAAGTGCTCTGATCTTGAATATAAGCTGGATTTAATGTTTGACTTATAACAAATGAAATAAAATTAACGAATTAATAATTAAATATGAAAGAAGTGACAGAGTGTGACTTCCAAGTCTAGGGCATAAACATTATTGCAGCTTCTCTTCCTCTCTATCTCTCTGATCACTCTCTCTAGAAGCCAACTACCATTTCATGAGGAAACTCAAGCAGCTCTGTGGAGAGGACTACAATGGCAAAGAAGTGAGGCCTCCAGCCAATGGCCAGAACACACTTACCAGGCATGCAAATGACCCTCACCAGAAGCAGATTCAACAGCACCACTCAAGCTTTCAGGTGATATAGACCAAGCTATACAATAATTGCAGCTTAGTGAAAAAAGTCTTAGCCAGAACCGCTTAGCTAAATTGCTCATAATCTCTGACAAAACTGAAACAGAAATGACATAAGATGCTAAATTGAAGCAACTTATAACTAATACAATCATCTTGCCAGTGAACCACTGAAGTATATTACCATAGAAGGAAGCTGTATTGCCTCTCTTTACATAGGCCATTGTTCCTCTTTGTGCCTCAGTTTCCTCATCTGTAAAATGAATAAAATATATATACCTCATAGACTTGTGAAGATTCATGATATAGTTTACAAATACATATTAGAGGGGTTCCCAGTTGAGTAAGCCCTAAATAAAAGTTAGTATTAGTATAATTGTTGACAGAACACTTCTCTCTTTTCTTGGGCTATAGCATCATGAAAGGAAGAAAAGTTGGACCCTCTACCTAATAGTCTTGCCTCTGCTTCTCAAATTCACTCCATTCCCTCAACACCAAAGTTCTCATTTCTCATCTTCACATTTCTCCTATTTCCTGTTTCTTCTTCTTTTTTCCCAGTTTATTATTTATTTTGAGAGAGAGAGAGAAAGCATGAGCAATGGAGGGCAGAGAGAGAAAGGAAGAGAGTGAGAAGCCCAAGCAGGCTCTGCACTGCTAGTGTGAGCTCAACACGGTGGCTAAAATTCACGAATGGTGAGATAATGACCTGAGCTGAAGTCAGACATTTAACCGACTGAGCTATCCAGACACCCCTCCTGTTACTTCTTAAAACTTCTCCCATTTGGGCAGCTAAACACCTGGCATCTCTGAAAAGTTTAGGACAGCAGAACACAGAATAATTTTCAAATGTCTAAAACCTAGGGCCAATGGGGTTTCCAGAATACAATCTATACAGAAGTAAAAGTAAAGCTTTCTATTCCATTCAGAGGTGAAGCAAAAGGAATTTAGATAGTGATGTGTCCCAAAGAAGGTCCCGTGTATACTAACCACGCCCCTTGTCTTAGACAAAGAGTCTATATTGGGAGAAAGCAATTCCAAAGAGTTGTGGGGAAGTTCAGCTCAACAGGAAACTATATCACCGCCCAGTAGAGCCCAAGGAGGTAAGAAGACCCCAGAACTTCCCAGCATATCAGACATGACAGTGGAGCAGTGGCTGCATGGTGAGTTTAAAACAATGGGCCTGAGTCCAGCTTGCAGTTTCCACTGTCCACTAGGACAATGCAATGAAAGAACAAACTGAGAATGAGTCCTTGGCAGATTATAAGAGGCCTATTAGCCAAAAGTCAAGGCATGGCACAGCAGTGATCTCAAAAAAACAACAACAACAAAAAACAAAAAAACAAAAACAAAACCCAAAGACCAAGTACCCCATAAGTTGATATAGAGCTCAGAAGGTATCAAAGACCCAAGGGTGTTGCAGTATGAATGCATTGCCTGGGCTCTTCAAAATCCCCTAGAACTTAAACTCACTTAAGGGAAGGGATCCGAGCTGCACCTTGACTTAGATTTCTCTATAGATTTTTCTATTACCCAGTGAAAAGGAGGCGAGAGTAGGTTAAAAGAAATAAAAAGTAAAGTTACATTTCCAGCACACCCAATTTTGTGCTGAGATTTACATCCCCACAAGAGTAGATGGCTTGAAATGATTTCTAACATCCATTTAAACACACTTCTACTTCCTTACACATATCAGAATTAAGTCAAGTTGGCTACTCTTTTGTTAGTCTTTATCCTAGCTACTCAAAGTTCAGATTCTCTCAAATACCCTGAAATTACAGAGTCTTCTCAGTCTCCTCTCCAGTTAAATCCCCTCCTTAACAAGCCTTTTTTACACACAGATTTAAATAGCTTTCACCATACAACTGCTGCAACCTTATACTCATGTTTCTTTTTAGTAAAAGTCTGAGGTATTATTTTCAGTGACTGGGAATATCATTTGTATAAAACATAGAGGATTACTGCAGGAAAACAGAGACTACATTTTATATTTTCATTTGACTGCAAGGGATCGAGCATAGTGCCAGGCTCTATACTTCATGTGTAATTTAAAGCACGCTAGTGACCTCTCTGAGCTTCAGTTATTTCCTCTGTAAGATGAGAGCCATGACTTGGTTCTTGTGACAATCCAGTGAGATCATATATATCATATTATTGTATGTTGCCCAACTTAATTCTTTTATACACTGAAGCTATTGTGGGGCTGACACAAAGGTTTATATTTTCAAATCAGATTCTCATGAATCAGATATCCTACTCAGAATCAAGAGGCAAAGTTGAAGCCAGGAGGGCTCTGGGATATCCCACATAATTTTATAAGCCCTTCCCTTCTGTATACCACAAACTTTCTGGCCCACAGTAATAGCTAAGATCCCAGACAGGATGTCTCATAAGTGTACAGATTCTTGGCTTGTTTACCTTTGGAAATCTTTTTTTTTAAGTTTACTTATTTATTTTGAGGACAGAGTGAGAGGGCAGAGGATGGGTAGAAAGAGAATCACAAGCAGGCTATGAGCTTTCAGCACAGAGCCTGATGTGGGGCAAGGAACTCACAAAAAGTGAGATTATGGATTATTTCAAGAAGGGGCAAGATGGCGGAGAAGTAGGAAGCTCTGTAATTTTTGCTCACCCGCATCTATCAGACTGAGAAGGATTGAAGCCACAATACTCTGATCTGCAAGAGTAGGAGGAAAACATACTGAGTCCAGAAAGAATACAACCTCAAAGGTGCCTGAGTGAGTGCGAACCGAGAAAATAAAAATGGCTGGGCCTGGAGGTGTGGAGGGGAGGAAGCCCCAGCCCCATGCAGACCCAGAGAGAGTGCAAAGCCCAGGAGAGACAGAGGAAGAGAGAGACTGAAAATGCTCATAAAAGTGTCTCTACAGAAGAGGAAAAAACAGCCTGGGAGAAGAGGGATATTATCATTCCATATATAACAGCTGGGCACAGGGAGAGAAATCTGTCCCATTTAGCTGGTGCATTTTTCCTTGGGCTTAGCTCCCTCCTCCTCCTACAGGATCTGGCTAGGAAGCCAGCTGCCTGCAGGAGTATATCTCATCTTCGGTGGTAGCATTAAAGTGCATGAACTAGGATTTGGAAATGAGGCGGAGCTTGGAAAATACCACTTGGCCTGCCCCCGGCATAGAGAGATTGGACTCAAAAGAGTGGCTTGCAACGCTTGGTTTGAGAAGGGCTTGGGGTGGCACCATTCTTCTCCCCACAACCACCAAAGCAGGGCCTTGGAAAGCAGTCCCCAAAACCTACCTACCCTAAACTACACCCATCCACAAGGGAGAGCTGCCTTTTTTCCTTGCCATCCAGATATATTTTCCCTTATCACCTTCTTATCTCTCCCCTCAGCTGGTTTTGCTCTTTAGACTGTCCATTGTCTTTTGTTGTTTCTCCCCGCACCCCCACCTCCGCCTTTCCTTTTTTTTTCCTTTTATTTTCTTTTAGTTTTCTTTCCCCTTTTGGTTTCCCTGTTTGATTTGTCTGTGCATTTGCGTACTTTTGTTCCCTGTGTGTTTGTCTGTCTGTTTTACTTTTCAGGGCTACCTCAAGAAACAAGCCAAAGTACACATGGTGGAGAGTCTCAAATATCACTGAGCAGGGAAATAAAATAATCAAAGGCACAACAAGAGAAACCAAGAGACACCATTAAAAGAACACTTCCTGAAATGACAGGCCCAGGACAGTCAATGAGCCTCCTTTAATAAAGCAATACTAACAGGTGCACAGTGCATAACGAGCTTTTAAAATGGACAAGAGACAGAAAGCTAGCCAAAATGACAAAACTAAAGAACTCTCCTCTAAAAAAATTCCAAGAAGAAGTCACAGCCACAGAACTGCTCAAAACAGATATAAGCAACATAACTGAACAAGAATTTAGAACAATTGTCATAAAATTAACCACTGGACTTGAAAAAAGCATCAGAGAAACTATTGATACAAAGACTAGGGGCCTTCAAAATAGGTGTGCTGAGATCAAAAAGGCTATAAATGAGGTACATAATAAAATGGAGGTGGCCACTGCACATATAGAAGAGACAGAGAAAAGAATGGGTGAATTAGAAGACACAGTTATAGCAAAAGAGGAAGCCAAGTAAAATAGAGAGAAATTGATACAGGAGCAGGAAAGGAGAATTCAAGACCTGAGGGATACAATCAAACAGAACAATATCCATATCATAGGAATTCCTGAAGATGAAGAAAGAGAAAAAGGTCCTGAAGGGGTTCTTGATCAAATTATAGCCAAGAACTTCCCCAATTTGGGGGAAAAACAGACATTTAAATCCAAGAGGCGCAGAGAACTCCCTAAGACATAATGTAAACCAACCTTCAGCAAGACATATCATAGTGAAACTGGAAAAATATAAAGATAAAGTGAGAATTCTGAAAGCAGCTAGCGATAAAAGGGCCCTAACATACAAAGGGAGACCTATCAGAGTGGTTACAGACCTATCAACGGAAACTTGGCAGGCCAGAAAGGAATGGCAGGAAATCTTCAATGTGATAAACAGAAAATATATGCAGCCAAGAACCCTTTACCCAGTGAGCCATTCAAAATAGAAGGAGAGATAAAGGTGTTCCCAAATAATCAAAAATTGATAGAATTCACCACAACCAAACCAGCCCTACAAGAAATCCTAAGACAGGTTCTATGAGGGAAATGGTGCAAGGAATACAAGGTACCAGAGACACTACTACAAACATGAACTCTTCATGAACTCTTCAGAGAACACAATGAATCTTAACCCACACTTTTCAGTAATAAAATTGAGTGTACATGGACTGAATGCTCCAATCAAATAACAGTGTAGCATAATGGATAAAAACACAAAATCCATCTATTTTCTGTCCACAAGAAACTCATTTTAGATCTGAAGACACTTTCATATTGAAAGTAAAGGGATGGAGAAATATCAATCATGCAACTGTTAGTCAAAAGAAAGCTGAAGTAGCCATACTTTTATTGGACAAACTGGACTTTAAAGTAAAAGCAGTAACAAAACATGAAGAAGGACATTATATAATAATTACAGGGTTTCTCCATCAGGAAGAGTTAACAATTATAAACATCTATGCACTGAATTTGGGAGTGGGAGCACCCAAATACATAAAACAATTAATCACAGACAGAAACAATATTATTGATAAGAATGTGCTAATTGCAGGGGATTTTAATACTCCACTTACAGCAATGGATAGATCAACCAGACAGAAAATCACTAAAGAAACAATGGACCTGAATGACACATTGGAACAGATGGAATTGATAGATATATTTAGAACTCTGCATCCTGATGCTAGGGAATTCACCTTCTTCTTAGGTGCACATGGCACGTTCTCCAAGATAGATCACATACTGGGCCATAAAGCAGCCCTCCATAAATATAAATGAATTTAGATCATACCATGCACACTTTCAGATCACAATGCTAAGAAACTTGAAAAAAAGTTCTGGGTTTTTTGTTTGTTTGTTTGTTTTTGAAAGAGAGAGAGAGAGATACAGCATGAACAGGGGAGGATCAGAGAGACAGAGGGAATCACAGAATCTGAATACAGGCTCCAGGCTCTGAACTAGCTATTACCACAGAGCCTGATGCAGGGCTCAAACCTCCTAACCATGAGATCATGACCTGAGCCAAAGCCGGACTTTCAACTGACTGAGCCACCCAAGGGCCCTATAATGCTATAAAACTTGAAATCAATCACAGGGAAAAGTCTGGAAAACCTCCAAAAATGTGGAGGTTAAAAACCAACCTAAAATGATGATTGGGCCAATCAGGCAATTAGAGAAGAAATTAAAAAATATATGAAAACAAATGAAAATAAAAATACAACCATCTAAACTCTCTGGGATGCAGCAAAGTCTATTAAGAGAAAAGTATATTGCAATCCAGGCCTATTTCAACAAACTAAAAAAAAGTGCAAATTCAAAATCTAGCAGAGCACCTAAAGGAACTAGGAGGGGAGCAGCAAGAGCACCCCAAACCCAGCAGACATAGAGAAATAATAAAGAGCAGGGCAGAAAAAATATATAGAATAAAAAAACAGGTGAACAATGAAATCAGGAGTTGGTTTTTTGAAAAAATAAACAAAATTGATAAACCTCTAGTGAGGCTCCTCAGAAAGAAATGTGAGAACACCCAAATAGACAAAATCATTAATGAAAATGGATCTATTACAACTGATCCCTCAGAAATACAAGCAATCATCAGAGATTACTATGAAAAATTATATGCCATAAACTGGACAACCTAGAAGAAATGGACAAATTCCTAAACACATATGCACTACCAAAATTAAAATGGGAAGAGATAGGAAATATGAACAAACCCATAACTAGTGAAGAAATTGAATCAGTTATCAAAAATCCCCCCAAAAATAAGAGCCCAGGGTCAGATGGCTTCCCAGAGGAATTCTACCAGACATTTAAAGCAGAGTTAATACCCATTCTCCTGAAGCTATTCCAAAAAGTAAAAATAGAAGGAAAACTTCTGAATTCATTCTATGAAGCCATCATCACTTTGATTCCCAAACCAGACAGAGACCCATCAAAAAAAAAGAGAACTACAGGCCAATATCCTTGATGAATACAGATGCAAAAATACTCAACAAGATAGTAGCAAATCGAATTCAACAGCATATAAAAAGAATTATTCATCATGATCAAGTGTGATTCATTCCTGGGATACAGGACTGGTTCAATATTCACAAATCCATCAATGTGATATATCACATTAACAAAAGAAAAATAAAAACCATATGATCCAGTCAATAGATGAAGAAAAAGCATTTAACAAAATACAGCATCCATTCTTAATAAAAACCCAAGAAAGTCGGGATACAAGGAACTTACTTAAACATTATAAAAGCAATTTATGAAAATCCCACAGCTAATATCATCCTCAATGAAAAAAAATGAGAGCTTTCCTCCTGAGATCAGGAGCATGACAAGGATGTCCACTCTCACCAGTGTTGTTTAACACAGTGCCGGAAGTCCTAGCATCAGCAATCAGACAACAAAAGGAAATAAAAGGCCTCAGAACTGGCAAAGATGAAGTCAATCTTTCACTGTTCACAGATGACATGATACTCTACATGGAAAACCTGATCGACTCCATCAGAAGCCTTCTAGAACTGATCCATGAATTCAGCAAAGTTGCAGGGTACAGAATCAACGTACAGATACTGGTTGCATTTTTATACACCAATAATGAAGCAACAGAAAGAGAAATTCAAAAACTGATCCCATTAACGATTGCAAGAAAACCCATAAAATACCTAGGAATAAACCTAACCAAAGGTGTAAAAGACCTGTATAATGAAAACTATAGAAAACTTATGACAGAAATTGAAGAAGACACAAAGAAATAGAAAAACATTCCATGCTCATATATCAGAAGAATAAACATTGTTAAAATGTCATTATTATCCAAAGAAATCTACACATTCAATGCAATCCCAATCAAAATTGCATCAGCATTCTTCTCAAAGCTAGAACATCCCTAAAATTCATATGGAACCACAAAAAACCCTGAATAGTCAAAGTATTATTGAAGAAGAAAACCAAAACAAGAGGCATCAAAATCCCAGACTTTAGCCTCTACTACAAAGTTGTCTTCATCAAGGCAGTATGGTATTGGCACAAAAACAGACACATAGACCAATGGAATAGAATAGAGAATCCAGAACTGGACCCACAAATGTATGGCCAATTAATCTTTGACAAAGAAAAGAGTATCCAGTAGAAAAAAGACAGCCTCTTCAAAAGTTGGTGCTGGGAGAGCTGGACAGCAGCATGCAGAAGAGTGAAACTAGACCACTTTCTTACAACACACACAAAAATAAACTCAAAATGGATGAAGAACCTGTATATGAGACAGGAAACCATCAGAACCCTAGAGGACAAAGCAGAAAACAGCCTCCTTGACCTCAACCACATTAATTTCCTACTCAACACATCCCCAAAGGCAAAGGAATCAAGAACAAAATGAACTATTGGGACCTCATCAAGATAAGCTTCTGCAGGAAACAAAAAAAAAACTAATAGGCAACCGATGGAATGAGAAAAGTTAGTTGCAAATGACATAGCAGATAAAGGGCTAGTATCCAAAATCTACAAGGAACTCACCAAACTTCACACCCACAAAACAAATAACCCAGTGAAGAAATGGGCAGAAGACATGAATAGACACTTCTCTAGAGAGAGCATCCAGGTGGCCAACAGGCACATGAAATGATGCTCAGCATCACTTATCATCAGGTAAATACAAATCAAGGCCACATTGAGATACCACCTTATGCCGGTCAGAGAGGCTAAAATGAACAAATCAAGAGACTATAGATGCTGGCGAGTGTGGAGAAACAGGTATCCTCCTACACTGTTGGTGGCAATGTAAAGTGCTGCAGCCTCTCTGGAAAACAGTGTGGAGGTTCCTCAAAAAACTATCAGAAGAACTCCCCTATGACCCAGCAATTGCACTGCTGTGGATTTACTCAAGGGAGTAATAACAGAACAGGAGAAACCTAACAGAGGACCATGGGGAGGGGAAGTGGGGGGAAGTTAGGGAAAGGGAGGGAGGCAAATCATGAGAGACTCTTGAATACTGAAAACAAACTGAGGGCTGAAGGGAGAGGGGAAAGGTGAAGGAGGGTGATGGTCATGGAGGAGGGCACTGTAGAGAAGAGCACTGGGTGTATGTGGAAACCAACTTGACAATAAACTATAAAAAAAATAGTGAGATAATGCCCTGAGATGAAATGAAGACAGTTAACCAACTGAGCCATCCAGGTGGTCAGACCTTTGTATATCTTAAATCAAGCACATCTGACTATGAGCATTGCAGAGATAAGACTCTCTCATAGGACTCTCTCCCTAGTCATATCAGGAGAATATCTACCATAATATTTATAATGTTACTTGACTCATGGGAAAGATAACTTTGAAACTTTGTTTACTGCCTTAGAAAGCAGGAAAAGATCTTATTAAAAAAATAAAAAACATAAAAACTCCCCCACAGTAGTGAGATTTACTTATTTCTTTTCGGATGAAGTCTCTGTTCCCCTTTGTGGTTTAAGTGGCCCTAAGGGTCCTTTTGATGCCAGATAGGTGTCTATTTCTGAAAATAAGCACATTTCCACCAAAGGACTTTTAAATTACATTCTTTAAAATGTATATTTTTATAATATATATGATATGATATAGCAAATATATATTTTAAAGAATGTAATTTTAAAAACTATCAATAGAACTCCCCTATGACCCAGCAATAGTCCTGTTAGGGATTTATCCAAGGGATACAGAAGTGCTGATGCATAGGGGCACATGTACCCCAATGTTCATAGCAGCAATGTCAACAATAGCCAAATCATGGAAAGAGCCTAAATGTCCATCACCTGATGAATGGATCAAGAAGATGTGGTATATATACACAATGGAGTACTACATGGCAATGAGGAAGAATGAAATATGGCCATTTGTAGGAAAGTGGATGGACCTCGAGGGTGTCATGCTAAGCGAAATAAGTCAGGCAGAGAAGGACAGAAACCATATGTTTGCACTCATAGGTCTAACAGGAGAACAGAAGAAACCTAATGGAGGACCAGGGAGAGGGGAAGAGGGAAAAGAGAGTTGGGGAGAGAGAGGGATGCAAAACTTGAGAGATTATTGAATACTGAAAGCGAACCCAGGGTTGAAGGGGGAGGGGGAGGGGGGCAAAGAGGTGGTGGCGATGGAGGAGGGCACCTGTGGGGAAGAGCACTGGTTGTTATATGGAAGCCAATTTGATAATAAACTATTTTAAAAAATAAATAAAATAGCAATATGATCCAATATAAATTTTAAAAAATAAAAAATAAAAAATATATATTTTTAAAAGTACTTTTAAATATGTTTTAATGAATTTTCATTAAAGCTTTGTTTGCCTTTGGTGTATACTTTTTCTTTTAAATAAAGTGTGCTAATTTCTCCTTCCTAGATGGAAGTCACCCAATTACGTAGCTAAGTATTTGTCCCCCCCCAAAAAAATCTCTGGTACAGAACATTACTGTAAATCATTTTTGCTTCTCTTCTGTCCTTAGGCATCAAAAGGCAAATGGAAGAATTCTCATTGGTTTACATTGACAATTTAGCACAAATTGTCTTTAGCAACTTATTTTCCAATACTATGGCAAAAAAATGGTATCCACAGGGTTCCCAAGTTAAGGCATTCCCCACATATTCTAACACAAACATACAGAAAGGAAAAGAATGGCTCCACACCTGGAATATTTTCTAAACAACTCTGATTTGCATTCATGGTTATAAATTTCACCTATAATAATAATTAGAGCTAAAGATATTGATCAGTTTATTACCTTTAAGAAGATAAAATCTACTTACAAAATTAAGACCCTAAAGAAAAAGTACACATAGAGTATTATTTTAATATCTCCAAGTTTGGCATTTGTTTTTACCCCCATTCTACTCACTTTGTTTCATCTTTTCTGTTTCCATTTTAAATTATTTCTAAGAAGCTGATGATGCACTTTTAGATTGCTCCAGCACTCTCCCTTCCTAAAGAGTTGATTCTCAATAAATGATAAATCTTTGTTATGTGTCCACATTTGACCACAAAAACTAATATAAATTATAATTTTAAAACATTTGTGTAAAACTCTGGACCTATATAATTTGATTGGAAGTACAGAAATATTAGGGAATAGAAGTTAGCAATAGTATGAGGATAATAAATTCCAAAACAATACGTTTTGTAGAAAAATGTAGAATAGAAATAAAAATACAAAGAAGTGAAAAAATTTATTTTCCAGGGGATTTAAACAAATTTAAAATATATCATTTTTGCAAAAAACTTTAAAAAATCTATTAACAAGATAACTTACCTGACCCACCAGCTGTTCGTGTGTGTGTGTGTGTGTGTGTGTGTGTGTGTGTGTGTGTTTTAACTAGACTTTCCTATTTTTCCTAGTATAATAGTAATGTGTATAGCGGTAATCATATTAGCAGGACAAAATACAGCTTCAATACTGATGGACCGACTTTTGATTTTAGTAACATTTATTTATTTTTTCATATACTGCTTTACTGTAGGTCAGCCAAATTTCTAAATCTAGACTTGCAAGCCCTTTAAGTCAGCAAATATTTATTAAATCAACACATTAAATGCAGTATATAGTTCACAATTAGTGCATGATTTAAATTAAAGACACTTTTTATTATACATATGTGTGTATATTTTTTCTACTTTTGAATGCTCAGCTATTAATCTTCAGAAATGCACTGTGTATGGTAATATACTGAAAAGATTTTCCAAAAATAAAGTTTTGACAAGGGAGCTGGAAAAGAACAGGCTTCCTTCTTGCCAGATTGCAGGTGCAAGGAAGAAGAAGGAGCAGAAAGCTAAGTCAGACACAAGGGATCTAGGAGGCAGGTATGAGAGACAGAACAGCAGCAAGAAGTTCATTGGAAGGAAATGGATAGATATGAGAAGGAAGAAAGGAAGCAGGCGACAAGAGAAAGCCATCAGTAAAAGGGAGCCCCCACTGGGAGACATCTGTAGAAAACATCTGCAGACACTTTTCCATCACTGCCAGGAAAGAAAATCCCTGCCACAGAGACATACAAAAAGGCCTAACTACCTGTGGTATTTGGTTGAAGGGCATAAACAATGCTCAGTGCACCAGCCTCTAATTACTCTATGACAACCCCAGTTCCGCCCTCCCAGTGGAAAACATATGTCAAAGCATTTAGTATTGATTGAAACATAAGGAAATTCTTTGATTCATCTCTTTCCCTACAACAAGCCTGCCTTATTTCACCCTTATTTGTCTGAGGAAGAAAGAAAAGCAACTATTACCTTCCAAGGAGAAATAAAAGATGGCTCTGATTCATTTATCATGTAACTGTTTTGCTTTGCTTTTATACCTGAGATTAGAAAATTTCTGCCAATACTACCCTGTCAGACTGGCATTGAATGCAACAGTGGGTATGACAAAGGTACTAGCAGCTGGAAGGTACACTGTCTAAAGTGCTAGTGCTGATGACGGGACCAGCCACCTGGAAGACTGAACAAGTCATTAGAAGATCAACTGTGAAAAGAATCATCCCCCTCTCCCGCCTTGCTCCCCTTGAATATCTTATCCTTCCCATGCTCCACATTACCCCATTTACAGCTCATTCAGGACTAATGTAGCAGAGAAGAAACATGGAGAAGTCAGAGACAGACAGAAATCTTGCAAATGAAAAGAAAATTCTTTATTATGACAAGTGGCATTCATAGTTTCAAAAAAGAAAAATATGTTATAGATTTCTGTGCACACATTACTATGCTTAGCCCATTCAAGTCATTCAGTCTCACTAATGGAGTGAGTGCATTTTGTGGGTCAATCACAGGCACGTCTGTGTGGATAGGCTGCTATACAGAGGCAGAGTCTCCAGGTCATTGACGAGCCTGCCGCTGCCAATGGTGCCACTCCCAGAGTTACTGCTTCTGAGAGCTGGTGCTTTTGATGTATGGCCAGCTGAAAGAAACAAGCAACCACAAAACATATAATGGAGCCCATAAGAGGCCTGGGAGGAAAAGAAATGCACGTATACAATTACCTGATTGTTAGGCTTTACATTGAGTCTCAGGAGTCTGCATTATCTTGACAATGACTTGCTGAGCAGTGCTGCAAAGTCACTAAACTTTTTATGCTACTCAGTTTTTCAATCTATAAAATAACTTAATAAAAGCAATTTGATATAGGATAGTGTTCCATATAAGCAGGTGTCCTTGAAACCATTCACTTTAAGAGATCAAATAGATTAGCTTCCTATTGACAGCCTCACATGCTATCACAGAAAGTATCTATGAAGGACAACAATCAAATGCCTAGGGCATTCATAAAATCAAAGTTCAGAGTTAGTTGGCATTTGAGAAGGCCTCTTCTACTCCCTTGCTCAGGCCCTCAAATTAGGAAAAATCACGAATTCCAACCTGCAGACAAGCAAAAGAATCAAATTCCCATTTCCACACACAGTCAGAAACAGTCACAAGCGTGTGACTAGAAACTGAGTCCAGAATTGAGACGAAGAGAAAAGAAAAATTAAAATGCCATCCCATAGGTAAGCAACCATATACTTCCTCCACCTAAACCACTTTGGGCTCAGTGCCTAATTACCTAGGAAATAAGAGAAAAGAAAGAATTTAAGAAGAGAAAGAAGGAAAAAGCCCAAGAACAAAGGGTGAAAAGGGAATGAAGAGTAATTTATGGAATAGAAACATTCACTCACACTTCTCGATTTCTCCCCAGCCATATCTATATTCTCAAACTACTACATTCGTAAGGACAGAAACCATTCTTATTTTTATGAACATCCCCCTATCCAAACCACTGTCTTCTCACTCCACATTTTAATGAAGTATCATGTGTCCGCATGTAGATGGTCCACTGGTTCATAAATGTTACCTGACTATATGCAATTATCTGGATCCAGTGATTACTTCTGGAAAAGAGTATCACTTTTTTTATGCTTTGATTTTAATAATTGGGCAGAAGAACAGGCTATTGGAACATACAGAAACACAGCAATGTACACCTGTATCTACATCCATGCATGAGATTTTAAAAAATATTTTCCAAAACATTTTTTCATACTTCTCTACAAATAACTTTATAGGGTGAAATTTCATTTGCACATGTATTTATATAACTGATATAAATTCTACCACCCTTATTAGATGGTAAACTTTTTTAAAGCAAAGACTTCTATTTTGCTTCCAGTTCCCAATAAATGCTCATTCATGAAGAAATATACATTTTTGGAGCCAGTCTGTTAAAGTAGTTCATCTCTGGCTATTGCTAATTTTACATTTCTGTGTTCAGTCTTTCATTTGTTTGCATTTGTTAATACGAACCATCTATGCCTCTCATCCTGGGTTTTTAAATAAGGTACCTAATTGCAGGGTTTAAATTTTTCTATTTTACCCTCAAGCCTGCTGTTGATTATTTTTGTCAAAATTGAATGCTTGCCCTTTAAAAGGTCATTTCTGAGGTTTTAACCTGTTGGTTTGTGTGATTGCAGCAAATCTCGCCCTAGAATGTTTGCTGTTGTACAAGAACCACCCGTCTACTGCTGTGTGGAAGGAATAACTAAGTCAAAAGCCACCATTTCCTTGTAGTTGTGAAGATCAACTTTTCAACATGCACACAGTTTGTGGTTCGCCATTTCACAATTTTCAAGCAGATAGCCAGTAATATTCCAAAGAAAGTTTACAAAGGCAACCCCTTTTAGGCAACTTTGTGAAAGGTAGTATTGTTACAAAGGAAGTATGGAAAGACAATAATAGATTTCACTAATATACTCAATAAATTATATCTCTAGTCATAATTTTCCTTGGCCTTATAGATTCAACAACTAAATTATCCTTTATTTTTATTTGATAAGGTAATGCTATATTATTCTGTGGAAAGAGAATATTTGTTCTTTCTAAAAAAAATGTAGACAATCTAAATTATAACCATGTTACCAAAAAATGTACATAAGAGAACGTAACAATAAAATTAGATTTCAGGGGCGCCTGGGTGGCTCAATCGGTTAAGCATCCAACTCTTGATCTTGGCTCAGGTCATGATCTTACAGCTCATGAAATCAAGCCCCATGTCAGGCTCCCTGCTGACAGCGGGGAGCCTGCTTGTGATTTTCTCTGTTTCCCTCTCTCTTTTCTCTGCCCCTTCCCACTTGCTCTCTCTCTCTCAAAATGAATAAACATTAGAACATTTTTAAGTAGATTTCAGGAGAGAAACAAAAATCCTTTAAACTTTTTTTTTAATGTTTATTTTTGAAAAGAGAGAGACACAAAATCTAAAGCAGGCTCCAGGCTCTGAGTTGTCAGCACAGAGCCCAACACAGGGCTCGAACTCACAAACCATGAGATCATGACCTGAGCCGAAGTCGGATGCTTAACCTACTGAGCCACCCAGACACTCCATAAACAAAAATCTTTTAAAAATGAGAAAGCATTTTTTAAACCAAGAATGGGGCTTAGTTATAACAAATATGTACAAAATTTGACCCTAATTTCTAGGAAGCCAGTGGTATAGAGTTGTGGGATGAACAACTGTGTTCTCCAATTCCTACTTTAAAATCATGTAAGAAACACATACAATCATTTTTTCTTCATGCTAAGTTCACAGGGGTCCCAAAAATAAATATTGGAATCACCTCCTGGTATTGATGACCATGTATATAGGATCGAATGCTTTATGCTGGAGAAAGAGTCCAGTTTATTTACTGATCCAATCAAGTCTCCAATTTTGGAAACTAGTAGTATGATTTATACTAATAATGTTAGAAATAATAAGCAACTAGTGTACTGGTCTACATATTTTAAGAAGATTAAACATATAATTATAGATCCTGAAAGACAACCATCTCACAATGACAGGAATTTCAGTCACCATAACTTCTTTAGTATATACTCTACAGAGTGCAGCCAAAAAATAATTTAACCATTTGTTTTATTTTTGATGTTCTAAAAATTACAAATATAGAAGTGTGTTGTTTTCTTTAATCATCCTGGAAGGTTTAAAATACAAATAGTTCTCCAAATATTAATAGAGGATTAATACAGGCATTATCTTTAGAACCCGTTTTCCAAGAACACAGGACTTATGTTTTACTAAATGCATAGTATTCCATAGTCATCTTTTTCATTTTCATTAAAGAGATATAGTGGCAACGTTGTGAATATGGGAGATAGACTACTTTGTGTTTGAAACCTACGTTTGCTATATATTATCTGAATCAGAGGGTAGTACCTAACTACTTGGCACTTCTGTTGCATAGTCGGCACAAGGGTAGTAACACAGACCTGGAAGACTTTTGTGAGCATAAAATTATGCAAGAAATACTGCTTACAGTTTCTTGTATGCAGATACTGCTTAAAAAATCTTACTTGTCTATCAACAACCTCTCCACAATTACATAAAATGCAAAAGTAGAGACACATCTTTTGAGTTTAATTTGGAAGATTATATTACTAATATTGCTAGTAATAAAAACAATACTAGTGGCAAGAGGAAGCTTTATATTTTGTTACCAGTTATCAATGAAATTCTATTTTTTAATAATTTTCTTTGTTCCTCTCTACTTCACTTTAGCTTGCTCTAATTACATAGTATCTCTATCTTTTTGCCAAACTACAATTAAAGAGGGGGACATGGAAAGAAAGATAAACTAATATGTCTCTTGCTTTAAACAAAAACATATATTCCTATAGGAAAATTCTTCTGTAAGTATTTTTGGCAAATCGACATATTTTGAAACTGTGACATCTGATGCTACCTCAAAATTAACCTTTTACCTCTTTACCCATATTAGTAAGTGACTCCCAACAAACACTTTACACCTAACTTTTACCTCCAAAGACATGGTAAGGGTCAAAAATAAAGTGGATGTAAGGAATACCCTTGTATACTTTATTTGACTTTCAATAGTCCTTTTCCACTGTGACACATAAAAAAAAAAAAAAGGCCTCATCAGATTATCCTGCTTTATTCAGCAAAAATAGACAGTTTCCATTCTAAAACTGTCTAATTAAAAAAAGAAGTTTTGCTATTGGGATTCTTACACATAAAAGACCACTCTGTAGCTACATAAATAATGTTACTATCATGTGACATTGTGTCACTTAGTGGTTCTCATAGATGCTTTACTTTATAGAAAAAGAAAGCATTGTATATTACCAGTAATAATTTCAGTTGTTTATAGTAATTAAAATATTTAAAACTATAAACTTTAATAAACATAAAAAATAAGATGAATTAAATATGATCAAAGCTGTAAAGCAATAAATTAAAATTAATATGAATTTGACATAATGTCTAATGATGTTTTGCTTTAGTCAAATTACCAGGTCCAACATGTTTATGTTACTGGCTAATATAACACAGGTTTTTTTAAGTTCAGTATAAGTATACAACTGCTTTGTGTAATGACTTCTTTCCCCCACTATTTTAATGAGAGTCCTATAATCCACACAAAGAGCATGGATGGTAGGCAACTGCACAGAGAAGGTCAGAGTTCAGGGACGTAATTTACGCTAAAAATATTAAGCTTACAGTTGAACACACTTTTGTGGCATTTTGTGAGATAATGGGAGGAATGAGAGTAGTTGGTGAAGAGGTCCCAAAGAGGTCCCATAGCCAAAGAATCA
Source organism: Suricata suricatta (assembly GCF_006229205.1). Lineage (NCBI taxonomy): Eukaryota > Metazoa > Chordata > Mammalia > Carnivora > Herpestidae > Suricata > Suricata suricatta. Next base: position 76,072,725 of record NC_043705.1, on the reverse strand, counting down.
TGATTGGACTCACAATGAAATAATGATCCAAACCCACCAGGATAAATACATGCCTTCTCTGGGTCCCCCTGTTCCTTTCATTACCTGTTTATGGGTTTATCTGTACGTTCAGATCAGATTAGTGGGTTTTATATTACAGGAGGAGGGGACTAGTATCTACAGAATTGTCTCAGCAGGAGACAATAAGGAATGAGGAGAACTAAGGGAAAAGTGTGAGAAACACATTAGCTCCCCACCATTGCTTCAAGTGTGCAGGCGTTCATCTGTTCTAAAATATTAGATGAGCAAAGGATGTCATCTGGAAGTGGTGAATCATGGGAATCTACTCTTGAAGCCAAGACTACACTGTATGTTAGCTAACTTGACAGTTTAAAGAATAAATAAATAAAAATAAAGTATTAGTGAACTAAAAAAATATTTCACATAAAGAGCTGGTTCTGCTGCTAGCAAAAACAATGGATTAATCCTCACTGCACGTCAAGAAACAGAAACAAACTTGAGTTACCTCATATAACAAGAAGTGTACTGGAGAGACACAGAGCTATAAGAACCCAGACAGTCTGGTGCTCAGAAAGATACAGTGCTTGTACCATGGTAGAATCTTTACACCAGTGTCTTGGCATTACTCTAGCTCGGTTATTTGCCAATTATAGGTTCCATTATTGGTCTTCATACACCTAGAGACAGATCTATAGTCCTTTCTCTTCTTTGTAACCACTGATTACTCACAGTTCTGCCTCCTCAAAACTTTGATTTATGATCATCACTCAGGGTTCTAATTCTCTCATGACATCTTTCAGCTTCTGCTCCCCTTCTTAATCACTAATTATTTCCCTATTTCCTGATCAGTTGAATCAGGTGGCAGAAAGAGTTCTGCTATCTGCACAGGTCAGATTCTTCAGCAAGGGCTGCAGACAGGAAAGACTGGCCTGGGAATTATCATAGTTTGTTAGGCATCGAGGCTGACATCTGTAACATAACAATGAGCACAATTTGCTCAACATGAACCTTCACTGAGAATGAAGACAAAAATGTTTATTTTAAATAATATATCAAAGTACAATTATTCATGGCACAGTACCAGAGAATAGCTGTGTCCATAACAACTAGCAAAATGCATCAGTTTCATTCAAATATAATCTGACCTCAGGGATTTTATGTGTGTCATGCTGCCCACTACAATTTAAGGAGCTATTTATAAAAATCAATATAGTGTGCAGGTAATCTGACATATTTCCTACCTCAACTGTAAGACACTTAAGAACCTCATATCATGGTTATATGGGATCATGAGGTCATATTTAAATAACCAGAGAAATCTCAGCTGCCAAAAAAATAAAGCAGATGCACTATATGAATTTCACAAAAACACTTCATATTCATTCCTTTTCATAAGAATTGTTGAGGAAAAACACATAAATAAATCAACTTCTTAGCCATGGTAAAAATCAATTTTTAACAAACATAAATGCTCTAGTTTAGAACTGCCAGCTAAGGAATTGAGTGTGAGAGCTTTTAACTTAGATTTAATAAATGCAAAAACTTTCACCCCTATTGCTTACAGGATCTCTAAAAATTTCTTAATCCTGACTACAGCAAAAAGTGTCTCCAGAAAAGGATAAATTTTTAAAATATTCTGACCTCAAAACAAACCAATTTAGTATACTGTGTCCTTAAGAATTCTCTTTTAGGGGCACCTGGGTGGCTCAGTTGGTTGAGCAGCCGAGTTTGGCTCAGGTCATGATCTCACAACTCAAAGTCTTGTGAGTTTGAGGCCCCACATTGGGCTCTGTGGTGAGGGCTCAGAGCCAAGAGCCTGCTTCAAATTCTCTCTCTCTCTCTCTCTCTCTCTCTCTGCCCATCCCCTGCTCATGCTCTCTCTCTCTCAAAAATAAATAAACATTTAAAAAAACAAGGAATTCTCTTTTATACAAATGGTCATTAACACTTAGAAAATAAAATAGAGGGCATCAAAATCTCTACATAATAAAAATCTCAAGCAGGTGAGAACTCCATAGCTGATGAAGACCTTCCACATTATATCAATTCACTGTAAACAGCAAGCCTCAGTGTTTGGACCCATGTCGATTTCATTCTCCTTCCCTCAAGAGTGAGGTCATATTTGTTAGTCACTGAATTTTGTGTACACATTCAATAAGAAGCTCCTATTCTATTAACTGTTTATTTGTTCTAATCACACAGATTAATATATAGAATTTGGCATATTTGGTCAAGAGCCTGGAAAGAGATACAAACAAATTGAAAAGAAAATTCAGAATACCTTTGGAGTGTGCTTGAGGAACCTGTTGCCTTGAAAACGTGTAAGTCATCTTTTGATAAATGATACCAGGCTGGTTAGATGTTGTTGCTGCTGTTTTTTCATCACCTTAGTGAATAACAGCAATATCACTAGATACATTTCATTATATGTTTACAGGTTTAACTAGGGCTTTTTTTTAATTATGCAAAGAAATTATGAATGAGTCTCATGGTTCCACCTATGAGGACTAATTATGTAAATGTTTTATGTTTGTGGTTCATTTTTAAAATCTATATTTGGAACAAAAAATGAAGTACTTCATTGTCTGTTGATTACAGAACACATCAAACTCATTTTCCCCAAAATGTTATTCAAATTGGAATTTTGAAAAAGCTGAAGGGTTCAGGTGGATTAACAGATCAACTCCCTTACAAGTTATTTAAAGGGTAACATACCTGAACTGGAGAATAATATTACAAATACAGTACCATAAACTCTTCCTAAAGTGTAATTTGTGTGCTATTGCCATAAACCAAGAATCGCAATATCTTACAGTCAAAAGGAATGTCACTTATTTAAATTCTCAACTTCCATATGTTACTGATACAAAAAATTAGCTTTCAAAAACTTAAATAATTTCCCAGAGTCAAATAAATGGTGGTGAGCCTGGATAGGAATTTCTGCATACTCATCTGATTAGAACTGAAGATCTAGATGGACTGTGTTGCTAATTCAACAAACATGTTTCTAAACAAAATGAAAATAAGAAATCATGGAAACTTTCTGTAAATAGTGTCTTGATATCATAATTTAAATTATATTAAAAATGTGTCCTATACTCCTTCTGTCTTGTAAACTTTACATCATAATTACTTTTTAATGTTTTAAATTAAACAAATGAGAAGATAAGCATTCTCCTATATTCAGATAATGTGGTTTTCTTATCACAATCCAGATCATTAATTGTGATACTTATGCAGTGCAAAGAAAGAGAGGTAAATATTAATCACAATAACATAAGATAAAACAAAAAATCATTATGTTTAGCAGAAATTTACCACTTTTTAAGCCAGTAATTGCAAACTGGGAGCTTATAGATTCTGGCATTCAACTTTCGATTTAGCCAACTCATGTTTTATTTTTTATAAATTGATTTAATTATAAGCCATTACAAATTGGGCACTTCAAAGAAAAATCCAGATTTTCAGGTTCTCTCAACAATTAAAAAAATGACAGTATAGGATTACATGTTTTTTTCATGTTTATTAGTTAATTTATTTATTTAGAGATACAAAGAGAAAGGGTAAGAGGGGAAAGGGCTGAGACAGAGAGGGAGAGAGACCAAGCAGTCTCCACACTCCTTGCAGAGCCCAGTGTGGGGGCTCAATCCCATGACTGTGAGATCATGACCTGAGCCGAAATCAAGAGTCGGTGCTTAACTGACGGAGCTACCCAGGTGTCCCCCAGGATTTCATTTTCAGATAGGAACCAATTCATAGGAGCTGAGTAGCTGCCCTTTAGGCAGATTATACCCTCTTCAGGTATCCTACGGTCCTCACCACTCCCTACCGGTCACTCAAATAGATTAACTGCCTGGACCCTGTATTCTTATGAGGTTGTAACATGATCTGGTAATCAATATCTAATAATTTCACATAGCACATCTATTTGTTCAACTTCCTAGAGAAATATATTGTGGTTAAAAATATTGTTATTGCTGAAAATAACAGCAGCAAATAAAATAAATCCCCAACTAGAATTTATTAAACGACATAGATATTTACTATCCTACATGTCAAGAAGTTCTGAACTCACTTCTTAAGCTGGCTAATTCAGCAGCTCAATGACAGATATCTCAAGCAACAACAATCTCTAGGCTTCCTTCTTTGCCATCCTGAGCATATCATCTCAGTTTCTCTGGCTACCTCCTTCTCTCATCCCATGTTGACAGGCATTGGTAATGATATCGTAACAGCCAATAAATTTCAGGGTGAGAAAATAGTCTCCTCCTTTGTATGTCTTTTGTATTTATCACTAAGGATACATTTCCCAAAATATCCCCAGAATTCCTCAACATTTCATTTTTACTTCCTATAGCTCAAAGAAGGGCACATGGTTACTATATTAAGGTTCTCCAGAGAAATAGAAATGATTAGGATATGTGTATACATATGTAGAAAGATTTATCTAAGGAATTGGCTCATGTGATTATGGAGGCTGGCAATTCCAAAATCTTCAGAGTGCAGATAGGAAGAGCTTATGTTTCAGTTCAAGTCCAAAGGCTATCTGCTGGCAGAATTCCCTCTTGCTGTGGTGAGGTAAGTCTTGTGTTTGACTCAAGCCTTTGGTTGATTGCATAAGGCCCACCCACCTTAGGAATCAATCTGTTTTCCTCAGAGTCCATAGATTGAAATGCTAATCTCATCCACAAGCACACTCACAAATATGCAAAATAATGTTTGACCACATGTCTGTGCACTTAGCCCAGCTGAGGTGACACAGAAAATTAATCATCACACTATACAGAATTTCAACAATTTAGGAAGTAAAGATAGAGATAGAGGAATGGCTACAGGAGACCAAAGGTGATTTATTCTGAAAGACACATCAGTTGGTCCTGTTGTTTAATTAAACTTGAAGCTTCAGAGAGAATAATCAAGGAATAAGAAAATGATGCCTTCTTAAATAAAGTTCAGAGTAATCAAAATTGCCACTGAAATGAGTGTCCTGATGAGGTGATTTGGGCCATATGCCCAAAAGGGAAGCCAAAACAACTCTTAGAATCTCTTTTATTTTATGGAGGCTGATTCATTGCCCATTTCATAAATGTATTCTTACACATTGAAAATGAAATGACTTAGCATATTTCATCTTTTGCAAGTACCACCAGGAAACTTAGACACAGCTTTATATCCAATTACACACCCTCTAACAGCTGTCTTCCCTATTATTAGACTTTAAGAGGGAGGAGAGCATACTAGTTAAAAGTACAGATTCTGAAATGAAATAGTTTGGAATCAGACTCCAGTTTATACTTAACAAATGTGTGACCTTAAGAAAATTCTTTATCCTGAGTTTCAATGTTTTCATTTAAAAAATGATTTTTATTAATGTAAAATGAATTAACATGTATAACAGAGCTTGACACATTATAAATGTGTGTCCTATTATTTTTATCACTCTTACAAAATTCTTTGTAATGCTTTAATTATGAAAGTTGTGCTATGCTTATCTTTCAAAGTGGCATCAAAATCTTTTACATAGGAAGAGAAGACAGTAAGTAGTCTCTTAGAGATTGTACACTAATTTTTTAAAAAGTTTTACTTTTAAGTAATCTCTGAACACAAAGTGAGGCTCAAAGTCACAATCCCGAGATCAAGAGCAGCATGCTCTACCAACTGGGCCAGCCAGGCACCCCTGGACATTCACTTTTTTTGAGGGGTGGGGGGTAGAAAAAACTATCTCAAGATGGAAAAGGGAGAAGGGATAGAATAGGGAGTTGATGTCTTTCGAGAGCAAATGGAGCAAATTTCTAAGAGAAGAAGGATGCAGGCAATGTGATGGAGGAGAAGGAAAGAAATAATCCTTGGGTCCCAAAGATAAATTAAACATACAGAATAGTTTTAGGATGCAAAAGCAAAGAAACTGAAGATTTCTCCTTATATTTATGCATAAGTTATCTATTGTTATACAAACAAGGCACACATATTACCTCACAATCTCAGTGGGTAAGGAGCTCAACAATGACTTAGTTGGACCTTGTGTTTCAGAGTCATATAAGGTTTCAATACAGGTGTCAGTAAAGTCTCATCTGAGGCTCAAATGGGAAATGATCCACTCATGTGATTACTGGCAGGATTCAATTCCTTGTGCTGCCAGAATCAGGGCCCTTGTTCCTTGCTGGCTATTTGTTGGAGGTTACCTTCCCCATGCCATTGGTTTTTTCCATATGGCAGCTCACAATATGCCATCTTGTTTCTTTACAGCCAGCAAGGGAGAATTTGAAAATCGTAGCAAGATGTGTGGTATAATCTTATGTAATGTAATCACTCACATGAATTCATGCACGTCCTGTCACCTTTACCATACTCTACTAGTTAAGTCATGAGTCCTGCCCGTCCTCAGAGGGAAAGGTTTACATAGGATATGAATACCAGAAGGCAAGAATATCAGGGGCCACCAAAGAGTCTGCCTCCCTCATATTACTAATACATTTTCTTCCTTTCAACAACTTTAATTATATTAAGATTTACATTGCTCTTTCTCTTTGACCACCAGAAAGTCCAAAGCCAAAATTTTGACTCAGCTTTAGAAACTATCTAAGGTCTAATAGTCTATGTATCTGTAGTATAAATACCAGCTTACAATGACCTTCCCTATAAGTCTATAAGTAGATGTCAACTGTTGCCAATGACTTAACACATCTTTTCTCCATTTATTTTCAATAAACATGTTCCTCTAATTCCTGCAAATCCTCTGGAGAATAAGATGTTGAATCCATAAATCTACCATAAGGGTATTATTAAAAAGAATAGCTCAGCTTAGAAAACTCATGAAGCCACAATGCTACATCAGCTTTTCTGGTTTTCTCCATTGGTACTGCAAAAATCCCACAGGTGAAAACACATTCCATTCCTCACTTGATGTCACTACTGATGTCCCTAATTAGAGCCCAAGTCATTCAATTCAGTTACTATACCTACTACAACCTTCACTTAATCAACAGTAATGTCCCTTTCAAATTGATTTTGTACAAGTTCTCTTCTAAAACCCATACTAAGACCAAAAAAAGGCAAGCAATATAATCACACCAGGGATTAAAATTAGGGAGAAAAGTATTCGGTTTATAATACACATTCTATAAATAGATGCACAATACAATGCAGTAGGGAGAAAATGACATTTTTTAGCAAAGCACTACTTTGAACTGACTTCCATGATACATGAAATATTTTAGAAGGCTTTTTCTTAATTTTGATCAATATTAGTATACTATTTTTAAAAGAATGTTTTGTGTTAACTTTATCAAACCTAGTTTTATCTCATGTTCTCCAGGTTTTCTGTTCATATCATAGCACTAAAACAATGAAGAATAATTAATATCTTTGAAGTCACCTATAATTTTTATGTCAGCTCTTTCAGGAAGTTTCTGCTTCCTGGTGAATAATAATTTCAGGCTGTGAGAAAATGAGAAACGTTTTAAAATATGCTTTCAGCTTGTATTTTTCTCACCTTTTTTTTTTTTTTTTAAATTCTTTTCTGGTGTTAGCTTTACTCACTCTTACACATTAAGTGAGCGTCTCTGATGCTTGGGGCAAGCCGTGGCGGCGTTGCCGATGGTGACTGCAATCTTCTCAGAGGACACTGCATTATTCTGTCACACAGGTTATTGCACTTCACTTTACATAGATGCAGATTTTTTTTAAAAAAATTAAATTTTCTCTCCTTGGGCAAACCACAGTCTCTTCATAGTCAGCAACACCGTTCCAACGGTCACTACGCCTTCCCAGCGTGACGTAGCGCGCTGATTTGTAACAGGGTAAGGCTGGCCCAATACACAGCACTGTGCGCGGAATGTTCTTTAGAGCGTCCCTGTGATTTCAAGAGGTAATAGTTATGTGCATGCTAAATCTAGATGTCTTTTAAAGAGAAAAAAGGGCACCACAAAGCTGCCTCAAAGGGCTGCCTCAAAGGGCCGGGGTGGTGTGGTCCACTATAAAGCCAGACATGTCTGCTTTGGAAAGTTAATCTCACTGCCTGCACTTCACGTGGGACTATTTGTCAGCAGATTGCTTTCTGTTCATTATAACTCTCATATTCAGGAAGAAGGAGAATTGGCCAAACCAGTAATATAAATGCATTGTATGCTCTACCCTCCCTCTTTATGATTAATTCTACCAGTGGTACAAATTTGCATGAATGAATGTCAGTGTGTTTTCTGCCCTGAACATTTCCTGCTGGCTTCAGTTCAGCCCTGCTGACATTTATTACAAATAATAGCTAAATATTCCTGATTTAATAGCTGCAGTGGCCCCACATCTGAAGGTGATGTCTGTAATAAAAGCAGACAAGACGGGCTTATAACAAATACTAATCAGATTGTGTTTGCACACATAATGGATAAGCCTCACAGATATACCCACAAAATGTAATGGTTGTTTTTTAAGTGCAGCTGCCAGAAGTCACAGTTCAAGAACATATTGGTTGCATTATTTCTTTTTCATTTCCCTTCTTCCTCCATTTCCTTAAAGGACTAAAGGCCTCTGTGCACAATCAAGATTGAATATTATCCCCTTTTTTATCTGGAAAAATGGGACACTAAACACAGAAGACCGGCTGTGGTCTTTTATTCATCTTTTGTTGCTCCTTCTAAACAAAGGGCATTGTCCCCTGATAAATTCCATTTTCTGTCTCTTATTCAAAGGTAGTTTACACACTAGCTACAGTGATTCTCACACAATGCAGGGACTGGCAAAGATACAAATAACTTTCAAAGTTCTTTCAACCTGTTGACCCAGGTGTCCCTTCTGAAAGATATAAACTAGCCCTTCCACACCTCTCACAATTGATAAAGGAGACTATAAAACCCGAGATTACAAAAAGAAGACACACAGTGCCTACTAAAGGCAGGTTTAAAAAGCTTTGGGGAATAAAAGGTGCTTTTCTCTTTATCCTACCCAAACTTCACAAGCCCCCATATGAAAATCTAAGGAGGTCAAGTTAGCATTGTCTTTCCCTTGATATTTAAACTCTTAGGAATTTGACTTACTTGGCATTAATTGTGAATAACTTTCTGAAAATATGCCTTTTTCTATTTTTGCAGTTTTCATTCCAGAGGAGACTGTGCATAAAACTATAATGAGTGGGAACTACAGCCACGAGAATTTTTTTTAAATATTGCACTGAGATATACTACCTGACTGGCAGATCATCCCTGCAGTGCATAAACCGACTGTATCACACTTGGGAACAAAAGCCTTAATCACAAATTGCCGTAAGAACTTCCACAATGATGAGCTCCAAAAATATGTTAACTTGAAGTTTAAGCATTATGGACTCTGGCATAAGCTAAGGGTGAAATGTTTTTGCTGAAGGCCCAATATTACACCCTATTCTACAGAGCGACCTTGGGTGTCCCCAAGTAATAGCTTCTAACTCCCACCCTCCTCTGATTCTTCCAGCAGATCCAGTGGTCAGTAAGACAGTGAATATGGGTCTTGGGTCCACTGGTACGTCTTCTCAAGCACCTCACTTCTACCACTATGCCCCAAGTGTCCCACAATCTAGAAGGTAGATCCGACAAAATGTTTTTTATCCTGATATTTAGAAAGAAATACAACTTGCCCACCTCAACATACTGATTGGCAGAGTCTCCCAAATGGAATTTCTTGGTTCAGTGTGATCTTCAGAAGAACTAGAAAATTAGGCAAAAAGTCTCCACATTGGTCATGAATAGAGATTGTCCTCATTTTACAGAAGAGGACACTGATGCCCAGGGGGTTGAAATGACTTGCCAAAAGTCACACAGTGAATTAAGACAGAATTTGCACTGTAGTCCTTATCTTACAGCACTTTCTCCATTACACTATTCTCCATTTACCCCCAACTCACCTGTTTTCTTCTGATACATGAGAACCACTTGACTCAGGTCATTGTCCTGAGCTGTAGTTTGATAAATGGGTTTGCTGGATTCTCATCTATTAAATCCATTTGGCCAAACATATGACCATGTATTATTCTGTCTATCCAGGACTCCATTATTCCAAACGTGGCTACCCCATCACTTGATTGTACCATTAATTTCTAATCTATCATTTTTCACTCTGGATGAGAAATCTTGTTTAGACTGACAAGGAAAGACTTCATATACATTTCTTCATTGCTAAGTGTGACACTTCCATGGCCAGCCTTTTGTAGCCAAAGGTGCTGTCCTCTGTGTCTTTTCTCCCGACAGCATTATTTTTCTCCCTTTTTTGTCACTAACAATTATGCTCCTTCCACAGTTACAGTTCACATGCTTAGCACACTGTGTTCAGATTCCTCTGTCTCCCACCGTTTGCCTTCACAAATATTCAGCTTACCAAAATGTCCATTATGACTCTGGGCCCATCTTTTATAAATCTCTTTTAGCATCTGTGTTCTTGCGAGGCCCTGGTGTGGGAACACCATTTCCCTATCCCATTTTTGTTCTATTCATAACACTGCCTCTTCTTTGAGCCTTTTACTGACATCAGGCAGATGTGATTTCTTTCTATTCTAAGCACCTAATGACCTTCTTGTCACTTCTGTTTTCATAGCACTTACATACTGGCCTACCAGTATTACAGTGAACATGCACTAGGTGCTGTAGACCATGTCTTTTATAATTTATCCTTATACCACAGGGCAACAGGACAGGGCCTTATTCTTCACTGGAAAAAATATATATAGATAGATAAATAGATAAATATTTATTATCCATAAGCCATAGCCATATATTTTAATCCATAGCAAAAATAAAGTCTGCCATCATAAAAACAATACGTTTGCAACTCTATGTCAAAACTAAAATGAAGCATATGTTACTTCAATGTTCTAAGAGCTATTTGAAAACTGAAGAGAAAGCAAAATGAATTTTATAATCTAGCATAGTATATCTAGCAGAGACTCTATGGCTGGGACCAGAAGGTTAAATGAGGGAAGCAGGAATCATAGGCAGGCAATCAATCTAAGGACTGACCCACCTTGGAGGGAGGGTCGGGGAGCTGATAGTGTAAGTCCTAGTCTGAGTCTCAAAGCCCAAGAACCAGGAGCTGATGTCCAATATTCAAGGGCAAGAGAAGATGGATGTCTCAGCTCAAAGAGAGAAAGTGAATCCACTTTTCCTCTGCCTTTTTGTTCTATTTAGGCCCTCAATGGATTAGAGAATAAATACCCACCCACCCTGGGGAGAGCAGACTGCTTTACTCAGTGTACTGAGTCAAATGCTATTCTCTTCCATGACACCCTCACAGATACACTCCGAAATAGTATTTTACCAGCTACCTGGGCAATCCTTAGCCCAGTCAAGATGATACATAAAATTAACCACCACAGAAGCCAATATTCAAATGTTTCAATATCTAGCATCTATAACCACAGTCAGAATTCTAGAAAAACTCTAAAGAGCTGAGAATATTCCAACATAGGTATATAAAAAAAATTTCACTGAGGCCATTCCTGAAGTTTAGATAAAGGCAACTGTAACCTACAACCAGGGATTAAATTTTGATAGGCAAATAGTAAAGAAAGAGGAAAAAAACACCACAACTGAACAAAAAGAAAAGATGTGTCACAGGCCCAGAAGCAAGTTGTGTTGGAGTCTGGCTTTACTCTCAGAGAGTATTTTTCTTCATTGCTACATTGCAGGAAGTCTGGTGATCTAGAGGAACCTCTGTAGAGTCAGTCATGCTTGCATTTAGTCAACAAAAACACTACTAATTTGCATTTAAAAATCAAACACACTTTTTTAATAGGCAAACCACCTTACTATGAGACAATCACCCACGCCATGTCCTCAGACTTTAATGTGCATATAAATTACCTGAGGATCTCATTAAATTGCAGATTCTGATTCAGTAGCTCAGAGATGAGACTGGAATTCTGCATTTTTCACAGTATCCATGGTGCATACTGAGTCACACTTTGAGTAAGGAAGACATACACAATAGCTAAACTGGAGCCCAAAATATAGAATGGACATATCTTAAAATCACAAGCTAGTGCTTCAATAGTGTATATATATATATGTGTGTATAACTTACACACATGCCATATAATTTGTTATACTATCTGTAATAACATGTTATATTATTTCAGACCTCTAAATATATGTTCTTGTATTTCCCTGCCAACATCTAACAAAAAATTTCAAGCACTTGTTTTCCATATTTATCTCTTGCCTCTGTCTGCTTATATTCTTTTTAATAGGTTCCAAATGAGAAATGTTCACTTCACAGATTTTAATTACCTGAAATCCTTTTTTCCTTATTGATTACCAAGAGCAAAGTAGCTTTTTGCGTTAACCTTTCAAAATGTCCAATTTAATTTATGAATACAATATTTTTTCAGGGCTCAGTGTGTATGGATGATGCATACTGTTTCATACTGCTGTTATAAAAAGACTGTTTTAATTTCCCCACAGAAATGTGCCTGGTATGGAGAACTGTGAGGGCTCATGAACAGAAGTGCCCAACGATTTGCTGGAAGAGCACCCAGCGTCCCCACAGCAATGGTATCTGTGGCAGATAAGGCATGCACTCAACTGCTGGGGAAATTTGATTTGACATCACATTAGGAATAAATCAGTTATGAAATATTCCATAATGGCTGCCTTTATTTTGTATTTCTGAAAACAAACGCCTGATTTTCTGGATTCCTGATAACGGACTAAACATTGACATAAAGCCTGGAGACAACACAGTAGGAGGAAGGGGCTGCTGGTGATGAGGCCGTCCTGAGGCATTTGAATCCGGGGCTTCCATTATACCAAATGTGGTAGCTATTCTGGGAAGCTTCAAGGTCACAGAACCGACACTGCTTGATTGCATTCACTTCTCTGATGCCTTCAGCAAGTGTTGCTCTTTTTTACATTTTCTGGGCTTTGAAATTCACGGAGCAACTTTATCCCCCCTCAACCCAATCAGAAGGCTTTCATGCAAGCCATTCTGCAAAACACAAAATCAGGGGGAAAAGAAGCTAAATCAAACTCAAATAAAAAGCAGTGATAGAAGGCTTCAACAAAGTCCACACAGGGAATCAAACCTGCTTTTAAACAAAAATATTGACATAGCAATTTAAAATAAATACCAGTTTCATATGCTGAACATTTTATTATTGGCTCACAGGACTGCAAATGTAAGGAACACATTCTTCTCTGAAACATTGCCAAAGGCAAACCTCTTAAAAACCAAACATTGTGACATGTTCTTAAGCAGCTTGCCATCATGTCGATTGTTGCATTTGGTATAACATAACGCCTGCACGTTCATTAAGCCCACATTTTGCAATTAAGGTACATATGTTTTGCTTCTCCAAATGTCTGAAAACCAGGTGGAACGAGTCAATCGCTCTAGTGACATTGAGCATTTCTACAACAATGCTGAATTCTAGCTCAGTATTTTGCATAGTCTGCCTATTATATAGAAAACAGAATTGCCAATATGTCCTTTTGTGTAAAGCTGTAAATGTTCAGATCTTAGCAAATACTAACTATGTTGCTGCTAAGGTACACGAAGCAGATGTCTACAATTACCCTGTTAAAAAAAGTTTCATTGTAAAAGACCCTTCAAATAAAGCACTGCTGCTGGTAATTGTACATTAATTGGCTTCATTCCTCTCTGGAAGTCTAGCAGAGCGCAGTCCTCTGATTTGATGCCACCCAAAGCATACTGTATGCTAAAAATATTGAGAGTTCTTGTTCTTTCTTTGCCTTTTAATCTGTAAGTAACGTGCCTATAGAAGTAAGCCCAGTGATTGTCCCAACATTCACTATTTCCTCACATTTTTAAAAAACAAAATAAAAATGAATTTCATTACAATTGGGACCAATAGTGCCTAAGGATAAGATGCAAACACAGAGTAAAGAGGCTGACCTGAAGTTAAAATGGTTAAGTTTCAGTTCATTGGAACCTTGAAATTGTGAGCACTTGGGCAACTGAAAAGTTAGGTGTCAAGTAGCTAAACAAAATATGGCTTTCACAAATAAATCCCAGCAAGGCTAGAGTTGTGTGACCTCCCCAATTTACCTCTCTAGGTATAGCACCTTATAACTCTCATCTCGATGTCAGGAAGAGCTAATTAGCTGAAAGCTACATCTGGGGTGAAAGGGCAATGGGAAGGCACAACAAGGATTGCTTCGAAATTGCTCTCACTGTGTGTCTACTGGAGAGGGGTTCAGGAAGATGGCTTAAAGTGCAAAAGCCCTTTCTGATATTTCTGACAGTTAAAGTGCCCTAAATTGGAAAGCACTCCTATATAACAGAAGAAGGAAGAAAATCATTGCTGGAGAGTGTTGATGGTTATGGGATGGTTAGACTTTGTTGTAAAACCCCATGCAACTTGGTGAGGTTTTCTTTCTTTTTTTTTTTTTTAACAACTTTGAATATATTAAACATGACCTATGACGTCTTTTAGATTTAACCAGTCTCTACTCACTCTTACCCAGTTTCCTACACTTAACTGTCCCCACCTCAACACAATCTTTCACTATTTCTCTTTTGATAGTTTCAGTAAAAGATTTAGGGGGACTTGGCCATTCCTGATTTACTCTAGACAGAAGGAAGGGCAGGAATAGAGATGGAGAGCTGTGAACATCTAAGGAACTTAGGAATTACCTCCCAGAACAGCAGCAACAAAAGAGCACTGGAATAGGAGTCTGAGGATCCCTCAGTCACTAACCAGTATGAATCTAAACAAAACATTTCATCTATCTTTGATTTCATTTACTCGTATGTAAAAGGCAGAGACTTGTCAACATCCAGTTCTAACATTCCCTACAGTGACTACAAGATTCCCACTTCGGCATTTTCTTCAGTGTTCTTAAATACCAGCATTCTCTTCTTCCCTCTGTAGTGGTTTATCATTGAAAAAAGATTTGGGGGGTTAATTATCTACATTTCCCTAAGGCACACTTTATTCAGAAATTTTCATCTACAAGCATATCAATAACACTCCATGAAAAAACAATTTTGGAGTTTCAATAAATCTAAAAAATAAAGAGTGAAAAGAAAATGAAAAGAGTGTAACAGTTGAAAGAATCTCAGACATGAGATGGCGTCCCTATAAACAGGAAGTCTTCAAAGATGGTCAAAATCTGGAAAGACTTTGAATGAGCTGAGGAGAATATCCAAAGTGACTCAACTACAACTCTAGAAGAATTCATAGCAAAACCACATGAGTGAGATCCTAGTTTATGCTAAGACCTTTTAACCTATATCTCAAGTAAACAGAATAAGAGAAAAGGCAGTGGTTAAATTAAGCCAAATACTGAGAGCCTATTGGGTAGAAAGCATTGTCAAATATGTTGAAAGAGAGATGAACATGTTGTGATCCTATCCAGCAGGAGATGACAGCTTTGCAAAAATACAACAACAACACAGGGTGCCTGGGTGGCTCAGTCAGTTAAGCATCCAAATTCAACTCAGGTCCTGATCTCATGGTTTGTGGGTTTGAGTCCCACACAGGGCTCTGTGCTGACAGTTCAGAGTCTGGAGCCTGCTTTGAATTCTGTGTCTTTCTCTCTCTTTGCCCATCCCTCATTCACTCTGTCTATCTCTTGCACTCTCTCTCTCTCTCTCTCTCTCTCTCTCTCTCTCTCTCTCTCAAAAGTGAATAAATATTAAAACAATTTTTTTAACAAACAACAACAAAGATCCCTCAAGCCTTTGAACTACTTGCAGACCATAGACACCTTGAGGCAATTAGTTGGAAATTACAGTGATGTGAGCAAGATAAACTCATTTAATCAAATCAGCTTGCTAAAAGACTAAATTGGATAATCTAAGGGGAAAACCCTCAACTCAGTTCAGACTAAAATCTAACAATTTGGTCAGGGTGTGAAAGTAAACCACTGTTCGGTTAATTTAACAGACAGTTTACTTTGAACCAGATGTTTGGCTGACACTAAGCTTCATCTAGAAAGTGGGCTCTGTCTTGTTTCATTGTATTTATTCTAAAAGAAGAAGAAGAAAGTGGCCTAGTTTCATTCTTCTGCATGTTGCTGTCCAGTTCTCCCAGCACCACCTGCTAAAGAGGCAGTCTTTTTTCCATCGCATACTCTTTCCTGCTTTGTCAAAAATTAATTGGGCATACATTTGTGGGCCCAGTTCTGGGTTCTCTATTCTATTCCATTGGTCTAGGTGTCTGTTTTTGTGCCAATACCATTTTGTCTTGATGATGACAGCTTTGTAGTAGAGGCTAAAGTCTGGGATTGTGATGCCTCCCGTTGTGGTTTTCTTCTTCAATATGACTTTGGCTAGTCGAGGTCTTTTGTGGTTCCATTTGAATTTGAGGATAGTTTGTTCTAGCTTTGGGAAGAATGTTGGTGAAATTTTGATGGGGATTGCATTGAATGTGTAGATTGCTTTGGGTAGTAATGACATTTTCACAATGTTTATTCTTCTGATCCATGAACAGGGAATGTTTTTCCATTTCTTGGTGTCTTCTTCGATCTCTTTCATAAGTTTTCTATAGTTTTCATCATATAGCATTTTACATCCTTGGTTAGGTTTACTCCTAGGTATTTGATGGCTTTTCGTGTAATGATGAATGGGATCAGTTTCTTAATTTCTCTTTCTGCTGCTTCATTTTTGGTGTCTAGGAATGCAACTGATTTCTGTACATTGATTTTGTATCCTGCAACTTTACTGAATTCATTAATCAGTTCTAGAAGGCTTCTGGTGGAGTCTGCTGGGTTTTCCATGTAGAGTATCATGTCATCTGCAAAAAGTGAAAGTTTGACTTCTTTGCCAAATCTGATGTCTTTTATTTTCTTTTGTTGTCTGATTGCTGATGCCAGAACTTCCAGCACTATGTTAAACAACAGTGGTGAGAGTGGACACCCCTGTCCTGTTCCTGATCTCAGGGGGAAAGCTCTCAGTTTTTCCCCATTGAGGATGATATTAGCTGTGGGCTTTTCATAAACTGCTTTTATAATGTTTGGTAAGTTCCTTCTATTTCTACTTTCTCAAGA
>NC_043705.1:76020678-76055655 GCF_006229205.1 Suricata suricatta | reverse complement strand
TTCCTACTCGACACATCCCCAAAGGCAAGAGAAATGAAAGCAAAACTGAACTCTTGGGACTTCATCAAGATAAAAAGCTTCTGCACTGCAAAGGAAACAATCAAGAAAACTAATAGGCAACCGACAGAATGGGAAAAGATACTTGCAAATGACATATCAGATAAAGGGCTAGTATCCAAAATCTACAAGGAACTCACCAAACTTCACACCCAAAAAACAAATAACCCAGTGAAGAAATGGGCAGAAGACATAAACAGACTCTTCTCCAAAGAGGATATCCAGATGGCCTACAGGCACATGAAACGATGCTCAACATCACTCATCATCAGGGAAACACAAATCAAAATCACACTGAGATACCACCTCACGCCAGTCAGAGTGGCTAAAATGAACAAATCAAGAGACTCTAGATGCTGTCGAGAGTGTGGAGAGACGGGCACCCTCCTACACTGTTGGTGGGAATGTAAACTGGTGCAGCCGCTCTGGAAAACAGTGTGGAGGTTCCTCAAAAAACATATCCCTTATGACCCAGCAATAGCCCTGCTAGGGATTTATACAAGGGATAGAGAAGTGCTGATGCATAGGAGTACATGTACCCCAATGTTCATAGCAGCACCGTCCACAATAGCCAAAACATGGAAAGAGCCTAAATGTCCATCCCCTGATGAGTGAATCAAGAAGATGTGGTATATATATACAATGGAGTACTACATGGCAATGAGAAAGAATGAAATCTGGCCATTTGTAGGTAAGTGGACGGACCTCCAGGGTGTCATGCTAAGCGAAATAAGTCAGGCAGAGAAGGACAGAAACCATATGTTTGCACTCATCAGTCTAACAGGAGAACAGGAGATACCTAATGGAGGACCAGGGGGAGAGGAAGAGGGAAAGAGAGTTGGGGAGAGAGAGGGACACAAAACTTGAGAGACTACTGAATACTGAAAAGGAACTGAGTGCTGAAGGGGGAGGGGGGGAAAGAGATAGAGGTGATGGAAAAGGGCACTTGTGGGGAAGAGCACTGGGTGTTGTATGGAAACTAATCTGACAATAAACTACTTTAAATAAAAAAAAAGAAAGAGACTTCAAAAAAAATAATAAAATTAAGAAGAAGAAGATGACAGAGATGGTAAAACAAATGAAAATCAAATGACCAAGATGAATATAGAAATCACATCTACTATAAAAAAGAAGAGGAAAAGAAAATGAAAAAATTGAATTGGATGATTTCTAAATGTCCTTTTTCAACTCATTTTTAAAAGTTTATTTATTTATTTATTTATTTATTTGGGGGGTATGCAAGGGGAAAGGGGCAGAGAGAGGGGGAGATAGAGAATCCCAAGCAGGCTCTGTGCTGTCAGGACAAAGTCCCACATGGGGCTCGAACCCACAAACCATGAGATCATGACTGAGCCAAAATCAAGAGTTTGACACTTCAGCCACCGAGACACCCCTGTCCTTTTTCAGTTTAAAAAACAAATCCCTTCATTATATATCATGTTTAGAAATTAAATAAGATGTGTCCAGGTCACTCAAACACAAATAACTCTAGGATTATACATGAAATAATGTATTTCAGAGTACATTTATCGCAAGTCTTATTTAAATTACTTCTATTCAAAAATTGTAAGAATTTATTCTGGTTTTAAAAATGAATAAAATATACTTAATAGTTACATGTAGAACACACACAAACTGGCGTTTCTCTCTTGTGATCATTTAGATTGCTGGCCCTAAAAACATTCAAAACATAATGGTATTTTTCATCCAGTTATTTTGGTACTTTATTTGAAAAACAGATTAAATTATATGAGATCCACATGCTTGACTCAAAATTTCCAATTTCTTTTATATGGCATGTTGGGGATAGAGGGCAGAGAAGAAATTGCTCTAAGAAATACAAATTGAAGAACACTCCATGTTTAAAGTTGAATTATCTCTAAATATCTCTAGTCTTCCTTATAGCTCATCCTTATATATCTTTTAACGTACATAGCATCACTAATTTCTAGAAGTTTCTATAGTAATTTGAAAAGATTGTAGCTGAAATGCTTCATTTCCTGGATGCTAAAACAGTACTTCCTATAGGCTTGTG
Organism: Suricata suricatta; assembly: GCF_006229205.1. Classification (NCBI taxonomy): domain Eukaryota; kingdom Metazoa; phylum Chordata; class Mammalia; order Carnivora; family Herpestidae; genus Suricata; species Suricata suricatta. The sequence continues at coordinate 76,053,563 of NC_043705.1, read as the reverse complement.
TGAGGCAAAACCAGTGGGAAAAACTGCCAAATTATTTTGAAATTAAACACAATCTATAAAAAATTTTATTCATTATGCTAACTTGAGTTTTCCATGGCAAAATAATACTATTTCTATATGCTGCTTGTATAGACTTATCATGTTGCACTTAGTGCGCAGTGTAAAAATATTATGACTAATATATAAATCCCTAGGAATGGTTATGAAACATATTCAGATTCTCCGAAAACATACACTAAAAATAATGTTTTAAGATCCTACAGATAAAATCTTATCATCGCCTTTATTGCAAAGACTGCACCTAACATACGAGGCATTCCCGATCACTGAATTTTAGAAATAAAAATATCTCATACACTGCACAGTGCAGGGTAGCATAGATACAGTGCATACTTGCTGCCAGTCATCTTTCCTAAACCCACGGCAGACAGCACCAATCAATTTCAACTTTCTTTTTCACAGAGCCTAGGTGTGGTCTCCACAGCTTATCCACACAGCAGTCCAGACTGCCCCTACCAATAGATCACAGTTGGAACAGCAGATGAAAAATATTTGCTAACTCTACTCCAGTCCAGCATCCTCAATGTACTAAAAAAAAAACCTAAAATAATGAGAACATAAGTAATTCCCCATTTTGCTATTCCATTAGTTTTACAGTAGAGCTAAGAATAAAACAGATTTTGAACTTTTATAGCTAGATCTTGTTGCCTTAGAGAATGTTTTAATAGTAAGAGACAGGAGTTTTGAAATTAGAATATTTTTAATTTAAAAATCCCATTGCCTTATTTTCATTGCATTGCAGCTGCTGATTTTCATATACATAATGTGTTGTTATTTTTTCTGCTGCCTCTCTTTGTAAGCCAGAAACACTTCTTAAGAAAAGAACATTAGTCTCCCATCTTAAAAAAAAAAATGTGTATTATCAAAGAAGTCACAGTTTGTAAAAACAGACTTGAAGAATTCATGGGGCCAGTCAGTCCTGGAAATAGTTTCTTCCACCTAGCATAACTCAGGTTATCCTGATGGGTTACCCTGATGTGTAACAAAGTCTATCACCCATCTTAATGCTGCATGAATCACTTCATCTCCACGCAGACCTAGAATTCCCTTACCCAAGAGTTTGGCTTGGTGCCAACCAGCTGACACTTGGACTCTGGCCTCCATTCTCTTCTCACAACATGTCCTTCTCCCGCCTTCCCATCTTGCAACACAAACATATACAACTCCAGCCCTTACAACTTTTAAGCAAAATAAGAAGTATGCTTGTTTCTGTTACCATCAGTCATTCATTCATTCGGTAAATATTTACTCAGTACCTATTAGGTAACAGGTGTTGTTCTACGTGCTAGGAGTCATTAGTCAACAAAGTAAAAATGCTGGCTCAGTAAGTTTACATTCTTATTTAATCTTTAGCAAGTCCATATACAATATGTCAGATGTTGCTTAAGGCTGAGGAGGAAAAGGAAGGTCAGAGACTATAGGAAGTGACCAGAGAGGCACACTCTTCTATGGAGGCTGGCCAGGGAAGACTTATTAAAATTCCAGTATTTGATCAGGGTCCTTGAAAAAGTTGAATAAATAAATAAAACCAAGCTGTTTATATGTGGGTTAAAAAGTCTTTGGCACAGAGATAGTATTTAAAGCCACAAGGATGAAAAGAACAATGAGAAATTGCACTCCAAATTTTAAAGGTCAGGAGATGTATCTCCAGTAATGTAGGAAACCAAGATAAAGCGGCATCCTAGAAATCAGTTACAGTGTTATGGGGGTGAGGAAGTGTTTAACTGTGTAAAAAGATACTGAGATGCTGAGTAAGACAAGCTGATAATTGACCATCCCATTTAGCTACATAAAAGTCAGGTGTACTTTATGAAAGTGGTTTCAAGGTCATCAAGTGGGCCAAAAAGTATACAGTATGTATACAATAGCCTTTTCTAGTAATTTTACTCAAAAGAAGAGTCGGTAAATGGAGAAAAGGAAATTTGGGGGTTTTGTTCTTATTGTTACTTGTTTTTAAGATAGGAGAAAGCTTGTATGTTTACTCATTGGGACACTCTGGTATAAAGCAAGAAATGATAAAGCAAGAAAGAAAAATATTTGTTAGAGCAATACCCTTGACTGGGCCAGAGAGGATAGCATCTGAAAAGTAAATTGTGGGGGTGGGCGGGGAGACAGAGGGCTCTGCCATAACTAGATACGTTTCATCCACAGTGCAAGATGATAGGTAGAGTTTCTGTGTACAGACGCAGGGTGTTGAATGATGAATGATGTGATGAGAGGACAATAAAGAAGTTCTCTCCTGATTACTTTGGCAAAATGAGAAACAAAGTTACAGTTTAGTAAAATGAGAAGGAAAGAAGTGTTGAAGGTTAAAGAGAAAAAAAGATTCTCTCTCCCCTCTATTAAACAACTTGAACCAATCACCCTCTTGCCCACACTAACAGAAAAGCATAGGCAACTATCTATTCTTTGCTAATTATCCACTCCACTGCTCCCTCACATAATCAAGAGTTGACTGTAAGTTCCAGCAAGACTGACATAGGGTTGGCTTATTACTTTCACCTTGAAGGTAGTTTCAAAAATCACTCAGCTCACAAACATGTTATATACTCTCTGTCCCTCCCCATCCCCAACCACTTCCTAAATATAACCACATCATCTTAGCCCTTTCTCTGACTTTACTCAGGACATAAGCATCCTTCTAAAACAAAGTTCCTCACATGCATCTACTTGGGAATCAAGAGGAGAGGAAACCTACTCACTGTCCTTTAGTCCTTCCAACTCATTTTCATTAAACTTCATCTTTATCTCTTTAGTCCCTTAATCCCTACTTACTTTAAGTTGTGGTCTGAGAACTATGCCCTAGAACTTCAAAGACTTGAAATATACTAGAAAATGTGAATAATATTGTAACATAAAACCTACAGTAATGAAATGAGTAACTGCCGTTGCCATGGTATCTTACCAAGACATAAATACAAAGCATTTCACATCTATGACTGCTTCTAACAAGCTAGCGAAGCATGTTTCTGTTTATCTGGGAGAGTGGACTAAAAGCAAAAGGAGGACAGAGGGAGCCATCCTGGGATGTTTCTGGAACCTCTAAACTGATCTTCTCCAACAGGTAAAATATTTGACCTAGAGCCATTTTGCACCAGTGCATCCCAAGGGTAGAAATCTATTGGAGCAGAAGGTTACTTTGCTTACGGTAAGATAGTCACCTCACAGCAAAGAATAAGAAAAAGTAATTCTGCTGACTTCAGCTGCAGACCGAAAGCTAAGCCTGGAAGATCTTAGAGAATCAGAAGGTGCTCTTTCCCTAACCTCTCCTAGGAAGAGCCTTACAAATCTGTGATTTATTGGACATTCATTACTGTGAATGACTCAGCCTGATTGCCTACAACGTGGCTGACAATTAGTCAAGGCATAAGAGAGAGTATTCAGAGCATGGCAGAGGGGAAAGCAAAGGGCACTCGAGGCCGGACTTGGCAGGGGTCGTGATCTCTGGTGGCAGGATATGAGAGACTATAGAAAGAGATGCAAAGAGGAAAAGTAAACACAAGTAAAAGGAAACAGAAATGGGATAAGAGGGCCACACGTAAACAAAAGGAATGTGAAATTGCAATAATATGGGGAAAAAATAGCTTAAATCTTCCCCTCTTTGACATTAAAGGACAAAATAAATGCCCAATTGATTCAGTAACTAAATGCAAAAAAATTAATATATTTTTCAGTATCTCTGTGGGTATCATATTTTAATCTTAAAACAATATATTAAATCATCCCAAAAAGATTAACCAAGTAAACAAAAAATGTAAAATGTCTAACATCAGAAAACAGCATACAATAAAAAGGCAAATAAGTTTCTTTTCTATCCTTGTCTCCTTCCTTTCTTTTCCTGCAAAATTCAGTCCAAAAATAACCAACAGGGCCCATCAATGTAGGCGCAGGTGGTCCGAGAACCAGTGAGAAGCTGCAGCATTCAGCTTCCTCTAGGAAGCAGGAAGAGAGTGAGAACAGATAAGCAGCCTAGCAGAGTTGTCTGAGCTCAAGCGGGCGGAGAAGTTCAAGTCCATGTAAGGGAGCGGCCTGGCACATGATGTGACAGGCGGAATAGAGCCAGAAAGACATGGTGGGGAGGGATGGGAGAGGAAGGTGGGTAAGTCAGGAGATTGGCTGCAGAGAGACTGATGAAGTAAGTAAGTAGAGGATAAAGGGAGTCAGGTTTCTCAAGGTGGCAAAGTGTTGACAAATAGAGGAAAAAAAAAAAAGATACTGCTGGAATACGAGTTGGAATTAAATATATCAGTGTGAACTCACTTATTTTGTAATAAACAGATACATGTACATAGATACAGATGGAATGTGTGTGTGTGTGTATTACATAGCTCTGTTCACTGAGACCGCCTGTGAGCAGTGACACCCCAATGAGCACAGTGAGACCCCAGTCTTGTTTTCTGAAGTGACTAGGCAAGGCAATCAGAGATGTCTACACTGACTGTTTAGGATGTTAAATGTTTATCAAGTATGCTTTAATAAGCCTCTAATACTCTTATAACAATAAAAATAGTTAAAAGAAAATAAGGAAGAAGGGAGGTGAAGGTGAATGTTCTCTGACCTGCTCTGGGGACTATATCCCTTTCACAGGCCTCTTTGTCCTTGTCCTCCCTACTCTCTCAGCTAGAAAACAAAACTACTTCACTTTTCAGCTTGCTTTGGATTCAGGTGCAGCCATATGTCAGAGTTCAGGCCATAAGAAATAGGCAGGAGTCCCTAGAGATTTCCAATATAAACGTAAAGCCTACTGGGAGCTACACTATTAGTTCTTTTGCTCTCTGGCTTCTTCCTGACTGGACAACATATTCTCTCCCTGTACATTCAGCAACCATGTTGTGACCCTGAGTCAGGAAGCAGAAGGACAAAGACCCCCAAGCTAAAAGAGAGGAATGTGCAAAAATGGAAAGCAACCAGGTCCCTCATAACCATCCGGAGCTGCTCTACCAGCTCTGGACTCTTCACTCCAAATTTGTTTCATGAAACCAATAAACTATCATGGATTTAAACTGATATTTACAGAAGAATGCATTCCTAACTGATACATTTATTTAAATACAGAGTGAAGAGGAGTAACAGAAAGACAAAGGGACTTACACTGTGTACAAACAAAAGATATGGGCTAAGGTATCAATGACCTTTATGACTGGGCTTCGACAGAACAATAGTGATGGTCATTCTAGGATTTAAAACATGCCACATGTCTACTAACAAAAAAGGCACCATTTTCTAAAAACCATTTCTTCCTCTGAGTGAGAACTACCCAAGTCTCCTAAAAAATTTAATTCAATTACACATGCTATAAGTCCCTATAAACATGAACTTAATCTTGCAAAACTATATTATAAAGTATGTAATATTCCTGAGACTATGAAGTATACTAGCAAACATTATTAACCTAGGCTTGTTCATTGCTTCTCAAATCTTTCTGGATTGAAAGGAAACCAGGACAGGGCTAGAGAACATGCATGGCATGTGGACCCAGAAGTGGTAGTAGAACAAATACATGAGAAAAGTTTCATCCTTTGATTAGGCCTTAACCCAAAGTGACTTCTTGTGAGGAGTATTTTATAGAATTCTTGTGTATTAGCTAAATATATTTATATGTCAACACTTGATCTGAGAGAAGATACTATTAATATAGATATTTGGCAAAGAGTTAATATCAGAATATATAATGAACCTCTAAGAATCACTGAGAAAAAATAAAAACAGAAAAAATGCAATTAAAAAGTGGGCAAGAATGAACACTTAACCAAAGAGAATATTTAAATGACAAAAAATTGGAAAATTTTCATTAGGGAAATACAAATTAAAAATCACAATCAAGTATTACTGCAGACTTATTAGAATGACTAAAATTTAAAAGATGGAATATTTTATCAAGGAGTTAGAGCAACCAGAACTCTAACATCCTGCTAGTGTGAGTATAAATTGCACAATCACTTTGGAAGACTATCTTTTAAACCCAAACATGTATAAATGTATCACCCAGCAACTTGGCTCTTAGAAATGCACACACATGTCCCTGAAAAGACAGAGTTTAATGTCCTATCACATCTACTTGTATTAATCAAAAACTATAAACTACTCAAATGCCCATCAAGAGCAGAATGTATAAACAAAATGTGGTTTATTCACACAATGAACACTATACAACCAAGAGAATGAATAGTCTCCAACTATACAGAAAATGTTGATGACTCTCCCATAATAATAAGTGAAAGAAGCCAGGCACAAAAAACACACACTGTATGGTTCCATGAATCAAAAGTTCAAAACAGGTGAAACGAGCTTGTGTTTTTAGAAGTAAGGAGAGGGGCGCCTGGGTGGCTCAGTCATTTAAGCCTCCAGCTTCAGCTCAGGTCAGATCTCACATTCGTGGGTTCGAGCCCCAAGTCAGGCTCTGTGCTGACAGCTAGCTCAGAGCCTGGAGCCTGCTTCCAGTTCTGTGTCTCCCTCTCTCTCTGCCCCTCCCCCTCTCATACTCTGTCTCTCTCTCTATCAAAAATAAATAAAACATTAAAAAAAATTAGAAGTAAGGAGAGAATGCTTGGTCTTGGTCAAAGGAGGTAGACAACAGAAAAGTGCAAAGAGGGGTTTGGGGTGCTTGTAATATTCTCTTTCTTAATGAGATATTGGTTTTTATCAATGAAAATTTATCATCTCTACACATATGTTCACTTTTCTCTATCTGTAGTGTACTTGAAAAATAGATATAAAAAGTTAAAATGCATATAGAATTTTCATGTTTCTTTGTAATGTATCCATGTTTAACATTTTTAATTTTTTTCTGTGGAATAATCAAGACAAAAATTGGTATTACAGAAAGAACAGGCTTATATATTAGCCTCTGCACCACTAATCATCAACCACATCTTCCTAGAGGTGTCTGTTTCCCAGCATGAGAAGCATGGAATGTCCATACTCTCTGCCAGAAGACCAAACACCACTGAGTGCAGCACACCTTCTATTCTCTTCAGCCTTATTTTTGGTTACACTTTCAGTCAATATTATACCCATGTCAAAATACTTGATATTTCCTATATATGCCTCATTCTGTCATTGCCCCAAACCTTTGTTTATTTCCACTATTTGGAACCTGAAACAGAATGATTACTCAATAACAATAGTTTGTTAAAATAATAAATAAGAAGTTGGTGTTCGAATTGATTATTGGCATTGACAGTTACTCTATATAATAATCCCTCAGTCATCGCAGAAGTTCTTGGGGGCCACTGCCTGTGGGGATCTGGCACACCAAAGCCTCCAGACATTCTTCTACAACAATCAGGAAGTATGAACCATGCCCTACTACATCATGCTCTCAGATGTCAGTAGTTAGTGTCACACTTTGTCTATGTCTTTGATAAGACATAGCTGAGCATATTGCTACCCAGCCATCATCATACATTCTATATCCCCCCAGACACACCAAATGTATTTGTTTTATTCAAAAACCAAAAAGTGACTCAGTAGATATAAAGGCAGAATAGCTTACTGGTAAAGTATGCACTTTGGGGTCAGACAGCTCTAAGATCACTGGTTCTGCCCTTCTACTCTCAGAATATAAATTCTTTGAATTCAGGAATTTTTGTCTTTTGCTTACCCTGCTATATTAGCAGCACCTAGACCAGGTCTTGGCACATGACTGGCACTTAGTGATCATTTGCTTAGTGAATATATCAGTTTGGCAGCATCAAACATTGACAATCACACTTCTCTTCCATGCATCATAACACATGACATCCCCAGACCAGTGATGCTAAAGTTCCTATGCAATTTAGACCCTTTTATAAAGAAAGAACATGTGGGAAAATATACAGCCTTGTGTCACCAACAAAATTGAATGCAAATGATAGTCACAAATTTCTATACACTGTACAATACCCAGATTTTAAAAAGGGAGAACTATGCAATAAATTATGTGATCTGGTTTTCAGAATAACCTTGCCAAATTTGCTAAAAGTAAAACAACCAGGGTTACATTTTTTCTTCACCAAAAACCTTTTCACTTGGAGAGAATAATGAACAAAGTGAAACTAATTAAAGTATTTATCTAGTCATGGAGATGCAGAGAGGTGACAAGACTGTTGGGCTTGGAGTCAGATGGACCTAAATTTTAATCCAATTCTGGCACTTATTAGTAGTATGAATGACCTTGGAAAAGTTTTACCTGCAAAAAAAAAAAGATAATTATATATCCCATAAGGTTCTTCTGAGAAATAAAAAAGATAATGCATTAAAGTTTTAGTACGCCAGCTAGCACAGACCGAGTTCTTAATAAATGTTAGATCTTGCTATCTGAGTGTCTTGTAAATATTATGTTGGAGTTTTCACTTGTTTTAATTTTTTAAAATATTTTTAGAGAATATTCAGCAGCATCCACACTTGCATGAGTTTCTGAACCGTTGATATGAAAAAAGTCAAAAGCTTATTTCACTCATGGGGTCAAACTTGCATATGAGATCATCATCAATCTTTATCTATTATGTTGAGTAAAATTATTTTCCCAAAGTGATCCACCTTTAATCCAGTCATAAAGAGCTAGCTGTTCCCAATTTTAATTGACAAATCTAATTACTGTGATGAGTTTATTTATAGTCACTATTCAATATCTATTGATAGTTTCTTGACCTTGAAGAATATCATCCAATTAACATGGCAATATGTGTTAATGGGTTTTTAAATTACTTCACACTGGATAAAAGGTAAAAAGAAAAGGGAAAATTCATTTTCAGAAAGGAATCACAATTTATGAAAACAAGCCTTATATATATGTCACTGAAAATGCAACACTAAGGGTTTCCATTGCATGTATTTGACATCATGGTAGGGGAGAAGTGACTTTATTGACTGGTGGTACATGTTTTTGGAATTCTTTCAGGGACTCAGTCCCTAAATTCAAACAAAAAAATGTCTACCAAACTCCCAGGAGAGAGTTTGGGGTTTTTTTTTGTTCTATTGTTAAATGTTACTTCATTCCTTCAGAATATAAAGTTGTTGGTGACTGATTAATAAAAATCACCAACAGCCTGAAATACACGGGAGACAGGGAACAATTCTTAGAAACCTGAAGGGGAATGAGCACAGTCATCTCAGTATCTCTGAGAAGGAGTAGTAGCCTTTCAGCTGCTGTTATCCCCCAATGCCCAGAAATGGTCTTTTCCCATTCTCCACGTTTATTTCACAATGAGTGTCAGGTGTCTTTTAGACACAAACTTGGAGTCTCAGACAATCAGACCTAGGAACTCTAGATATTTACCCAATCCATCATTTACAGGAAAAACGCTGAGAAGTTGAGGTAAGGTGACTTATCCTTGGTCAAGTGATTCATGCTTTTGTTCCTTTCCCTATTTCCTTCTAGCCTCTCAAAAACAGGGACCTTGTATTAGAGTATGACATGAACTGAACTGTGTACCTTCCAAATTCACATGTTGAAGTCCTAACCTTAGGATGTGACTGCATATGGAGATAGAGACTTTAAGAGGTAATTAAGGTTAAATGAGGTTATAATGGAGGCGCCCTGATCCAATATGACTGGTGTGCTTGCAAAAGAGGAGGAGACACCAGGAATGCATGTCCACAGAGCAAAGACCACGTGAGAGCACAACAAGAAGACAACGATCTGCAAGCCAAGGAGAAAAGACAAAGCACAAATCAAATCAGCCAACACTTTGATCTTGGACTTCTAACCTCCAGAATGGTGAGAAAATAAATTTCTGTTGGTAAAACCACCTGTTAAAATACTACCTCACAGACCAATACAGAGTGTTTGTGTTCCAGCACAAACTGGCACAGTGTATATGTTCAAGTTACAAAGAAAGGAAGGGGCAGATGAAGGAGAGAAGAAAGGAGTGAGGAAATAAGAAAGGAAGGGAGCCTGTAACACATGGAAATGAGTGTCCGCAGAACAAAACCTCAAAATATCCAGGCCCTTTCTGTTGCAGCAAATGCTATGACACTTCTCAATTCTACAACCTGGTTAGCATTTGCTTTTGCATGTGCTTTGCATATACTTTCAACTTTTAATGTTTATTTATTATTATGCATCTACAGGACAGTAATTTTATTGTCCCTGGGTCCCAAATCTACACATTTGAAATCAACAGTTACATCTGAAGAGAGAAAAATAGACTTACCACCTGTGAAATTCCTATTTTGCTTCAAGCAGTTTATTAAGAAAAATTTTATGTATTGAACAGAAGTAGCTCAGCCAGGCTACATCTTAAAAATTTACACAGTTACTACAAATTATTTTGCTCTGATATCTAATCTTTTAAAGATAGGGATGGGCAGGAGTGACAGAGAGATTTAAGTATTTGCTTTTTGTTTGGAAGTGATGTTTTCTTTTAAGACAGAATACGTAAGAAAGGAAATTGTGCCTCTAGAGTTTAAAAAAAATACTCATTTTCTTGGCATAAGATAAATTGGAATGGACTACTGCATTGAGAACTATCTCTAGTACAGTGAAGTGTAGCAAACTGATGTTCAGTGAGCCCCACCGTGCATGAATATGATTCAGTCAAATGCACTCAAGGACAGTTCTGAAATTGTTCTTTATTTTATTATTCTGAAAGATGCCAGGTAATAACCTATTCAAAATTATATTTTTTAAAATGATTTTTCCAACTGGAATACAGGTCAGAAGAGACTACACTTGGGGCTTGCTGATATAAGATGACAACAGAAGACCTTGCCAGGTGATTTGAAAAGCCAGACCTTGACTGGCTGGCAATCATCAGGATAAGATTACCTGTTGTTTCTATCTGTTAGACAGCCAGGGCTCATCCTTTATTCCCTATCGATTCTGTGACCCGGTGGGTGCCAGAAGTGCCTGCCAGAAGGAAAACAGTATCTCTAATGTGATTACCTGAATGCTTTGGTACAATTATGGTCTAGTAATTAACTTACTGTGGCAGTTGTATCAACATTATGTCTTATCCTATCACTTAAAGCAACTGAGCAATTCAAAGGGGAAAGATATATGTATACGTGTGTGCACATATTTTTACATTTGGGTATTTACAGTTATATCTGAGTATGTGTGTGTCTGTCTTAGAGACAGAGGGTAGAGAAGAGGGAAGACATATGTCCTTTCATTAAAATATTTTCAGATTTGTTTATGCCTTCCATTCACTGCAACCTCAGAAGCCACCAAAACCATCACAAATTACTCCAGTCAAAAACCGAGTAATAATTGCTTTGTAACTAAATCTATTTTTATACAAATTACAATTTGATTTTTACCCATTTAGCTTTCCTACCTTCCCTCACATACTTTATTCTACCTATGACAATCCTATCCATTCTGTAAGACCCCAGTAAACTCCTGTTTTATATTTAGTAGTTTTCCTATCCAAGTGAGCCTTGTGTTGTAGCCCACATAGTTTACAACCTCAAGTTCACTAACCTGACCAATAACATAAATGCAAGAATAAGTGTAAATGTACATAGATATTGGATATCTATGTACATTTATCATTTTTCTCATACTTGATATAGACATGAGTACACGAAATAATTTTCCTCTTAACTCGACCACAAGAGAAACAAAAAATATTGAAGCAGGAAGATAAATGGCTGCTGATACACAATATTTGTATGGGAAACAAAAGGGAGTGGTAAGGACGAAGCAAACTGAAGAGCAATGCCTCTTTTTTTTCTGTTTATTTATTTTTGAGAGAGACTGTAAACAGGGGAAGGGCAGAGAGAGAAGGAGAATGCCAAGCTGGATCCATGGTATCAGCACACAGCCAGCCTGACAGGGGGCGCTCAAACTACTGAGCCACCCTGAAGCCCCAAGAGCAATGCCTCTCTCTCTCTCTCTCTTTCTTTCTTTCTTTTTGTGTGTGTGTGTGTGTGTTTATTTATTTTTGAGAGAGAGAGACAGAGTGTGAGCAGGGTAAGAGCAGAGAGAGATGCAGACACAGAATCTGAAGGAGGCTCCATGGTGACAGCACAGAGCCCGACATGAAGCTCAAACCCACAAACAGTGAGATCATGACCTGAGCTGAAGTGGGATGCTCAACTGACTGAGCCACTCAGCTGCCCTGAGCAACGCCTCTTTTCAAGTGAACACCAGCTACTCAGTTGCAGACCATGTCTCCTCATAAGAATGTAGGTAGAGGATATCCATATCTTTTGAATTATCAGGAAAAGCCAAAATCTGAATATTTATGTAAAATCTCTCACATTTTAAGTACTGGCAATTAATTTAAATTTATTTAAAATACACAGAAACTTTGTAAAACAACATGCAGGCAAAGCTGAGAGGGATCCAAACACTTAAACAATAGATTTAGCCCAAGCCACCATCTTACCACCTCTGAAATACACATTCATGTAACATGTACTGCCTTATGTCACCTCTTATTACTATCTGAAACATGCATACATGCTCTGCAGCCAGACTGTCCAGGGTTGAGTTATGTTCCACCATTCACTTCCTTTGTGGCCTTGGGCAACCTCTCTGCGCCTCAGTTTCCTTCTTTGTAAAATGCAGATTAATAATAAGATTGTTATGAAGATCAAAAGAGGTCCTATTGGTACAGCAGTTAGAACAGTTTAAGGCACAAGGTAATTAATCACTATACAGCAGTTACTATTAAATCTTACATAGTATTATAATTTGTTATATTTCTTCCATTCCTCCTCCCTGACTAAACTGTAAATGCCTGGAAGGTATGTTTATACAATGTGACACTTACCATAGTTTCTATTTAGAAAAGGACCTCAGTAGTTTTAAGCCCCAAATGTAGCAGAAATCTTAAAAGGGTATTTAAAGAAATTGACTGAAAACCAAAGTTAAGCTACCTCCTGTCCTTGCCTTTGTTCTATATATTTAAATCTACTGTAAGGCCAGCACATTGCGCTAGTCCATGTCAATTTGTTCTATGATCAGTCCTAATGAATGTTTTCCAAATCCTAGACATATAATTTCCTTTTTGATATATTCTATCCAGTTTGCAGTACAACAGACAGGGACTATTCATGTCCTTTTCTTTTCTCCTTTTGAAAAGACTGGAAGAGAGTTAGGGTTAGATACAACAGTAGGGACATGTAGGGCAGCCTTGTGTGGCTGGAGCCCCTGGGTCTTTCTCACCTGCCTTTACTTAAATTGACGAAGGTTACATCACAAAAACCTGACAGGGTGCTTGTAAAAATGGAGCCATTATTATCCTCATTCTTTTCTTCCACTATAAGCCTTGTTCTCTTTGAAAATAAAGAGTAGGTTCTAGAAAGGGAGTGTTACAAAATGGAACCCCATATTTCACAGCATGAAATTCAGAATTCTGAGACAGATAACACAAATAGAGTTTTATACTATAGACTAGGATAATGACTGTACCAGAGAACTTTGGGATGTAGGCTCTAAGCATATAAAGTTAAAGGCATGTCTAAGCCCAATCTAAATTTCTCTCTTCCCCAAATTATATTTAAAATGTTGAACATACCATGTGTCACTAAGAAATCAAAACCCTTTTCCTAAGTCTTAATGGGTAGAAATAGCAACAATGGAGTGGGGCCATAGAAAGTAAAAATACGAGGTAGTTTAAAACGTGCTGCTATTAATACCAAGGTTTTTCAAAGGAGATTTTTAAAGTTAAAAAAATATAGCCATGACCCGTGGGCCACCTTGTTGTGCAGGGCATGCTGGTTATATGTGACTTTACATGGAGGAGGGGGAGGGTGGGAGAGAATATGGAAAGGATGGAGTTAAGAATGAACTAGGGGTTTGGGAAAAAGCCAAACAAGGCATGGAAGTTTAATGAATTACATGAATCATGTAGAGAAACCTGTTTTGAAAATTTAGCTTAAGAAAGGGCGAAACTGGAAAGAAATTAACCATACCAGAATTTACAGTACTCACTGTTTCCTTCAAATAAATATTCACTGATTGCCAACTCTGTTCCAGGCATTGGCCTTGATTTTGGAAAGAAACATGCAAATAAGACATAGTATCCACTCTTGAGGAGCCGCTGAATCTACTCCATGCATAGGTGTGTGTTTGGAGTAGCCTTACCAAAAAAAGAGAGAATATAAAGTAATAAAGAACGTAAAATTAAAGTCAAAGGACAGGTTGGTCTGTTAGGAAAGGGAGGGGTGGAGAGAGTAGAAGGGGCTTCATGTGTGTTGTCTTTTTTAAAATTATTTTTAATTAATTTATTTATTTACTCTGTGTGTGTGTGAGAGACAGACAGACAGACAGACAGAGACAGAGTCGGAGAGACAGAAAGAGAGAGACAATTCCAACCAGTCTCCACACTGTCAGCACCGAGCCCAACGTAGGGTTCCAACTCAGGAACCATGAGATCATGACCTAGCCAAAATCAAGAGAAAATGCTTAACTGACTGAGCCACCCGATATGCATTAAGTCTTGAACTCAGTGGATGAAGCTAGGCACATGGCAACTGAAGGGCATCACTTCATAAAATTAATCACTTGAAATGCTTATTTTGCTTCCCTTTTCACAAATTCCAAAGCCCATGCCTGTTAAGTTATGGGAAACTCATTTGTGCTCTTGCATTTTGCCTGGTATGCTATGGCAATTTTATACTTTATATCCTAATAATCATGCTGAGTTTTAAGGAAACCATGGATAGGACTTTGCAAAGCATATCTAATAGTAGTACTACCTAGCTCACTAAGAAACTCCACAGACCTCAAACCCAGAAAGAAAAAACAAATCAAAGACAGAAGAATTGGGCTGAAAAGGATTCAGAAGACTATAGATTGGAACCTGAAAAATATATAAATGAAACTAACCCTGGCTAATTTAAACCAAAAGGCATTTACTAAAAGAATATTAGATAGATCTCAGATTCATTGGAAAAGTTGGGGAAACAGATGCATAGATGTGCAGCCAAAAAGAATGTCTCAGATGAGGCTATTGACCTGGTCAGAACCCAATGACTGTCATCTCAAGATCCTGGGCTTTGCAGCTTGCACTAATCATCATTGTGAGCCCTGAACAGTGGACACAGACACTGGCAGCAATGCCCTGGCTACCACTGAGATTCAACCTAGCAATGCAACTGCCACAGCTGACCAGAGAGAACTCCTAAAAGTGCCTCCTATTCTAGGATGACCACATCTGACTTGGAAGTCCCTAGGTTACATGTCCTGTCTTAGCTACAAGGGAGGCAAAGAAAGCATCTAATATTTTCACTTTCTCTAATGCGAAGCAGGTATGCCCCTTCCAAGACTCATAAAGACTATCCTCATACTTAGGAATAGGGTTCAAATGCTGGCCAACCAAGTGGAATGGCTAAGAGATTGTTTCCTCCAGCAGAAAGAATACAGAATTTGAAATTTGTCAAATCTCAACTTGAATATATCCTCTGCCTTTTATTAGATATGTGACAACTCTCAGACTCATTTTCCACATCACTAAAACTGGGAAAACAATGTCTGCATTTCTGATTTGTGAAAAGACACACACATACACACACACACACACACACACACACATAATTTGGAACTCATTAGCCTAGACATTCTTCTTTTGGTATCTTTTATAATAGGAGAGAGATTTCATTTACCATGAAAAATTTATGTCTTGTTTTGCCTGATTAAAGAGAATAAATAAAAACAACTTTTAAAACTAATTTCTAAAAGATTCAGATCCACTCAAGAATGTAGGGATATGAAATGGAGTGGTTTTTATGCCAATTACCTGATATTAGGAGTTTCCAAAGAAACAAAAATTTTGTCACTAAAAAATAAAAATAAAAAAAATTTAAAGCCTCACAGTAGGAAGGAAAGGGTATCCATGGAGACAGGATAGGAGAGAATTTGTAGAGCACTGCCCTCCTGCTTTCTCTTCTCTCCTTTGTGGTAGTAGATAGATGTCTCATAGGCAGCTCATCATACAGCTAGCTGTTTGCTAAGCTCCAGGACCTACAAACAACTGGGAATGGAGCAAAGATTACTCTCTTCAATTTCTCCCTAAGTTGAAGCTCCATGAGAGTGGGGGCGCTGAGGCTTTCTGAGGGCTCCGAGCAGGCTATAAAAATAATGCCAGAGAAGGATAGGTGTTCCCCTGAGGAACCCAAGGAGTTTTGAGGAAAAAGAGGTGGGTGGCACCATTCCCATAAGATTTTTTTCAAGTTAGAGGGCTGCAGAGAGAACACCCATTAGTTCCCATTGCCTAGTTCAAGTGTCATACCAAGGAACCAGAACTTAGAGACCATCTGCATCAAATCATATCAAGCAGCCAGTGTTAAATGGAGCAGGACAATGGCCAAAGAGGTGACCCAAACTCCTCTCAAAGAGCATGTCCCTTACATGTCAGTCAGTCCTGATGTAGACCCTAGACATTAACAAATACAGTAAAAGAGAATGCAGGCCACTCCCACTCCACTGAAAGTAGACATTGACCTCAGTGAGTCACTGAATGTGACCTGAAGAAAATTATCTGAATGTATTGAGATACTTCTGTAAATATCAAGGTTCTCTACTCTCCAGTCCAATCAGTGGGTAGTGGAACAGAAAATTAATGCCAGCAAAACATTGAAAAAATTGAGTAATACATGTTTGTATGTTGCTGAGTTGAGACTGTTGAATGCACTGCGTTTATAATGAGTTCACAGCTGTGTGTGAAGGAGGCTAGGAAGAGAGAGGATGTATGGAGGGAACAGAAAACAAAACTGAAGCCAGTTGGCCATCGCTGAAATGAGTAAATCTCAACTAACAGAATAGATTTTACCTGGTACTTGAGCACCTTCCAATTCCAATATAAAAAATCTAAGAAAATGTTTTTGTGGGTCCTCAATAAACCTATCGTTCAATGCCTTTCCTAGAAAAAAGAAATGGGCTCTACCCGAATCTTTATCTACTTCAGCAGAACCCTCGTAACATTTATGCTGAACTCCTGTTGATTTTTTTAGCTAATAGCTACTCAAATCTTGACTGGCAGTGTTGTTTACCCCAATGAACCGCTAAGAATAATCCTTAACTTTAATAATAGCAATAATTTATATTATTCAATGTGTCTTTCCTCTGAGAAGTTCAAAACAACTTCACATTCACTATGTTACTTGTTCACACGCATCCCTGTGAGGACTGAAAAAGAATGGGAAGTATATTGATTGAGCTATAGAAAAAGATCCAGTGAGGTTAAGTATTAGACCAAGGTCACAGAGCTAGTCTGCAGCAGACCCATGATAGACATCGCTAAAGGTAACTACGTAAACTAGAGGTGAGCTAAACCCACGTATAGCAGATTGGATTAAGGCCTTCATCTCTGAAGCAGAGAGAGAGGATGTCCTCACCAGAGTCATGAAGTTTTTGCCCTGGGTAGACCTCAATCTCTCTTTCTAAAGGAGCCTTAAATCAGCCCATCAGCTCCTGTGCCATTTTACTTTCTTCAAGTTGTTAGGGTTAGCCTTCCTGATCTGCATCAAACTAGCTATTTTGGCCAATAAAATGGACAATTCTGCTAGCCAGGCTTCTGACTATAAGTACTTGTCTAACAGTGAAGTATTTCTTCCATCAATGGGAATTTCTTTTTGTCACAACATTTGAAGATCACAAAGTTCCCAGAACATGTGATCGTTGTAAAATTACTCCCAATACTGTTTTAATAAAAAAGATACATATTATCTAATTGGCTAACATACATTGATTTTTGCCTTTCCTTTTGACACATCTCTAGGCACACTGGTCACTTCAGATACTTGCTTCAGGCTACTGTTATTTCTTACTATCAAGATCTCCTTCAAAATGTTTTCATGTTCAGTTCTTGTCCAGTTTTTACCAAAATCCACTCTCTCAACTCAATTATCTTGCCACATGCCTCATTTTTATTTCTCTAATTCAATATGGAAAATTTTGGCCAAGAGGTACATTTTATAAAACACAACACAGATTATTTGAATGCAAAATTTAGGGACACTTGGGTGGCTCAGTTGGTTGAGCGTCCGGCTTCAGCACAGGTCATGATCTCACGGTTCATGGGTTCAAGTGCCGCATCAGGCTCTGTGCTGACAGCTAGTTCAGAGTCTGGAGACTGTCTTCAGATTCTGTGTCTCCCTCTCTCTCTGACCCTGCCCTGCTCAGACTGTCTCTGTCTCTGTCTCTGTCTCTCTCTCTCTCTCTCTCTCTCTCTCTCTCTCTCAAAATAAGTAAAATTTTAAAAATTTAAAAAAATTTTTTAAAAGAATACAAAATTTAGCAAGAATTTGAGTATATTGGCAAATCCCTGGAATGGAGTTTTCTTCCTACAACAGGCTCTAAAACAGAAAATATACCTTAGCTCTATTTACTAAAATAAAAAAATCTTCTTAAATCCTTGCCACATAGTCCACGAGTTTCTTCCATAAAAATTGAAGGAGCTTCCAGGATTTCCTAGGGCTTAGAAAGACCCTCTCTACAAACCTCTGTCTTCCCTCCCTGGTGGCATCACTGTAGGGTAAAGAGGGAGAACTGATGTCCATGAAACCCCACCCCCCTTTCTTCTAATGACATAGAAGTAGGTGCCAGCTAAGAAGCAATATGCCATGTTTATGCATTGTGACAACTGGGAATTTCATTGTCTGCAGTGAGGTTATTAACCAAGTCATATTAGGTAATGGTAAGTAACCAAGAGGCAGTCAGTCACATCCTAGCTTACCCTATGGGAAACTAACTTTATCTTCTACATATTATTCACAATGAAATTTCCTCAATCTATTGTTCTTCCAAATTGCATACAGGCATATATGGGGAAAGCACCATAGGAGGGAAGTAGTAGAGTTTCATGTTCTGGTTCTGGTTTATCCTTCACTCACCAAGAATGAGTTTCCTTTTCAGCACAATGGAGGCAATACTACCCACTCTCTCTCTCTTGGAGAGCTATAAGAATAAAATAAAATAATGCAAAAATGCTTGGGATACAACAAAGAACCACTCAAACAATTCACACATATAGTACTGACTTCTTTTTTTTCCAAAGCACTCTCAGAGTACATTTACTCTCTTTTCTCAACGAGTGAGCAGCACTTTTCAAACCCTAATAAATGTCAAGGTTATAAAGGTACAATACCATTTGTAAAGTTCAGCTTAAAGGTAAACAGGGCAGCTTATTAGCATCCACAAGAGCTGCAAGTTAATTTTAACCTAATAAATATCCTGAAAATACCTATAAGAAGATAGTCCATCACGCCAAGGAGACTTATCCTTTAAAGTAACATCATACCCAACTGGTTTCTTGCACATGCTGCTGGTTTTCTCTTTTTGCAAACTTTTATGATGCCACTATCTTCAGCAACAGACTCTGTTTTGTCTACAAGTGAGCTTTGAAGTCAGCCAGCCTAGTTTCAAATTCTTCCTCCCACATATTAGTTCTGTGATTTGGGGTAATGTATATAACCTCTCTATGCTTCAATTTCTTTAACTGCAAGATAAAGAAAATGATAATGCCTTCTTCATAGGAACATTATGCAGATTAAATGAAATAATAAAGCATGAAACACTTAGCTCAGTGTTTGATATATAGTAACATGACACAAATTTTAGCTATTAATATCATTAATAATGATGACTATGATAATTTCTAATAATTACTATACATGTTTAGGGCATATTTGTGAATCAGGCATCTTCATACTAACTTTAATACTGAATGAACTAATATACAAGCCTCAGCTCTGCCGGAAGGGAGCGAGTTGTTTCAGCACAGAGAAACACATACAGGACAATTTTTCATCACTGGTTTGCTTTGGATAGGCTTAAGTTTGTTACAGTCGTTTCTTACGTGTCTTTCTTCCCCCTTCAGTTGTCAAGTATAATTGTACAATGTGGCAGAATTCTCCGAAACTTAAAGTAGGATTCTGAGGCGATGTATGTAAACAAGGAAGTTATAAAATAAAGTGCAGGAGAGCCAGGAAGTGGAAACATGGTAATAGTTGTATATGACGCGTCACACAAGGTTTTTGACCACATGCCTGCATTCTATGTTACAAGCGACAACAGTCACTACTTAGACAACAGAAGATTTCCACTTGTTACGACCCACAGAGCACAAGTTATATAGAAGCATGGCATAGCCCTTCCTCACGGCAATATTCCCACACACCCTCCCACACATCCAGCAGAGATTTAAAAACAAAACAAAACAAAACCAGTATGTTTGGAGATTAGCATTTTTTGCCTCTTCTTCAGGAAATAAAAGGGAGCCAAAATTATTTCCTAAATGTCTAGGTCTAGAAAAAGTATTCATTTGCTAAATAATGGGTGCCCTGAGGGGGGAAAAATAACATTGTACACTTATCATTGAAATGACCACAGGAAAGTTTGTAGCCAGCATACCTCAGCAAACTTCTCTCAGCTCCTGAAAAATTATTTATTTTAATTTGGAAACTTTCTACATGCTGTTCCTCTATCTACAACATGTGCCCATCCCCACCCAATCCTATTTTCACTGGGTTAACATCTCTTCATCCTTGACTTTGCAGCTTAAATGTCACTACTACTGGCAAAACTCCCCGGACTCCCCATGTCTAAATGTAGTACCCTTGCTAAGTACTCACATGCCTTGCACTTCACCTATGATGCTCATTTTCACACTGCACCTTATTTACCCACATACTTACCTATATCCCCTTCTAGACAGTATGTACTGTCTGAAGGCAGGAGACATGTCCATAAGCAGTATGGACATTGCGTCCTAGACACTTAACACAATGCCTGACACTTTGTAGGTTACTCTTTAATATTTGTAAAAAAAAAAAAATGTAAATGCCCTCAAATTTCCAAATTGCAGCTAAGTAAGTATGGCCATTATGTGCTTTGTAAATAATACCCTGTTTTCTTTTTTAAATAAATATATAATAAGCCATGTCTTGTAGTATGGTCTTCATTAAGGTTTTAAATTTTTGATGCCCTAAAAAAAGTGATCAGACTTAGCTTTGTTTTTCCCTTGGCAGGGAGGTAAACTCTAAGGACTTCCAAGAACATCTCAGACATTTTTCCATTCTCAGATAGAAAAGGAGCCACTTACACTGGGTTTTAGTAAAAAAAAAAAAAAAATGCATGCTGTAAAAAGGGCTGAATGGACTGAGAGGCAGACAAAAGTCATAGCTCTGGTCTGTCTCAGTCAAGACCTGGCTCCTGGTCTTAGCAACCAACATGAACCAAGAGCTGCTGAACTTCTCTAACTGCCTGATATACAGAGTGATATGATTGGGTCAAGCAGTTTCAAAGAGGGAAACATTTGAATGCCATTAAATAGAAAGAACATGAACACTATCCATGGTTGTTGGAATGTGGATAAGAACATGAAAACTGGAGCCACAATAATGTACTAAAGAAGAAGGGAGTCTTTCTGGCAGTATCTCAGGCATAACAGGATATAAATAAATTTTCACTGTGGACCTCACCACAGCAATACACAGACTGAGGGGCAAGAGATCCCAATAATGGACTCTGTCTACAGGGATGCTCACAGTCTTGGAGGCTCATTCCTATCCCTAGTTCATCTGATGCTATCTAAACTCTCTTCCATTCACATGGGTCGAGTGTTTGGTCTGCTCAATTTAATCAAGGTTTAACAGATAAAAGTGTGGATTTTAAAAACCTCACTGATTAATGTTAACTAGCTATATTATTCCTGAATGGGATGCATTCAGGTCTCTCAAGAGCTGCTTCAGGTCTCTCAAGTTCTCTTGCACCAATTACTTCTTTCAGGGCAAAAAGCTGCATCCTGCATGAAACTAGGAGATCTCAGCCCACAATTTTTTCATCTCAAGACTGTTCCCCTCCCCCTGCCACTTCTGGGGGTTATCATAAAGCAAAGCATAAAAGAAGATAAAAAGCAGATATTTCTTGAGTGCTTTGGACTGGCTTTTCTAGCAACCATCATCATTGATCGTTTCCTGTTCAGTGATATTCTGTGATCTGAGTGATAAATGTGAGGATTCTCAGGTGAGGATGGGAGCAGTGAATTGAGTGAGGAGCATCTGGCCCTCTCCTTAGAGAGCCATCAGCTATCCTGGAGTGCCCTTAGATCCCAGAGCAATTTACCTATTTGGAGTCAGTTGTGGAAGGACTGACACTACAGGAAGTTAGGAAGTGTGATTTGGGAGGGCACCTGGAGAATACCTCCTTATCAAAAATCGAATCTGCAACCCTACCACAGAGACTAAAATCCCACCATAATAGGGTTAAAGAACTTAATTTCTAGAGAAATTTCACAGTTTGACAACATTTACTTTTTTAATTTTTTTATGTTTATTTTATTTTTGAAAGAGAGCAAGAGCCAGTGAGGGGTACAGAGAGGGGGAGATACAGAATCCAAAGCAGGCACCAGGTTCTAAGCTGTCAGCACAGAGCCTGACGCGGGGCTCAAACCCACAAACCCTGAGATCATGACCTTAGCCAAAGTCAGACACTTAACTGACTGAGCCACCCAGGTGCCCCAATAACATTTAAATAGCAGTGGCAGGAACATATTTTACCCATTTCCAGCCACTGGTATAATAGATAGATTCATTCACTTAGAGAGACTCTATTGATTAGGACACCAAACAAGTAAGTTTGGAACTTCCAAACATCCAAAAGTTTCCAACTTGTCTCCATCTATTAAATCAGAACATCCAGTTCCTAACAATTCCAACACCAATATCACAACAAACAGGTATTTCTGAGATCGGAGAAAGTGTCTTACAGAGATCTATGAAAAAAGTATGTTTTCAGTAGCATCTCCTTGAAATCAACAGATAAAGGAAATATGACACCACAGGGATCCATCCTCTCCAGGGGCAATCACTGGACCTTTATATGATCCAAACTTTAGGGAGTTCTATGGCAAAGCATAGTAGGAATTCCACTTAATAAGAAGATGCAAAAAGCACATTTTTTATGATTTTTCTAGATCTCTCTCCTACTTAGTCTCCACAGGATTCAGACATGTGTCCAACAGGGAGCTGAACAAATCATGAGCACCATCCTAAACTCGAGGTTGGCTCTTCCCTTCTGTGGCCACGGTTCACTTATTACAACATACCCGTCCTTCTGTTTCCCTCAGGATAACCGTTTATAAAAGTTCTGTCAATGTAGGAAAAGTGTTCACATCACCAGTTTTCCAGACAACTTACATCATATTGGCATCTCACTTAGAATCCCTCCATACTTGTAAAAACATAAGGAGATGTAGCCTAGCAGGGGCTTAACAGAGCAGCATAATTGCAAAATAAAACGATAGAGGATGAAGAAGGAGGCAATCATAGGAGACGGAGTCATTTAACTAAAAAGGGCTGTTCATGAATGTTAAATAACTAGAACTTATCTTGAGACAAGGAAAAGTAACATATTTTTTTATAAATAAAATTGGATTCAGAGGATAGATTGGGATGGGGCAACACAGATTTATCTAAAAGAAGAGAACCCCTTTTGTTAAAGTAAGCTCTATGCCCAGTGTGGGGCTTGAACTCATGACCCTGAGACCCAGAGTTGCATGCTCTCCTAATCAAGCCAGCCTGATGAGCACCGGGTGTTGTATGGAAGTGTGGAATTACTATATTTTACCCCTGAAACTAATATCACACTGTATGGTAACTAACTGGGATTTAAACAAAAACTACTACTAATAATACTAAGCAAATAAAAATTAAAAATAAAAACAGAAAAATAGCTGTACTTCTATCAGACAAAATAGACTTCAAAAAATAAAAAATAAAAAAATAAGATAACCCATTACCTTCCACCTGTCTTTCTAATGGACAGACTACCAACAGAATCTGGGCCAATACTATTAAATTCCTCTTAGAAAACATGTCCCTTAATACAAAACAAGACAGACCAACCATTCCTTTACATCTCTGTTCTTACAAAGAACGAGTCTGAATTTCCATGGATATAATTCATGAGTTCCTCATCAATTTTTAAGAAAAATTACTATATTCCAAAGATGAGATATAAAAATTCAGTATATGAAAACACCAAAGTAGGAAGCTATTTTTAATTATAAATGGTTAAATTACTTTCTTGCATTCAATTGAAATAATTTTTCTATATATATTAGTTCAGTATATTTCCTAAAATGTATTTAAATAACTGACATTTTTCTAAGAGAAACATCAATTCAATTCTGAAGTGTAGATCATTATCTTTATTTAATGAAAAAGAATTATGCTTATCAGCTTATGTGTTTTTACATCTTATATATATTTACATTAAAACATTTGTACAACTAAAGAAGCAAAAAATATTCTTAATTTACTTAACTGAATACTTTTTAAAAATACATTATAAAAGAACAAAAACAAGATCTTCGTGTACTCAGGTAAACAGTGGCATTAATAGGTCACACCTAGGACAAATAAGAAAATTTACAGCCTCCTGGTGTAGTAAAACATTTTGGAGGTTGTATATGTGAAAAAGATGCACTTTAGGTGATTATTCATATGGCTAAAATATAGTGTAACTCCTTGTGCAATTGAAAAGTTTCAAAAGATTTGTAACTACCGCATCTTAACTTTTCTTGTGACTGTGCTCCTAGAACTACCATGGTGATCCTGGCTCTTTTGTCACTTACAAAGTGTTAATAAAGTCTGTTTTTAACTATTCCCCCAATACAGATAGAAAAAAAAATAAACCACAATATCAGAAAGAATGCAACAGAAAAAGGAAAAAAGAGAATGGTCTGTTTCATGAATATAAATTTCTGACTTGCTCTGTCTTCAAAATTTGTTATTCTGTTTCTCCCTCTCAGCCTCCAATACCATCTCGTTCACCTGATTTCTGGTCATTTGTTTTTGTTTTTAATTTTTGTTAATGTTTATTTATTTTTAAGAGAGACAGCATGAGTGGGGGAAGGGCAGAGAGAGAGGGAGACCCAGAATCCAAAGCAGGCTCCAGGCTCTGAACTGTCAGCACAGAGGCTGACACAGAGCTCAAATACACAAATCATATCGTGACCTGAGCCCAAGTCAGATGCTCAACCAACTGAGCCACCCAGGTTCCCCATCTGTTCATTTGTTTATTACAACAAACTGTGTTTCGATGGTAACATTAGAAAATGTTTGTGATAAGATGAAAGGTATATTAGTTTTCTGTGGCTGCTGTAACAAATTACCACAGACCAAGTGGCTCTCACAGTTCTGGGAACAAAATCCAAATCAAAGAGTCAGTAGGGCCATCAACTTCAGGCTCTAGGAGGGATTATGTTCTTCTCCTCTCCTAACTTTAGTGGCTACTGACATTCTTTGGCTTATGAATCCATCACTCCTCCTCTGTGGTTTACCTCCGTAGTCACATTGCCTCCTCTTGTCTGTCCTCTCTATTTGTCTCTTGTCATTGGATTTAGGACCTATCTGGAAAATGGAAGATGACCTCCTTATCTCAAGATTCTCAACTTAATTTCAGTTGCAAAAACCCATTTTCCAGAGGTGCCTGGGTGTCTCAGTCAGTTAAGCATCCAACTTTGACTCAGGTCGTGATCTTGTGGTTTGTGGATTTGAGTTCCATTTCGAGCTCTGTCTGACAGCTCAGAGCCTGGATCCTGCCTCAGATTTTGTGCCTCCTGCTCTCTCTCTGCCTCTTCCCTGCTCGCGCTCTGTCTCTCCCTCTCTCTCTCTCTCAAAAATAAATAAACTTTAAAAAACAAAATAAAATGGCAAGGAGCCTGGGTGGCTCAGTTGGTTAAGTGGCCCATTTCAGCTCAGGTCATGGTCTCACTGCCTGTGAGTTCAAGCCGCGTGTCATCCTCTGTGCTGACAGGTCACAGCCTGCAGCCTGCTTCAGATTCTGTGTCTCCCTCGCTCTCTGACCCTCCCCTGCTCACACTCTGGCTCTCTTTCCTTTAAAGATAAACACACATTAAGTGATTTAAAAATAATAAAATGGCATAAGTGAAAATATTTGATAGATACTATGTAATTGTATGTAACAAATATTAGTAAAGTCGTCATATTTATATAGTCAATGGAAATTTAATAGATCTAGAGGAGAATTTAAAAAAAACATGTATTAAATAGCTACTATGTACCGGGCAGAGAAGGGATCCAGGTTTGTATAGCCTGGAGACCTATTTTTTAGAAAATAATATAAAACTATGAATACAAAAGTAGCTGTGAAAGTGAGCTATATATTTAGATTAAGGAAAGGATTTGTACTAAATTATAAAGTTTTAAAAAGCTGAAAAATACTACAAACATAACAAAATCCAGGAAAATAACCTATCACTTTCGTTATTATTAATTGCTACTTCTATAATACCTGTGTGATATTTTTCCCCGTATTTTGGGTTCATTCTCTCTGACTGGCAATAATTTGTATATCATTTTCAATAAAATGATAACTCAGTCTTTCCTCTCATGGTTAATGGAAATTTATTTTGTGTTATTGATAGCTTAGATGGTTTTTTTCAAGCTGCAGCACAAAGGGAGTTTTATGTTTTTTTATGTTGTTTTATGTTTACTATACTGTTTGATGTTTACTATAAAACCACAGTTTTATGGTATTTTATGATCACTGTGGGCAAGCTCTTGAAGAATCTCAGCACTCTGATCTTGTAAAACATGCATCACCCCGTGGACTCGGCTAGGTTCTCCCTAGACGTACCCCATGGACCGAGCTGGGGCCTCCCTGCCCCTTTGTGAGCTGGTCCTGGTTGGGAGAGAGCACAAGTGGCCACAAATCAAGACCTGTAGAAGCCTCTGATCCAGGAAGTGAGAGACAGACATTTGTTCAGATCCTCAAGATGAATAATGGTAGGGTCTAGATGAACAATGACTTCTACCAGGATAAGGTTTTCACCGAGGACTGGCTAGATGCGGAGATGTTGGTGACCCACAGCCACCCACGGTCCTGGTCCTACTACCTAGAGCATGATCCACGACTCCTCTCCATTCCAGGCAAGACAATACACTGGGACTAAAAAGGACTCGGGCAAGTGGGGGCCCTGAGGCTTAAGTTGCATGAGTTTCATCTTAAGTTCAAGTCTGGAGTCAGGTGTTACATATATATATATATATATATACACACATATATATATATACATTTTTAAATTTACTTTAAGTATTTAAATTGGTCATTTAAGTTTGTAATATAAGATTACAAACACCAATTAGATATTACAAATATTACTTCCAAGTTCCAGTTTTATAAAATTTGAATCACATATGTTATTGGGTCTGAAAAGAAATGACATGCCATCTGACAATAAACTATTAAAAAAATAATAAAATAAAATTTAATAAGAAATGATTAGGCTTTGCATTAACCTCTGAAACCTTCTAGAGAAATAAATAAGATCACTTCCTTTACCAATAATCAGGTAAGATGTCCATATCTTAATATATATGTGTATATATGCTTTAATACAGTACTAGCTTACCAGTGAATAAATATCACTCAGAATACCTGAGTACCAACTAGGGCAATGCTCATTTTCATGTAACCTTTTCCATATTTCCCAAAAAGAAATGTAGCCTATATACCATAAATCTGATCATATAGTAAGAAAAAAAATACTGCGAATAATAAAATACCATTTAAAGTCTTGTCTTAAAACAGTTCATTTACGCGTATAAGGTACACAATGAAGTTTCTAAGAATAAACTAGTAATCTGCTTTATGTTTTTTTAAAAAAAGGAAATGGCATTCTAAGATACAGCTGCATAGACTCTACGATGAATATTCAACATATGAGAAACTGACAAATTTATCTTTACTCCATCATTAAGCATTTTTGTGACAAGCTGAGTATTCATCCCATTAGAGGTCTTTTTTTGTGTGTGCATTCTTTTTGTCTAATGCTTGCTCATGCCCTTTCCTGACATCCTACAAGACTGGTCTTTTCTTTTCCAAATTTCTGATTGCCCATATTGTTAGAAACTCATACTCAGAAAACTCTTTCAACAATGGAAAGACAAAACCTTGGTCAAAGCTCTCATTCCACTATCAGAAATTTGATCTAATAGCTTTTCCCTCCACCCACCTTAAAAAAATCATAAATAAATATTTTTCATTAGCCAAAATATATTAATTTTTTGCTCACCAAAATTTCACCTCCTTTATACTTCCATTTTACTCCTAATTCAGGCAAAAATAGCTCCTTATTTTATAGCATCAAATTCCATATTCTCACTGTACATTATTCTTTTCATACAGCTTTTACTGCTCCATACAGGACAAAACATTTGACTGGGGAACTTCATTCAGTTTTAGATCACTCACTAAAATGACATTCACCTAATAATAGCCCATTGAAATCAATGTCCAAAATGGATTCGTGGTGTTAAGGTGGAAAACAACACAAGTAATAGGATTAAACTTTGATCCCTAGAATCTTAAGCACCACACTTACTGAGAAGCTTACTCTGAGATTTTTCTGTAAACTGTTGAAATTTGGCAAATCTATACACCAGAATATTTCATAGTTCCTTTCCAAAAACTTGACAGGCAAGAATATTCTCCAAGTTAAAAAATATCCATATGAAAAGTACATCACCAATGTAACAGCAGAGTTGTGGTTCTTTCACTTATTATGTATTCATTGCCTTCTTTATGTATTTCACTGCCCCTGGGTTCATGACCAAACATCAATACATGTTAACACATTTTCAATATTTATAAGCTAAAAGCTTAGATGCAAGTGTTATCAATAATGGTCCTGCTACTTGATTCATACCCACCAGCATCTTAATTATACTGCCTACCAATAAGCATCCTCAGGAATTAATGCAGGCTAACAGTTTAAAAAATCTAATTTAAGGCTGCTTTAGGGTTAGGATTGCCAAATGTCTCACTATTGCCTCTCTCCTCAAATTCTTGCTCTAGAAAGGGTTTTGTTTTGCCATATGACTGAATGTGTAAACAGGTGGCTGAGCTCAAAATTATACTTGCATAGTGATCATACCAAAGTTAAATAGGAAATAGCATTGCCTACTAATATAAATAGCAGTGACTGGTAAATAAGGTAGATAAATGTCAGAAATGAATGTTTGTCTAAACAAAGATGAATGAGAAATGGCACATATTTACCATTGACACTCAGCAACATAACTTAGCCTTTTTCACTGAACACCAAATAGAATGTACTTACTTTGTTAAAATAAATATGATGATCTAAAATAGCTTTTCAAATGACATTATTCCCATTAATAATGCACATGTATGAAGAAGACTGATATAAAAATCTTTTCCTTTATATAGAAAATGCACATCAATTTTTATAAATATCTCTAATCAGGATATGATGTGTAAGAATTTAAAGGATGTCTTCTGTCCTGAAGGGTAAGAACACTGTTACTATAAACTCCATTAAAAACACTGTTACTATAAAAGCCCAATGAACAATATCTTACCAGAAATGGAAAGATGAACCCTGGCTATCTGGGAGTGTCCCAGAAAAAATACCTTATTTTGTGGTTGTTATTGAGGTATCTTTAAAAAAAGTATTAGACTGTTTTATTTTATTATCATAGAGTACAAATTAGTTAAGTATTGAAATCTATTTAAGTTCCTGACATATTGACCTCTGATTAATTAAGGTCTTATTAACTGAAATCTACTTGAATCCTGGTCTGTATTTATGCCCAACTTGGAAGGGTTTCTCTAGTTGGGAAGTATGCTTTTAATTACTCAGTAGTAAGACATGGCTATGATGACCAGAGCTCAGCAGCAAGCATCTGCCAAGAGAATTTTCCCTTTTTTGGTGTTAAAGAAATCCATTTGAATACTAAAATTAGATAAATCATTGCTCCGATTGGATGTTTTCATGCTCTATTTTACCTTACATTAATCCACATACACATCTCCTAGTCCATTCTCCAAACCAAATATATTTTCTAAATAAATGTATGCTAAACAAAACAAAGGTGTGCTAAACAAAACAAAGGTGAAGGTGACATTGCTGTTTGCCTGACAACTGTGTTGAAAATTGTGATTCATTTTGTGAAAGATGTTAAAGATGCCAACTAAAGAAGTTTTATTGGCACCCTTTTTGGTCAGTTATTTCCCAGGAGGATGGGTTTGACTTCTCCCTCCCCTCTCACCTGTCTCCATCTCTCTCCTCCCCCTCCCTGCACCCCCCATTGCCCCCCACATTCACCACCCCCCCCCGCACAATGTGGCTATCATGCATCAAATGTTCACACATAGGATACATTTAATCCTCATAACATTATGAGAGTTGATCTACCTATTAATATGGGCATTGCTTAGAAAAAGCCACACATTTCAATATCACCTACTTGCCCCACAACTTCAAATCTCTGCAATACTAGTAAGAATCAGGAAATCAAGTGTTTTATTAAGAGCTTAAGGTAGCAAAAAATAGAGGTCAAAAGCTGTATCAAAAGCTCAAACTTTCTATTACAAAATTTGTGTTTTTAAATATTACCCAGTGACTACTTATTTGTGCTTCAGATAGAATTCAGCTTAGAACAGATAGGATTTTTCTAGCACATAGATTAAAAGCAGAAAATTAGAGAAGAGGGAAAGCACATGTGTAAGACAGCCAGAAAAGCCAGTTTCTTAAAGACATAAATATGAGGCAGTATCAAAATAAGCAGTATATATATGAAATACAATAACAAAGAATCGCAACGATCATTTAGCTTAAGGACACAACGACTCAATGACCCCAAAACTCCCAAAAGTACTTATTATACAGTGTATGCTGATTTTCCATCACCTACAAGTGATCTAATTTTGTTTATATAATTAACAGGAAGAAAAATGAGTAAGTTTGAAAGATAATTTTCTGTAGAAAAAGATTTTTTAAATGCAGTATGATAATAAAGCCAAGTTTTTATTGTTATAAAATTTATTTATGAAAAATATTGGGGCACCTGGGAGGCTCAGTCGGTTAAACATCCAACTTCAGATCAGGTCATGATCCTACAGCTTGTGAGTTCAAGCTCTGTGTCGGGCTCTGTGCTGACAGCTCAGACCTGGAGCCTGCTTTGGATTCTGTCTCTCTCTCCCCGCATGCTCTGTCTCTCTCAAAAATAAATAAGCATTAAAAAATTTTAAGAAAATAAAACAAAATTTATTTATGAAGAATATTGCATTCACTGATAAGTACTCACTAATTGCTGTAGCAACTTAATGTTTTTGTACATCACACACCCTAAGACACAAGCTTATTCAATCCCATTTACACAATGTGCATCATGAACTATTCTATAAAAACTAAGAAAACAAAAAGGTATACTAATATCTTTGGGCCTATTTAAAATAATAGAGAATGATTATGTCGAGCAAATATGTCCTTTTATATGTCCTTTATAATCAGTCTGATTAATGAACCCCAACCCGAAGAGGTTGGGTTGTTTCTGGGGTAAAAAAAAAAAATAGAGCATACAGGAAAAACAAATGACAAACATAAAAGAGAAAGGGAAGAATAACTTGACTCAAAGTGTGGCAGAAAAAAAGGGATGACACATTACAGAAAAAGATGATCTATAATATGTGAAATTCACATTATGTAAAAAAGATAACAGTAGAGAGACTGGAAAGAAAAGTAGTAAGGTCTAATATTCTAGGATGGAAACAGTCAGGAATAAAGCCCTTCTAAATGTAAGCCAGGGTCCAGGAATTCTGATCTACAAAGGACTGTCTTCACTGTGACCCAAAGATTAACTTTCAGACCACCTGTGAGAATCAAAAAATTATAACCAGTGAAGACTCTAGCCAAACAGCAAAACTCCTGCATCTCTGTTGTAAAGTATATCATATCATCACCTTAAGTCTTACTACTTTGGTTTTAAAAATAATCAAAAATATTCAACTCCTATGAAATGATGGACTCATAAATAACCTTGTCTTAAGTATTAGAAATTGGCCTGTAGAACGGGAAGATGATTAAAGTATCTTCCTTATTCTTTCTCCCAACTCTAATAATTTCTTTCCTTTCCTTTTGTCCTTTGTGTGGAGGACAAAGCCTGTCAAGATTCATGCCTGCAACACAAACACAACCATCTTTCCTCCAGGTCCCAACCCAACTGCAGATCCATCATTTCAAATGACAATTCCATAGGAAATCAATATTTTGAAAGGAGGATTGCTTCAACTACTGCAGCATGGACTGTGGGTACAGCCAGTGAATTCAGGAAAGCACACCCATTTGTGGCTGCTGCTCATCCAGCAGGATTGATTGCAGGTAAACTTCCTCAGAGAGGAGGTGGAGGAGCTATTCATTTCTTCTTCTCTTTTCAATGAGCTCCTCTATTCTGGATCCAATAACAACAGTCCTGAATTATAAATAGCAGCAGGAGGTAAACAAACACCGTGGCCGACTCAAAATGCTAAATAATAACTCTAGCTGTTGTTTAAAGATTGATGTGCTTTCCATTCAACATATTCTTTCTTCATATCGCATATTACAAATACTGGCTGTGATGCACTGATGTTACATCTCAAGATACTCCATGCAAAAAAATGGTGCTAATGCCCCAACTCACAAAGCTTTTTTGAACATTCTCATCAAACATAACCTAAAATCCTTAAAAATTCAAAACTTGAGATGTTCTACCCTGCTTCCAACACTTTAAACTGGTACTGTATATTTGTAAAATACCTCTTTAAGCTGTTTATTTTTTCTAAGTATGTATGGTGCATGATAATTAAAGAAAATATTAAGATTCAAGGGGAAAGAAAAAGTACGACTTCCCAACAATAATCATTATTATATCTTAATCTGTTTCCTTCTAAGTATGTATAGTACATGATAATTAAAGAAAATACTAAGATTTGGAGGGGAAAGAAAAAGTACAATACACTTCCCAACAATAATCATTATTATATCTTAATCTGTTTCCTTCTAATCTTTTTCCATACAATTGTTTTTACATAATTTCATACTGAAGATACAATTTTATATGCCCCCCTCTCTCTCTCA
>NC_043705.1:76017705-76020578 GCF_006229205.1 Suricata suricatta | reverse complement strand
TATATATATATAATATGTCCTTTATAACTAAAAATACAACATTCCCCACGGTCATGGACACTGATCAAGTGATATGATATTTCAAGGTTATACAATAATTTATTTTGCACAAGTACCATAACCTACTTAATCATCTTACTATTGCTGATATTTAAATTGTATCCAATATAGTATTTTGTGATGAGACATAACTGGCATGCATTTCAAAGATCTTTGACACATTGATAAAGCACTTTCTAAAAGAGTTGTTGACATCCCTCTTTTTAGATATGTATTTTTTAAATAAACCTTTTTTGGTGATGCCTGATGTATATCGTCAAAACTGTCCAGATATCTTTATGTCAGTGTATGAAATATGTTTTCTCTAAGAAGCGTTGAAACAGAACTGGGTGAACAGCCAAAGAACAAAGTGACTATCAGTCTGATCCCCAGAAGTTTGTTTAATGGCACAAGAGTCGTCAGGCTCTTTAATACTAAGGCTTAATAGTGACCCCACAAAAGTATATGCAGTATTCACTCTTCTCAGCATCCTAAGTATGATGGAAAAGAGAGAGAGAGGGAATATAAAAAATTAGGAACTGCATCAGACACAAAGAACACTTCAATTTCAGACCCTTTAAGGTCAGGAAGAGAAAAAAGAGCTAACAATTATTAAGTACATGATGCAAATCAGCCTCTACTACATGCTGGTACTTTTTATGCACTTTTCATCTGACCAATTTTCCAATTTTAAGAAAAGGCCAAATAGTGGAAGCTAGGTGGAAGTTAGGTGGAAATAATGATTGATTACATGACATCCTACAAAAACCAAGGGTTCAAAATGTGGTTCTAACAAGCTCTGTGGCTGAATAGTAGTATCCCCTGTGAACTGCTTGGCTGGGTAAATTAATCTAAGTTTCTACAGCATTTTAGAATTCTGTGGTTCTCTATCCCGATTTATATATAGCAGGATAAAATCTATAGATTCTTTCCCTCATTTTTCTTACTATTCTCTGCCCATATACGCAGAGATATTCCCTGCCCACGGTGGAAAGTAGGATATAGACCCAAACAAATAATTCAAATGAATTTTTTTAAGTATATAGCATAGATACTGGTCTAAAGGTCAAAGCTCTTTCTATTTGCAAGACTCAGCCACTGGAAAAGGGAAGAGGTGTACTAGAATTCTAAAAATCCGATTTTGTTTATCAAGAGTAAGAAGGCACTCAAAACAAAGGTCTATAGCATTGCTTGCTTTTCATACTGGTGAACAAGGGCCACAGGTAGGTCACAAAAACAATGTCCAGGGTCTAGACTAGTATTGTTTTGTTTGTTCCCTAATGAAACAGAAAAAAGTATATTACAATTAGTAAGACTAAGGTAAGTGTGTGATTTCTGGGATTATATATAAGTGTTTTTGTATCAAAGGATTTCTATCAAAAAATTTGAGTACTACTACTTTAGATTATAAGCCACATTAGGATGAAGGAGGAATATGCTTATCTAAGTCCAGTTGTCCGGAACCTTTGTATGTTCACATGTGATATGAGAGAGAGATTTTGTAGAAGACTGAGGGGAGTGTACTGTTGTACGAGGGTCTTCCTTTTCCCACTGAAATCTTGAAATCCAGAGAAGCAGAGCCTAGAGAAACCATCTAACTTTCATAAGAATATGAAGGCAGAAAAAAAAACTGCATTTATTGTCTAGATTTTGTAGACAGGCTGCCTAGTAGTATGATGCTTGCCAACACAGAGCTACCACTTTTGAGTATAAATTATAACAGGACAGATACTTCTCTATCTTGGGAAGCATCTGGAGATTCATGCCCACTCCACCATCCTTCCTTGAATCCTGTAGGATGTGGAGAGAATTAGAAAAGACTCCCTTGCCCTAGTGAGGCAGACTAATACATGAAAAATTAAGATATAGCATCCCTGAAGATTAAGAAATGGGGTAGGGGGGTCTACAGCACAAAATGAACTTGCCAGAAAATCACTGCACTTGGCCGTCACTAACAGAACAGACGGCAAGGTATCCCAGCACCGAACTCAGCAGACAGGAATCTCAGACCTATGATCTCCTTCCAATAGCATGAAGATGTGAAAGCAGATCATCCTAGAGAAGAGAAGCAGAAGTGGAGACTTGAAGTTGCCTGATTATATCCAGAAGATAACAGCTTTAAACTGGAAGTTACGTTGATTTGTAATACATGTTAAGCTCGTTAAAACAAAATTAACTAACCTGTTTGTGACTTTTGTTCATTACATATTCCGCTTACATTAGATTTTAAGCACTTCTAAAAGCAGAAAATATTTTGTTGTTTTTAAGTCACATTTAGTTCTTAGGCCAATATTTCCCACATAATTATTTTGTTTCCATAATATTTTATTGTCAAATTGTTTTCCATACAACATCCAGTGCTCTTTCCCTTAAGTGCCCTCCACCATCACCACCACCTCTTTTCCCCCCTCCCACTTCCCCTTCAACTCTCAGTTCATTTTCAGCATTTAATAGTCTCTCAAGTTTTGTATCCCTCTCTCTCCCCAACTCTCTCTCCCTCCTCCGCTCCCTCTGGTTCTCCACTAGGTCTCTCCTGTTTTCCTGTTAGACCTATGAGTGCAAACATATGGTTTCTGTCAGTCTCTGCCTGGCTTACTTTGCTCAGCAATAAACTCAAAATGGCTGAAGGACCTGAATGTGAGACAGGAAACCATCAAAACCCTCGAAGAGAAAGTAGGAAAAAACCTCCTAGACCTCCACCGCAGCAATCTCCTACTTGACACATCCCCAAAGGCAAGGGAAATGAAAGCAAAACTGAACTCTTGGGACTTCATCAAGATAAAAAGCTTCTGCACGGCAAAGGAAACAATCAAGAAAACTAATAGGCAACCGAC
>NC_043705.1:75797542-76017605 GCF_006229205.1 Suricata suricatta | reverse complement strand
ACCCCAATGTTCATAGCAGCAATGTCAACAATAGCCAAAACATGGAAAGAGCCTAAATGTCCATCACCTGACGAATGGATCAAGAAGATGTGGTATATATTCACGATGGAGTCCAACATGGCAATGAGAGGGAATGACATATGGCCGTTTGTAGGAAAGTGAATGGTCCCACATAATTATTGATCAATAAATGCTACTTTCAGAGCTTCCCAAACTTTGCAATAGCATGGCATACATGAAGATTAGTTTTTATACTGTGTGCTAGATAAAGTGAAAGAAGTTGACCTGCCCAGAGTCTGGGTCTACCACACGCCCCACTGATGTTATATCTGAAGACTGAGGGAATCAGTCAATGACTGATCAATCATCTCAAAGCATGTAGTATTTGTATTACTAAATAGAATTTGCATAGTGGATTAAATTCATTTGTGAGATACTTATACTTGGCATGGTACCACATATAAAATACCATATTTATGGGGCACCTGAGCCACTCAGGTCAGTTAAGCATCTGATCCTTGATTTCAGCTCAGGTAATGACAGCATAGAGCCTATTTAGGATTTTCTGTCTCCCTCTCTCTCTCTCTCTGCCCCTCTCCCACCCACACACAGGTGCGCTCTCAAAAATAAGTACATTTGGGATGCCTGGGTGGCTCAGTCAGTTAAGAGTCTAGCTCTTGCTTTTGGCTCAGGTCATGATCTCATGGGTCCTGAGTTTGAACCCTACATCAGCATCAGGCTCTCTGGCGGCAGTAAGGAGCCCTTGGGATTCTCTCTCCCCCCTTCTCTCTCTGCCCTTCCCCTGATCATGCTTGGGCGCTCTCTCTCTCTCTCTCAAAATAAATAAATAAACATAAAAAAGAAATCTTATTTAAAAATAAATAAATGAATAAACTTAAAAAAGTAACACATTTATTTAAGGGCACATAACATTATTAGCAAATGTCTATGGTTTTTGGTAAAGGCAATCAAATCTTTCAATATCCTGTGAATATTAAGAAAACTTCTGTTCACAAGTTTCTACAGTGATCCCTGGGTATCAGCACATCAGGCTGATAATGCTATATTACTCAAGACATTAATTTAGAATTTATGCCAAGTATGAACCATTATTTCTTAAACGTTCCATAAATAATCAGTAACACTTCCTGCTTATTAGCAATGGCTCCATGAACAAGCCCCTCAGTACACAGAAATGTCAGAGGTCCTATTGTAATCAATTACAAATAGGTTACATATTATTTTTTCTATTGCTTCTAAATGTCATGATGATTTTTCCTGTTTTGAAGTATGCTTTTATTGCATTCTGGATTGCTTATTACTCTAAAAATTCTTTTGAATCATTTTTAAGTCCAAAAGTATTTTTTACTGAGTGACCATATTGATTCTTTTGATCTCTACTGAATAAATAATGTTCATTTTTCATGACCTACTATTTTTTCAGGAGATCATGAAAATTTAAAAATAACTCTTTTTCTGGAACTCATGTCAATCAATTACAATGAATGATGCAATACAAAATTATGGATAAACATTAAAAAATTCCATCATGAATTAGATAATAGAATAATTTTATTCTAGAAATTGTCTTCTCCAATTGCAATGACAGAAAATAGGATCAAAGAGGACATAATTTCTTTTTAATAATTAGTCAAGAATCCAACCATATGGGTTTATTGATTTTAACTGTATGTTCAAAATACTGTGAAAAAGAAATTTAATTACTTTTTAAAGGTGAATCTTTTACCTGAACACCAGTTTATCATATTATACACATATCAAATAAAACTATTCCTTTTAGTGCCAGTGGTCTCTGAACACAGATAACTTACAAGTCCCCATTCCAGTATCACCTCCTCCACAATGCCTTCCTTAAGCCTCCAACCCGGAAATTGATCTCTCCCTCTTCTTGACTCCAGAAGCACCTAGTATCTGGACTGCTCAAATAATACCTATTATATATGTCCTTATAAAGTAATTCAGGAAAAGACAGCATTCATCCCAAAACAGAAGGAAAATCAAAATACCTTAAATTATTCAATAAAGGTTAGCCCCATATTGAGGGGTTTCTTGTATCATTTATATTTTTAAAATCTGTTGCAAAGGGAACCAGAAAGTTATAATTTGTTAGAAGTAATGGAAATAGCAAAGTATCTTAGCCACCATGGTGTTAAATTTCTCATTTTAAGACTTTAGTTCATGAATATTTTATTTATTAATATATACACCAAAGAAGTAATCTACATATTTATGTGTGAATTCATAGCAATGTGGCTTGTTCTTTTGTGCAAAGTAGACTTGTCAACATTTAAAATGCCTGTACTAAACAATAAAGGCATTTGTAATCAAAAGTGTATTTCTCCAAAACAATAAATACCTTGGCAATGCCTGACTGGATGTTTATAACTCTTCAGTAAGTGTATCAGTTCCACATGGGGTTATTTATTTTCATTTTTTCACCTCTCTTTTCTTAACAATGAGTTAAACTTTCTTTGCAACCAATGTACAATGGGCTGAATAACCCCATTGCATAAATTATAAAATGCATGATAAGGATTGAGTACAGTGACTAGTGCCCTTTACTGCTCAATATAAGTTTGCTATAAAACATGTTTTACATTATTGCACATGTCAAATATCTAATTAAAACTGCCTAAAGGGACAAAAATGAAGTATCCAAAAGGACACTGGTTTGTTTCATGAAATCTACAGGATAACTGGACAACCAGGTTCTTTGGAAATCGAAGAAGCATCTGGATCTTAGGGGGAAAATGAGACCAAGAACTTAACATCATTAGGTCAGTCAGCTCTTTCTCTCTCTTCACACCAGCTTCATTGTTTCTAGAGGCAGAAGCCTTTCTCAACACATACTGACCATATCAACCAGCAATCCCATGACTATGTATTTACTCAAGTGAAATAAAACCTTAGTTCATACAAAAACCTCATACACAAATTACAGGTTTATCAATAATTACCTAAAACTAGAAACCACCCCAATGTCTCTTAACTGAGGAATGAAGAAGCAGACAATGGTACATTCACATGCAAGAATATTACTCAGTAATCAGCAATAAAGGAACAAACTATGATAAATGCAACAACATATATACATCTTAAATGTTTTTAATTAAATGAAATAATTCAAATTCAAAAGGCTACACACTATATGATCCCATTTATATGATGTTCTTGCAAATGCAAAGCTATAAAGAAAGAAAATATATCAGTGGCTGCCAGGGACTGCTGAGAAGAAAATTCTCAACTACAAAGGAGTACAGAGAAATCTGGGGCATGGGAGAGCCTAGAACTGTTTCCATATATTGATTGTGGTGACATTTACACCACATTTACACCTTTTACATTTACTGAATTTATTAAAATCCAAAGGACAGTACACTAAAATTGGTGAATTTTACTTTATATAATTTATAGAGATTTTTGAAAAAAGACAAAAATGGCCTAGAAAGAAGGACATGGCAAGGAGACAGAATACTAAAAACTAATATTCAGAAAAACTTTGAGTCCAAGATTTGAAACTCCATATCAAAAGAGCACACATGTATCTGACAGAATGAGAACTACTATCACTAAGGTATACTCTAGTATAATAACTGAACTTTAAAGAGACAAAAAATGGGCATTTTTAATGCAATTCTCTTATAAGGAAAATAAAATTAGATTATCATCAGATTTTGACAGCAATGCTTTATGCCAGAAAAAAATGGAGTAATGTATTTAAGAATCTCAACAACAGAATATGAATCTCAAGGACTTCATATACAGCAAATCTGATTTTCAAATATGAGGGCAAAGACAAACTATTGCCAACATTCAGGAATTCAGGAATGCTCTCATGAGCACTCCCTAAAGAATCTACTAGGGAAATAATTCTGGCAACCAAAATGACTACAGAAATATCAACATAAGCACTAATGACTGAGCATTACATTTATAATTACATTTAGAATGAAAACTAAATGAATTAAGTTAAAAGGAAAAAGATATAGTATGTAATTGTTATATACTCAGGCCTTATAGTTCAACCACTAAAAAATGAAATGAGCAAGGAA
Source organism: Suricata suricatta (assembly GCF_006229205.1). NCBI lineage: Eukaryota > Metazoa > Chordata > Mammalia > Carnivora > Herpestidae > Suricata > Suricata suricatta. The sequence goes on along the minus strand of NC_043705.1, from coordinate 76,013,532 downwards.
TGTGAACAGCATTTATAAAAATTACAACTCTGTTTTATAATCATATTGATAATGGTCATATTAGTAATGTCATTCTAAGGCTGTTGTATGTATAATTCAGGATAAAGAAAATAAGAAATTATGGCATAATTCTAAAGCTATTATCTCGTATGTCCTTGAGAAGAAGTTATTTAAAAAGCCGGTAGTACGTAAACTTATTTGAAAATATCAATATAAGTTCATGAAGCATATTACCTTTGGAAATGTATATATTTAAAGATAATATGCTTCTGTGTATTTCTCACCAGTGTCTACAAACGTAATCTTAATAAAGTGCCTGGAAACAATGACTAGTTCAACATAAATAGATATGCCTTATGCTCAAATTTTAAAGTTGAAATCCAATTTTTACACTAAATAATTCAGATTTTGATTTCTTGGAAAATACATGATTCTAGGACTGAAATGGGAGATATACAAGCTAAGGCCAAAAAATCTTGTCAAACCAGACAGAGTGCATAGAAAGGAAGATATCAAAACCTACCAGAATCCTGTCAAAATGCTCATAAGCCAAATGGAAGAGGCTCCCACTGGCCAAAAATGAGGCAATTTAAGCTTAAGAAAAATAATAATGCCAAGAGACTGAAACATATCACAACACATTTAATTTTGTAATTTCATAATGATAGGGAAAACCATTAATGGGTTTCTGGAAGATGACTAAGAATGAATTCTATATCATAAAAACTGGTAAATTATAAGAAATAATTAAACATCTATACTACCTTCCTTATATAAATTGTATTACTAGGTAATACAATTGCATAATAGATTAGGAGAAGCATCTCTTAATAAAATTATTCCAGCTGATAAATAAAAATAAAATATTAGAATATCACCATTTTCCAACCCCTAATTGACTGGTCAAGTTATTAGCATGAATCATTGCTAACATTACAATAAAGAAGATAAAGAAAGAAAAAAAAGAGATAGTGAAAGTAATTGAGAGAAAATCAGATATTATGTATCTCCTGATGGAAACTACCACCACCAATAGGTTTGCAAAAGGAATCAAACCCATCAAGCCTTTGGAACCAGCTGCCAGTGTGCAGAGGGCAGAGGAATATGTGGAAGAGTACAGCACTATGAGTATGAAATTATCAATCCAGACTAGGAAATTCTGTAGTTCTTCAATAATAAATAAATTCCAGTGAAAAAATAAGGATAGAGAGAACTACATATTAAGAGATATAAAAGGCACAGCTAATATACAGTGTGTAAGACCCTGGTTTAGGAATGCACACTTGGGTGGTAAACTGATTAATTAGCTCACATGAATGATAAGTATAAAAATCAATTTAGTAATTTCTATTGGGGCAATTGGGATTTGGATAGGCACATGGATGGATTCTAGAATGGCAGACAAAATTCTATTTCCTACACAGGCAGTGGCTTCAAGGGTGTTCACGTTACATTGATTCATTAAGCTACGTATATTTTTTCTGGTTTTATGAATCTGTTTTATTTTTAAACAAAAAGGCATAATTCATACAGAAACCTGACAAAGAGATTGATAAGTTTTTCTAGAGAGAGTAAATATGGAAGAATAGCAAAGATAAGTCTGGAAAAAAAGGAACTAATTTGGGATCACTTTCTCTACCAGTTATCAACATAAAGCTTTGGTATGGTACTAGGAGGGAAATAAGAGATCAATGGAACATAATAGAGAATTCAAATTTTTAAACTCATACACACACATGCACATAGACCTAATATGAGAAAAGAACTACCTAATTTATACAGTTATTAAACACAGGCTTCAAATTGATTTAAGATCTAAAACCAAAAAAGCAAACTATAAAGGAGTTAAATAAAATATGGCTTAGGATGAGGGATTAAGCAAAAAGGGAATATTTTTTAAGATATTTATAAGATTCAGAAAACACAAAAGTATTGACATATTTGAATAAATGGGGGAAATCTCAAAAACAAAATATATAACTAATTTTTAAATGACAAACTTTATGTATTCATAGCTTATATGATGGACAAGAGATAATTAACTCTTACATACAAAGAAGGTTTATATATTTAAAAATCAATAATTTAATAGAAAAAATCAAAGGTCCTAAATAGGTAATAGATGGCAAAACCAAATATATATATATATATATATATATACACACGCACACACACACACACACTCCATACAGAAAACAATGCTCACCTCAATGCCATTCATAATTTTTAACCTACTTAAATTTGCAAACAACGTTTAAATTAAAAATAACCAACGTTTGGAGCGTCCGGGTGGCTCAGTTGGTCAATTGTCCTGCTCTTCATTTCTGCTCAGGTCATGATCTCATGATTTGTGAGGCTCAGCCCTGACAGTGTGGAACCTGCTTGGGATTCTCTCTCTCTCTCTCTCTCTCTCTCTCTCTCTCTCTCTCTCTCTCTCTGCCCCTCTTCTATTTTCTTTCTCTCCCATCCTCTTTCAAAATAAACATTAAATAAAATAAAATATATACAATAAAAATAACCAATGTTTGAGAGTATACAAGTACACATATACTGTCACAGAATCTTTTCTCCTCCTACAAATCTTTTAAATGGATATAGCAATTTTTGAACCTAAATTATTTCTTTCATGCTTTTCATCTTTTTGTCTTTTGTTCTGAATTCTAAATGAACTCCTTGTTCACTCTCCCTAATTGCTAATTAAATCTTCATCTATGATTATTCTACTATTCATCCCATTTACTGAACTTTTATTTTGATGATCTCTAATTTGCTAATTTTTTTAAAGCCTGTTATTATTTGGTAGTTACATTATCTTCTTTATCTCTTTAAAGATATCAATTTACTTCCTTAAAATTCTGATTATTCTTTAATTCTGTTTTCTCTGGTATTATCCATGAATTTCATGGATTTGGCTATCAGTAAATGTCTGGTAATACTCAGATGCTTGTTCATCTTCTGCTTTAATTGTGCAATGGTCTGAGGCTTCCCTATACAATCACCTCCTTTTCTTCTCTTCTTTTGCAATAACAGATAATGCTAGAAAAACATTCTTAAACATCTTTATATACTAATACCTTCCTTTTCATTGGATGGATTCACAGAAGTTGGTGAAATAGCTGTGTATTTTAAATTTAATAGATAATGTCAGACTATGTTACTTACAAGTTGGAACAATTCACATACCCACTAGCAATCTGTTAACTAGCCTCATTTCTCCATATCATTACCACCTTCACTGATTTTTTCAAGCTAGATTTTAGATTTCTCTAAGTACTGCTAGCTCAGTATGAATTAGAGGTTACCTTCTTTGCAGTTGTACTTAATAAATACTAATAAGCTGTATGAGTGTGTAAGTTCAGCCTATGGGTCCCTGTTACCTGCTTTCCTTTTTTCCCCATATTAATTTTCACCTTCTAGCATACTACATAATATACTCATTTATTATATTTATTGTTTAATGTTTGTCTCCCTCTACTGAAACAAGAAGCTGGAATCTCTGTTTTGTTCACTGATATTTCCATATACTTAGAACATAGGCAATAGGCACTCAGTACATATTTGTTGAATGAGTAAATGAATGGCTATAGAATATATTCACTTATTTTCCTAGAAAAACTTAAAATATTTCTCCTTAAAATGTTATATGAAGTGCTTGTTATGAAGATAGATCTGCTTCCTCTAACAAATATTATGAATTCCTACAATCATGTATACATTCCAAGCTGACTATACAACAACCTGCTACAAGAGTAAATCAATATAACATTATTCCTTCTTGGAATCCATTCAGGAAACATAAGCCACCAGCAGAAACAAAGAACATGTGCTCATCTATAACTCACATTTGAGCATGGACCCTGTCTCAGAGGAAGGCTTCATTCAATATATTCATAATTAATTTATCGAGCACAGTGTTTGTTTTGGAAATAATAATAACAAAATAACAGCCTAGTTAAATTAAATATTGTTTGTCATTTTTATATATCAAACATTAAATGAAGAGGACAATATACCAACAAGATAATCTCCTATTTTTATGGTGATCTTAAATATAATACCTCCATATAGCACTTTGTAGTTTTCCTTGGAGCCTTGCAACAACCCCGGGAGCTAGGTAGTACAAATATTATTACACTTATGTCAAGAATCAGGAAACTGAATCCAGTAAGCTAGGTGACTGATTAGTAAGGAAGGAAGCCAGCACTTGAATAACTGTCTTTGGACTCATTTCCTTAAAGAAGCAAGAGATTAAACAAAAATACATATTTAGACTCAGAGGTAGATTTCTATACTAACTCTGTAATTACTAGGTATGGAAAAGTCACCACTGAACTATCTACTCTAAGCCTCAATCAACATCTATTTACTGGTCAGTAGGCAGGAAAGGATAAGAAAACAGTTGTGCATTAAAGGAAATCTATTATCCGATTACCAATACATAATATACCAGAAGTTTGTTATGCATATTGTTCATTCATGGCAGGTCTCTGAAACATGATGTTGTTCTCTATTGTCCTGTTAATAAGATACTTCTGGATATAAGAATTCACTGTTGTGTAATTTATCCCTCTGCCGCCACCCAAAGGGACTGCTAAAACTGGGCCAGGCACCTGACACAATGCTGTGAAACTGCTAAGAGAATGGGGCTCTCTTGTTCTGCCTCTATTATTTTTCTCTCTTCAAATGCATCTGTGTCCAATGGGAATGGTAGAAATTTCAAGCCCATCCTATTCTAACTCTATGCCCTACTTCCAGTCCCAAAGCCTTCAAGTTTTTGGAGTTGCATAGAGATTATAAATTATGGGAATGAATCAGGTTGGGGCACAAAGTTCCTTTTTTCCTATGCCTTCTCTCTTCTGTCCTCTTTGGCTAGTAGGTTCCTTAACATTGGCTTTGCTGAAAGAACACTGGCTCTAATCTGTTTAACAAACACCCCTTGAGTGCCTTCTAAGCTGACAATACTAAGGTGCTAGGAACAGAAAGATATGTAGAACACAATTCCTATCCTTAAGGAAATTATAGTTTTTTTAAGGGAGAGAGATAATTAAAGAAATCACATTGCTATAATTCAATACAGACAGTGGTTAAAGATAAACTCAAGGTTTTAAAGAAAGAGGGGAGGAACAATTAGCCATTCTAATGGTGGGAATCATGGTAATAAAAAACTACAAGAAATGAAATATGATCTTGCAGCACTGGTAGGAGTTAGCAAGTGAAGAAGAGTGTTACAGGCAGAAAAAACATAGGAATGTGCATGAATATTGAACATGTGCATTCAAGGTGTTTGTAGGACAATTAAGTAGAAATGTTTATCAGAAGTTTAGGAGAAAAGTCAAGACTAAATATCTAGCAGCCACGAATAGTATAATATGATGAAGATAAGCACAACTGAGAAAAATCAAAGAACATCTGGAGGAGGGAGAGTATTGTTATTTTATATGGTGTGGTTAGAAAATGTTTCACTTTTAGGGTGATTTAGAGCAGAAATCTAAGTGAAAAGGTGAGTCATATGAATATCTCAGAACAGAGCTTTCCAAAAAGAGAAACAGCAAAGGCAAAGGTCTTAAATTATGAGTTTGCTTGGATTGGGGAACAATAAGGGGTCAGTACTGATGAAAAATATTACAGAAAAATAGGGTGGAAGAAGTGATGTTAGGGAGATAATCAGGAGCCACATGAAGTAGAGCCTTCATATATATTAGATAAACTTTACTATGTGAGGTTTTGCTCTGAATATTATTGGAAGCCAGTAGAAGTTTAATTGAAAAAGTGCTATAATTTATGTTTTAACAAACCTACTCTGGCGGTTACCTACCAAATCTATTATATGAGGCAAAAGCAAAAACAGGCTGGTTTGTTGGTATGTTTGTTTTTAGAAACCTGTACCACTAACTCATGAGACATGATGGTAGTTTACGGTGGTCATAATAACTGGAAGGATTTGGGTATCTCTGCAAGTAGAGCTCACAGGATCTTCTGAGTTTATGTGAGAAAAGATAAAATTAAGGTTAAAAAGATAATAAAAAGTCTCAAATAAGAAGGACCAGTCAGTAAAAAAGGAAAACAAGTTATAAATACACAGAGCCAAGGAAGTATACTTGCTTAAAGAAAGTTTAGAGAAGGAGAATGTAGCAATATTATCTAAAGCAGTAGAGTAAAAAAAAGGATAAAAATATCGGTTGAGTTAACAATTTTGAAGTTGTTATCTTTTGCCAAAGCAGTTTCGATGAAGTGGCAAGGCAGAAATCGGATTGCAATGGTTTGCAGAGTGAATGGGGCCCAAGAAATGAGAGAGAGCACTAAATGTTATCACTTCAAAACCGACAGAGCGGAAAGAAGAGGGTTATAGTTGCTGGGTATTTAAAGTAAAAAGAAGATTTAATCAATCATGTGTTGTGACTCAAAACCATGAAAGATCCAGGGTAATCTCTTTGAATCCAGGGTTTCAAGAACAACACAGTGGAATGGGTCATTTCCACTCTCCAGTCATGATGATTTAAATGTCAATTTGCTATGGAACCCGAGTCAAGGAGGGAACGCCAGAAGAACAACTCAACCATTCTGCAATCATGCAGAAAGAAACATACAGGATCCAAAGAAGTCACCAAAGCATTATTAAACTGCCTCTGGGAAAAGAACACATCCATTAAGTTTTTTCAGTGTTTTATTCAGTTCTACCAATATCTGGTACAGTCGTTTCACCTGATGAATCAGCTGCTCAGCTTCAACATTTGCTAAGCAGATAAAAAAGTTAAATTCTGTAAAATAAGCATGCATCTTACTTTCACTTATTTAAATGAGATGTATATAGATTAAGAGATTATTTCATTGTTTTGGTGTCAATAAGATCTTAGTATTTTTCAACTTTTAATCAAGTACAATCTATCATACACAGATTATACAACATTCCCCTAAAGGTTCATATATTAACTTGTGTTCTTAAAATGCTTCTCCAATGGGATTCAACAGAATAATAATCAGAAAACCTTTAAACTGAAAAGAGTTTTACAGATACCAAGTCCAAACACCTTCATTTATAAGTGAGGAGTCAAGCTTGTGAAATCTTGGTCAGGCTAAGGTTAAATAAATTCCAAAATAAGCAAGACGAAAATCTAGATTCCTGGATTTTGATACAGCTTTCTTTCCACAATTGTAATCTATATTTCTTCTAGGTAGTCTATGAAAAAAGTACTGGGTTTTCAGCACAAAATTAAATATCTAAAATGTCTGGATCCCCTTCCTAGATATGGTTGTAGGCACTGCTGTAGGTTTTGACACAAATTCTTTTATTCAACCTTCAGAGAGAGATATTATTATTACTCCATTTTACAGGCGGAGAAACTAAGCCTTGAAGAGACTGAGTAACTTTTCAAAGGCCACTCAGGGAGCAAGTGGTAAAACTGGTACAGATCTGAGGGTCTAGGCAGTCTGCTTATTTCTCCAGACAGGCTAAGCAGCTCTCAAGATTTAATTCAAAAAGCAGTGATTGAAAGGCTATCAGTAACACACTGTCTTGGGAGTTGAATAAGATATATAAGATACAGAGCTTAAAAACCTATCAAAAAAGACCAATGCATATACCGCTAAATATGATCCAGAACAGAATGGGGAAAGAGTGTCTAGGAGAAAAAAAGAAAAGCAAAGTGCACAGAAGTGAAAGCAATTTCAGGGCTGGGGGGGGGCGGGCGTGGACATGAAAATTGCCAATACTACCTTATAATTTGTTGAGATATGCTTTGAACCAATCTGTTACCAGTAAAGCCCAAAGGTATAGAGATATTTCTTTTTAATACTCTTAAATGTTTTTATTCAACTCAGCTTTTTTTTTTTTCTATACCATACTCAACACAGCCACTTCTAGTTTAGTTAGCACTCAAGGCATTTTTTTAATGCCCATGGTGCAGAGGGTAAAGGGCATGCAGTAAATAAATCAGCTGTGCAAAAGCTCTCTTAATATATCAAAGAATCTTTACAGAAAGGTATGAGAGGCCTCAAAGCCTTCATGAAATAATCCATTTACATTCACTGTCCACTTAAGTGGCAGCCTCATTTATGAGTTAGCCTCTTGATGAAAAGGCATATAACCTGTGAGTGTTAATTTCTAAGATGACCATGGTACGGTCAGAACAGTGCAAATGAGAGTCAGAGGAAGGAAAGTAACTTCTGCCAAATACATCCCATTATGGATTCCTAGATCCCAACACAGACCATTCAAGAATCACTGCCCCCTCAAGGGAAGATTTTTTTGATAAATGTTTATTGTGGTTTATGGAAGATGAGGGAATATATCTATGAATTTTGTTTCAGTCCCACATTTTAGCTACATTTTTCAACTAATAGTTGCCAAATATGTTTTATTTTAAATACCCAACCTGTGTAATAACTTACATTTTTAAAAGTCAATAGAAAAGCCAATGTTTCCCCCCTTTTCCTTACCAAAAACTGTAAGGATGCAGATTTGATTCGGGTTTCCCCTCTGACCTTGAAGGCCAGCTAACACCATTAACATTTCTGGGGGCGGGCCTAAAGATGGAGGTTAAGACTAGTCACGCCCTACATGAAGGTCCTAGTCACGCCCTACGTGAGGGTCCTGGGCCCACTCTGTGATTGGTCAATACTCTAAATGTTGTGATTGGGTCCCACCAAAAGTAGCAAGTACTCTAGACAATGTGAATGGTTAAACCTGCTGTCAATAATATTGTATAATAATAATTGGATCACTGTACCTATGTGGCAATTTCCTGTAACTCCCCCTTCCCAAACTCATAAAAGTCCTACCCCACCTTTGTTCGGGGCTCTCTGGCTCTCTCCATTCCACCAGCTTGGAGTGAGCAGAGGCCGGGTTCGAACCTGCAATAAACGACCCTTGCTTTTTGGCTTTGACTCTGGACTCTGGTGGTTCATTTCTGGGGGACTCCCGAATTCTGGGCATTACAAAACAATGCAAGCCAACGTGTACAAACATGAAGTACAAGTATTTGAGAGTGAAAATAGTGTAAGGTTACCCTTTTACTGCAGGGGTGGTGGATCCAAGCTCCCACTTTAACTATTTGATTGCTTTCCCTAGTGTTTGACAGGGAAGTTTTGCGTCTCTTCCCAGTAAGTAGAGTTCTGACCACTACGAAGGTGGAGGCACACAGCAAAGCTTTAGCAGATACTGCTTGGCCAAATATCTCCAGAATCTCTTCTAAATAAAGGAGGACTTGGGGGCACCTGGGTGGCTCAGTCGGTTAAGCATCCGGCTTTGGCTCTGGTCATGATCTCCACGTTCGTGGGTTCAAGCCCGGCATCAGGCTCTGTGCTGACAGCTAGCTCAGAGCCTGGAGGCTGCTTCAGATTCTGTATCTCCCTCTCTCTCTGACCCTCCCCTGCTCACACTGACTCTCTGTGTCTCTCAAAAATAAATAAAAGATGTAAAAAAATTAAAAAAATAAATAAAGGAGGACTTGAACCACTTCTCCACATCAATGTTGGCCGCACTGCCCTGATTTGCTTCCTGCTGTCATGACTTTTGTCTTATCTTTAGACTCTTACACACTTTCAATATTTTAATTTACATGGAATCATCATTTTTGCAGCACCTGGGTGGCTCCGGCTCCGTCGGTTAGGCATCCAATTCTTGATTTCAGCTCAGGTCCTGATTGATCTCAGGGTTTGTGAGTTCAAGCCCTGCATCAGGCTCCATGCTTGGGATCCTCCATCTCCCTCTCTCTGCCTCTCCCCTGCTTGCTCTCTCTCTCTCTAAATAAATAAATATTTAAAAAATAAAAAATAAATGGAATTATTATTTTTACATAAATAAATTAAAAATAAACTGTCTACTATTATAAATAAAAAAATCAGTATTATGGTGTCATTTTTTAAAATGTCACAAATTCTAGCTAAAGTTGTTTGCCAAGACCTGCTTTCCAATTATTAAATAGGGAGATTAGCAAGTGTTAGTGAGCTATTAAGGAAACATTAGTACCATATTGAGGGTTTTTTCCTCCTTATTCTAATTCAAGAAAACAAATTGCAAAGAAAGTGACTTTCTTTCTATGTGGCTCAGTGTTTTTTTTAATGCTTTGCCCATGCATCTTCTAAAATCATCTCAAGTGCCTCAAGAATGTAGCCAAGCAACATTCCGGGAAACACTGTTGTAAATTATCTAGAATTTCATAAGCCAAACCTTGATGCTTCTAATTGATCCAGTATTCAGTATCACTGTTGGCGTTTACAGTCTTTTTAAAAGATTTTTTAAATGTTTACTTATTTCTGAGAGAGACAGAGAGTAAGCATGGGAGGGGTAGAGACAGAGGGAGACACAGAATCCAAGGCAGGCTCCAGGCTCTGAGCTGTCAGCACAGAGCCCAACACCGGGAGCTCAGACTCATGAGCTGTAAGATCATGACCGGAGCTGAAGAGGACGCTTAACCGACTAAGCCACCCAGGCGCCCAGTCATCTACAATCTTATCTGAGCTCTCCCCACCACCATTCCCCATCCACACTAAGTCTCTATTGTGTTTTTCTCAGAGCAAGGCTAGTCCAGTTGTCTGGAAACTCTGCTTCCCACGGGCTCCACCATAGGCTCACAATTATCAGTACCTAGCAACTTTCTGGCTCGGTGCCCATGTCAAAAAGATAACGACGGGTCCCCTATCTACTTGATTCTCCTGTAGATTTACTTTTTCACTTCACTGTGCTACTTTCAGATGTCTACTCATTTCTCACAAATAATGAGATAACTGAAAGGTCTGTCTTCCTTGAATTTCTGCTGTCTTGAACTTTATCATTTCAACTATCATCCTACATTCTCCATATTAGTAATTCGATAACCCACTGGGAAATAAGGTTGAGGTTCTCAACTCTGAAATATATACATTACTCATTCTAGTCTCTACAAATTCTAATTTAGACATGATATTTTTCTTAACAGTATTCTTAAACTATAAATTTACAATATGGTATACTTTCAACTAGCAAATAGCCACACAATACAAGCAAAATATATATTTATTGAAACTACAGGAAGCACTGTGTCACCTGATAAATAAATGGTAGCAGTCAAATTAAGGTGTTCTGTACTATCTTCACTATAATCCCCTTTCCAATTACCTTAGTATTTAAAAAATCAAATTTTACATTGTGAAAAACTAGAAATATTCAGCATTGATATAAAATGAGACAGTGGCCAGGGTTAGTTGTAGTATGTGAACTTGTCATTTTTCACACAACCAAACTTCTGCCTGGATATTTCTTAAACATTACATGTGATCAAATGGCTTTTTACCCATTTTATGGGCTTTTAAAGGCTCACCATGATTTTACTTAGAGCTACTATTTCTAATAGCGTTGGGCACTGACCGGATGACCCATCACATCATCCAGGATACAAAACAAAGAACACACACTGGTCAACTGCTGACTGGCAAGTCCCTAAGTGAACAGGTCAAAAGCCCTTAGCAAGTACACAGGAAAAGATTAATGGGAAGGGAAAGAAATCTTCAGCTAATGCCACAACAAAATTAGCTGTTCTATGGAGATCTTAAACATAAAATTCCACCACATTGGCAGAGAACTCTTTACTAGGATGTTCAGCACTTTTAGACAATTTATTCTTTCTCTAATTAATAAATGGTGCCTGCCTTTGACAGAGTCAATGATTTGAATTGAAACCAAAATACAATATATTAAGATGACCCAAATATCAGTAATTCATTAAAATGGCCTCAAACTGAGACTTTTTTACATGGGGGAAATCATAAGAAAGAGGACACCAGATGGCAGATATGGTATTCCTGCGGTGAACTACGGCAGCGGCTCATCATATTTACCCAGGTATCTCTTTAAGGTCTTATTTGTGAAAGGTTGTGATAAAACTGAATAGAACTTTAAATTCATTTGGCTTTTGAGATTATCACTCTATTTAACCTTGAAAGCTTTTTGCATTTTCTCATGCCTTTGTTTGCTTTCAGGAATTTATCTTCATTTTAACTTTAATCCGTTTTATATCTCCTGCCTCATCTTCGATCCACAAGGTTCAACCTCTTTTTTTTTTTTAACCTGCAGTGTCTACAGTGTGGGTGGGGGTAGGGAGGGCTTCTGTCTCCTTTTTATAAAGACATATAATAGGGTCATCTTCAAAAAGTTACACATCCATGCGTCTGTGTGTATATGTACGTGTGTGATTAACCAATGATCATATTAACTGATAGACTGAAAAACTGGTAACTGAGTAGTACTTGCTCCATATTAAATAGCACTTTCACCTGATTCTGCCAGTGACACTATCCTCAAGGTGACTATATTTTATCTCAAGAAGCCCAAGCATTTCAACATTATTTCTTACAAAAGTGAAAGCAAATATCCACCAACTTTGCCATTAGAACTATGAAACCAGCTATGCACTGGCTGTCTTAGACCTCTGTATAGAGTTATAGTGGTTTACACCAGCTTTGCACAATCCAGGGCCATACTTACGTTAGGTATTGTAAACACAAAACCTAGGACCTATGAGCTTTCCAAATTGTTTAACATAGGCTCCAAAACTTAGAGAAATGTTCAAATAATGTCTACAAAAATGTATGCCAATTGCTACTCAGCTCATATGCAAATATAAAAAAATTAAATCTCAAGAGCAAAAAAAAATTTATTCCTTGAAGATAAAATTATCTTAAGATTCTACATTAAAAAAAAAACAATGTATTGTGATGCATTCAAATAGGTGCATGAGAATTAGACTGTGATACAGTACGGAGTGGAGTCGGCCAGAGTAAGCACGCCCAGGACACATGCCATGAGCACTGTAGATCCTCATTCCCACGTCAGCAAGGCAGTGATTAAGGACTGTGAAACACTAAGAATTTTGTAAAGCAATGAAAAATCTGTATTAGAACTATGTGTATTCTTGGAATTACTTTCTTATAGATATTAAATCAGATAAAGTGGGATTTCCTTGAAATCTTACCTGTTGAAGAGAAAATCCCAGGAGACCTGGGTCGTCTTCTTATAAGTGGTCTTATTTTTATCTCTTTTCTGAAGACAATATGAGTAGAACAGCTATACTCCAAAATAACTAAATATGGCCTAAACTGTTCCAAAGGTATTGTAAATACCAAAATACTGATGATAGTTTTTTCTTTTTTTGCCAACAGTTTAAACATGCCAAAGATATACTATACATACTATACGCATATATACTACATGTTCCCATACAGTAGTAATTGCTTCATGTTTATTTTCTTTGACCACTAAGAATCTCTAACAATGACCTCCATACATTCCTTAGTTGAGAAAAATCAGAGTAGAGAATTCTCAGTAGAATGTCACAGGCTTTTAAGGAGCAGACTTATAAACTACCTTATATCAAACCACCACATCCTATTACCGTTCCACACCTTGTTGAAGGCCCAATATAAACTTGGACTTGAAATCAAGCACCCCAGTGTTACAAGCCAGCCTATTTCTTCACAATAACAATTCCATGGGGAGAAACTACTCTTACTTTCTAACAGGTTTGAGACTCTGAAATGTGACTGCTTCTCTTCAGTAATTTTCCATCAAATGTGCAAGATACATCCTGACAGTGAAACACCATTTCTCATTTACCTTTTCAATAAGATTGAAAATATTCTTTCTATATATGGGGATATTCATTTTACTTAAGTAAAACATGAGTGGATCTCTGTGGCTTCGATTCTTTCTCCAAATATTTCTTCATAAAAAACCACTGATTTCTTAGCTCACAGGACTTGATGGGAAAATTTCTTTTTAATGTGCTATCTGTATTTCAAAACGATATGCTGATTTTCCATTGTTATGACACACTGTATGAGTTATACTAAACCAGTCACATTTAGTAGCTAGCTTTCTTGGTGACCACTGACCTAGTCTCTGAGAATATAAATTGTAATCAAAAGCCATGACCTCAGGATATGAAATAGCATATGTATGAAGCCTACAGGGGACTAAACATTTTTAACTAAAGTAGAACATTTCCAGTAGTAGAAATGGGAATGAATAATTTTGAAAATTTAAATCACAGTGACGAATTATGTCACAAAGTTTCAAAACTGTAGCTACCACTGGCCCCACGGTAGTTACTCTGCTGCATTGTGAATAGGAGGCCCAACCCACCTATAAATAATCATAAGCAGTATTAGGAATGAAGTTCATTCTGAACTACAAGTCCTTGTACAGGAATTTGTCAAACAGGTTCTGTTTTCCCCAAATGCTATTATCTTGCTCCACTACAACAGTAGGTTGAATGATAAAGAATAAGAAAGCCATATTTCTTTTTTTATAAGAAAGCATCTTTAATGCTTTCACATAATAAGCTTTAGTTAACTTCAAATGATACTAGTGGCCTGAAATCTTCCAAACTGTCCTCAAAAGGGGCAAAAAACAGTAAGGTTTATCAAAGTTTACAGACATAAAAGAAAAAATACAGATTTTTATCATAATCCAAAATAAACTTCACTGCTTAGAACCAGGTTTAAAAAAAGCCCCACCTGAATGAGTGAAAGATCATAATTATTCTGTTTATTTACAAAGAACTGTTAATACATTCAAATTGCAGGGTGAGAGTAACAGGGTAGGTGTGTGCTTAGGAGCCATGAGAGTCCCGCTCTCCCACTTGTAGAAATTAAATTCCCTGGACCTGATTCCTTGTCTGTAAAATGGAGCAAGTGCAAAGAAGACAACACTTATAAAGAATTTTGGACTGTGCATCCTGAGTTACTGTGAGTGCTCACAAACATTCATTAACTCAATATCCCACAAGAACTATACACTAATAAAACATTTCCAATATCTATTTGGAAATTCTGCTTCAATAATACATACCACAATTTTATATCATATAAAATCATTTTGCTTTTTGGGTGTCAATTCTATGTGATTTAACATTGTCAGAGGTGTAGAAAATTGCTTGTTGTTTAAGTACATTAAACAAATTTTCTCCCTTGGTAACTTATTTATACTTTTTATCTGGTTAGCAGTAACAATGAAGAAAACAAAGAAATAAAAGTCCTCATTTTTATTGAAATTTCCAAATTCAGCACAGCAGATTGAAAGAAGATAGTTTCCAGAGTTAGAAATAATAACTGCATGCAAACCTGAGTTTTGCACTATAAACATGTTCAAGTCGTTTTAGAGATTTGAACTTCCGTTTCCTCATCTGTCAAACTGGACTGATACCACTTTGCAAAATGAAAAGAACTACATAAAAATTGTGTGTGTGAGACATCATGCATATTTAAAGTTACACACACACACACATTTATGTAAATCTGGCAAAGTGTCTCAAATATAGTAACTGAAGCTTATTTTTCACAATTAAAAATTTATGATTAGTGATGACTGGATTAACAAATACTTCTACTTTATAGTTAAATTCTTGGTTAGTCCCCATGCCCTCAATTTCATCTGTATAAGCCATAATACCTAGATATGGACTTTTATAACTTAAGGGTTTTCATCTCTAACAGCATGCTCAGAAGAATCTCCATGGGCTGAAATGTTATTTCTGTTCCTCACTTGACTGCGAAACAGTGCAAGGGAAAAAACTGTGAACATTAACTATTGCTACCAGGACTCCTAATTTTCAGGACGACTCCTAAAAAGCCCCAAATTAGCAGTAGTCTTCATTCTTTCCTTGGGACATTATTCAAATTAGAGCTTTAGAAGAGGTTCTAAGCAGTACCCCCACTTGCCAGTGATTTTTTTTTTTTGCCTAGCAAATAAAAAGATTATAAATAAGAGAACAATATTACTTAGTTATTTGGTTATTTACAATTGAGAAACTGTAAATTAAAGGTCATGTTCTAGAGGGATGTAAGACTTTCGAGTAATAAGACTTAGTTAATGAGAACCTTTGTTAAAGATGGCTGACATCTTTAACGTCTCTACAGAGTCAATATTATTAGGAAACGCCCAACAAGCTTCTTCACAGGTATAGCCTTGTTCCTTCTATCCGACCGTTCATTCTCTGCTACAGTTTGGTTCTTAAATGTCTTCTCATTCGAGAGGCTACCCCTGACCAGTTCACCTAAACTACCACCTGACTCTGATCCATATCACTTTTTAACCCATTGATGTGTTTTGTTTTCTTTTAGCAATTATTATCTTGCTTTCATTTGTTTAATACACTTTTTCAGCTTAGAATCCTGGCCTGGCTTGTTCACCACTGCACTAATATGTAAAATACTACCCAGTCTATACCAAATACTCACTAACTGTTAACTGAAATGATGAATCTGATCTCAATTTCATACAGTGAAAAGGCTCAGCAACTTCAAAAGCACACGGCCTCCTTGACACTCTCTTCATCAAGGTATATTCCCACCTTTCTTTACAAACTGTATTTGCCTCAAAAGAACACACGTCTAATGCAGTACTGTCTTCAGCCCAATCCACCTCAGGCCATTAGTGAAAGAAAAGGAAGCCACTTATCCAGAAAGATAACAACAAAAATGGGTTTCTGTTAAAATCGAGAACACATGTAGCCTCATAAAGTGAAAGCCTGAACAAACAATGCCAGACAGTAAATCTATGTTTTAGCAAAGCTGACAGAGATTTCTTCACTTGGGAAAAAAAAAAAAAAAGCAAAAAAACCCTGCATGACAAACTTATACTAGACAGTGAAAGCAGACAATACCATCATGTTGTGCCTAGTGATCAAGTGATCAAGTGTGATGCATAGCTGTACCATACATACCCCTCTTGAATTAATTACTAAAAGAAAAATTGGGGGAAAAAGAGTTGACACTAAAGCGCAGTTTACACTTCAGGAATTTTTTTTCTCTACGTAGAAAACTGTTTGTCTGTTATATATCAAAATAACCATAACATTCCCCCAATGTTTTTGTAGCTATTTCCAAGTTGTCCACCTGTCTCAGCCCATATATGTACCTAGAATACTGCTTGTGAACCTTTCCTGGGAGAACACAGAAATCTGGGCAAGACCATGTGATACTGTTACCTAGAATTCATCCCCAATTTTCTCCCATTTCCAATCATCTTGTTTTTACAGTTTTCTAATCCCCACCTGGTTTCTGAAACTTGCCTCCATTTGCAATCTGCACTTTCTGTGGATGCCATTTTATTTCCCCCTATTTAGTATGTATGGTTCTCTTCCACAGGAGACAGATTCTCCTGGCTTCTAACACAGTATAAGAGAAAGAGAGATCACCTTCCTCTACAGGTATCAAAATTATATTGTAAATCATAAGTGGGCTTTGGGTATCAAGTATGTTACACTGTATTCTTTTTTTTTTTTTTTTGGTCATTGATAGCCTCTTTTTTTAAATGTTTTAAATGTTTTTATTTATTTTTGAGAGAGAGAGAGAGACAGCATAAACAGGGGAGGGTCAGAGAGAGAGGGAGGCACATAATCCAAAGACAGTCTCCAGGCTCTGAGCTAGCTGTCAGCACAGAGCCTGATGCAGGGATCGAACCCACGAACCGTGAGATCATGACCTGAGCTGAAGTCGGACACTTAACTGGCTGAGTCACCCAGGTGCCCCAGCCTCTTTAGGGTAACTGTAATAATTCTCAGTTAACCCGATAATTTCCTTTTGTAATAATATTCTTTGTTTTATCTCTCTTCCCACATAGCCAGCATTTTGAAGACAAAAACCATGTTTTACTCAGCTTGGAGGTCTTTGCAACACTTAATACATAGCACTTCTATGAGTTGTCAAAGTAACTAAATTGAATTAAATTCTGGACAAATCAGACTCTGTAAAAATTTTAATATCAAGTGTAATTTCTAGGATTCTTATTCCATAGAGATGCTTTGTTTTGATTAGCCTTATAATTCACTGAATAATTGTTGCCTCCATTGGGAAAACAAAACCTGAACATAAATACATACAACACAGCATAGAAAACGTTTCATACAAGTTGATCCTGGTGGTATATGTTAGAATGAGGAAGTTTAGAAAAGGAGTCAGGGCCTAATCCCAGACCTCCCTCCCTCAGAACTGTGGACATACATCCCTGATAAAGAAGCACTGATACAAGAATTTGCACTGGCAGGCAATTATAAATAAAGGAGTTTGGAAATGAAGTTACCTTCTTACAGAAACACTGTGAAAATCAACTGAGCTCCATTTTGAGACAGGGCATTGTAGACTGGAGTGCTATAAAATGCAGTAAGATGTTAATGACCGCTCTCATCAGCCTCATCACTTCCAGCAGGGATTTTTTGATGGCTGCTTTGGGAGAAAGTTATTTTGAGTTCAGCCTTCAGGGATGCGCTGCATCTGAGACAGACCATATTTTTTAAATATTCCATGAATCTTCACTTCTTCATTCTGATCTATTTTCAACTGTTTACCAATTTTTTTTCCAAATCAGTCCAACTTTTAAACATCACCACTGTTGACCTGATTTATAAAATCCTCCTCTTCAAATCCCACATCAATTTTAAATTCATTCGATTGCTTCTTACTTGGTAAATTATTCTTATTAATTTTTTAAAAATTCATAAAAGGGGGCATATTGATTTATTAGACTATCAAAATTGAAGACTAAATATCGTGTTGGCATGATTCAAGCCCTCAGGGTACACAGTATCTCCCACAACTTGATCTGGAAAATGAAAATATTTTATATTCAAAATACTTTGATTACTGCCTGTTTTGCTAGAACATAGAACTTCACCAGATTCTGCTTGGCCTTTTGCCATAATTCTTAATTAATACTTGTAAGTTCCATAACATGGTTCAAAAACAATGGTAAATCATTATGCTACAGACAGTGATTTCTGAATTAATTTCTAAGCACCAGCAGCAACTTTGCTATTACAAGCTGCATTTAGATCATAAATTATTCTGTAGGCCCTGTTGCCTATGCCAAATAAATGTGAAGTTACTATATGTGTAAAGAGAGTAATTTGGTAAAATAATATTTAGAGCACAAAGAACAAAATTATTACTTCCTCTTGGTCAGAACCCTCTTGTAGCTGAAAATAATGATGAAAAACTATCCACAGAGTTCCTGAAACACATTTGTCGAAAACCTGCTTCATCTTCAGCAGACACCTGAGAAGAAACTAGTTAACAGCTTGACAGGTTCAACAGGGACGAGAATCTTTCCTTGGCACTATTTTAAATTGCTACACAGGAGGGTGAGTCAGTGAGACTGGGGTCGGGGCAAGGTGGGGGAAGGCATAACTGCTTATAAGAAAAAGTAGGAGAGCAATAGAAAATGGTAAAAGAAAAAGTTACACTTCCAAGATATTTATTAAAAGTAAATTTTAATTGAATTCATGTACTTAAGGAAGTTACTTTGAATTAAAAAAAAAAAGACTTCTAGGAAATAAAGATATGGGCCTAGAAGTCAAAATAAAGCATGATTTTAAAAAATAACATTAAGCCTCAGGAATCTATTAATAATTCATTTAATCCACAACAATTAAGATACTGCAAGAGGGTCATAGGAAACAGGAAAATATTTTCTGAATGTCAACTTGACATAAAGCAGCCATACCTAGAATACATATGGTAACAGCAACTCTGTGGTGCAGGGTTTGCAAATATTTCGTAAAGGGCCAGACAGTACATATTTTAGTCTCTGTAGGTTGCATGTCTGTCACAATTACTTAACTCTGCCATTGTAGTGCAACAGCAGTCATAGACAACATGTAAACCACTGGGCATGGTTGTGTTCCAATAAAATGTATTTACAGGAGCACCTGGGTGGCTCAGTCAGTTAGGTGTCCAACTCTGTATTTCAGCTCAGGTCATGATTTCGTGCTTCGTGAGTCTGAATCCCAGATTCAACTCTGCAATGACAATGCAGAGCCTACTTAGGATTCACTCTCTCTCAAAATAAAGAAATAAACTTTTAAAAACTTTAAAAAATAAAAACAAAAGCAGGTAGCCTGTTAGAATGGCCAATATCCAAAATACTGACAACACCAAACACTGGTTATGATGTAGAGAGCAACAGGAACACACAATCATTTCTGGCAGAAATGCAAAACGGGATAGCCAGCTTGGAAGACAGTTTAGCAGGTTCTTACAAAACTAACCATACTCTTACCATACAAATCCAGCAATCATGGTTCTTGGTATTTACTCATAGGAGCTGAAAACTTATGTCTACACAACACACAGATGTATATAGCAGCTTTATCCATAACTGCCCAAACATGAAAGCAATAGGATGTCCCTCAGTAGTAAATGGGTAAATAAAGTGTGGTACATCTAGATGATGGAACATTATTCAGTGCTAGAAAGAAATGAACTGTTAAGCCACAAAAAGACATGGAGAAACTTAAATGTATATTACAAAGAGAAAGCCAATCTGAAAAGTCTATGTACTATATGATTCCAGCTATGTGACATTCTGAGAAAGGCAAAACTATAGGGGTAGTAATAACCAGTGGTTGCCAGGCATAGGGAGATGGGAGGGATGAACAGGCTAAGCACAAAGAATTTTTGACACAATAGTAAATGCATATCATCATGCATTTGACAAAACCCACAGAATGTACAACCAAGAATGAACCTTAATGTAAACAATGGATGCTGGGTGATAACGATGTGTCAGTGTAGGCTAATCAATTATAACAAATGTACCACTCTGGTGGGGGATATTGATAATGGAGAAACAATGCACATATCGGGGCAGAGGGCATATGAGAAAACTCTGCATCTTACGATCTCTGTTTTTGCAAACCTAAAACTACTCTAAAAAATAAAGTCTATTAAAAAACAAACCAAATATAGGCAGCCAACTGGACTTGGATTAAAGGCTGAATGTAGACTGATGACCTGCCCTTAGAGTATGTTAAACCTGTCAGGAATCAGATGATAAGTTCTTACAGCTTCTGAGATCCACAAACCTCTTCTTCTCCGTCTGGGGAAATCTCACTTTAATCATAGGAAAATCTTCCTCTGTCTTGCTGTTTTTCTTTTAGAGATCTTCCATCTCTCTATTTCCAGGATACCAGTTTTAGTGTTTCAGGTGACTTCCCACACCACTTTGGAAATTCACACTGGAAAGGGAAGTACCCTGGTAATTTCTTTTTTGCATAATGCAATTGTGATATAGTCACTGCAGCTCTCTGTTCTCATCTCAACATTGGGAATAATAATGGTACTCATTTCATAAGGTGCTGTGAGAATTAAAGTAGCTCCATTTAGAAAGTAGGAAAGGCCATGTAAAAAAAAAAATAAAAGAAAGTAGTAAAGTCCTTAGCATACAGTCGATATTCAGTAAGCGTTAGCTACTATTTTTATATTGATGATGTTCCATAAACCTTCTCTGAACAAAGGAAGCACCTAATCTTTTTATCTGCATAAAAAAAGGAGAAAATACAGGGAAAGAAATATTTTTTTAAAAATCTCAAAAGATTATCCTGGTCCACAGAATTGACCCAACAAAGCCCTCATGAGAATAGTGGCTAGAATGTGATTTTAAGATATTTGTTTTGAGTTACTGTAATATAAAATAAAAAACACACAATCTCTAAGCAATTGACCAAAATGCTCACATTTGAGTGTAGACTAAGAAAGGGCAATCTGGAGACGATACAGAGGAACTTGACAATACGGCACTACCACCACCATATCCTCAGGGAACAGGGTGAGGGTCAACAAACCTTTCCAGGTCACCATTAGGAGCTGGATTTAAGAAAGCAAAGGCAGGAGAATATAACTTTTATTATCACCTATCACTCCAGCTAATAAATAGCTGGACACTAAAATCCCACGTAAAGGAGCTGCGGGCCACACGTCTATCTTGAAACAAGTCTATTTCAACACAAAATGAGCATGTATATAATCCTGGCTATTCCTATTTGTTCGCTGTCAACCAAACCCTAATTTCCTGACCTAGGAAATCAAACATATGAGACTGCATATTAAAATCTTAGTTTTCTAACTTCTGAAGAACTTTATCCTGTGGGCTTTTGAAATTATTGACATTTTATGGTCACATTTAAACACATTAAGTGTTGGCAGTTCTGGGTACAAAAGGCTATTCCATAATGTATCTTAAACAAATGCTATCCCTATTCTTAAGTTTGTTTCATTATTATTTTTTAAAGTTTTAAAATTTATTTTGGGAGAGACAGAGACACTGTGAGTGAGGTACGGGCAGAGAGAGAAGCGAGATAGAGAAAGAGAGAACAAATCTCAAGCAGGCTCCACGCTGCTAGCACAGAGCTCAATGCAAGGCTCAACCTTCCATAGCTATGAGATCATATCCTGAGCTGAAACCAAGAGTAGGCCATTTAACCACCTGAGCCATCCAAGTACCCCTTATTATTTTTAAGTTACTACTAGTTAAATGGCTTTAATTACAAATAATACACATTGATCCTTGAAAAACATGGATTGGAGCTGCACAGATTCACGTACATGAGGATGTTTTTCAATAAATATATTGGAAGATTAAAAAATTTTTTTAATGCTTTTATTTAATTTTGAGAGTGAGAAAGAGAGAAAGAGAGAGAGAGAATGCATGAGCGCACGTGCAGGGGAGGGATAGAGAGAGAGGAGGACACAGAATCTGAAGCAGGCTCCAGGCTCTCAGCTGTCAGCACAGAGCCCAACATGGGGCTTGAACCCAAAAACTGTGAGATCATGACCTGAGCCAAAATAGGTCACTTAACTGACTGAGCCACCCAAGTGCCCTATTGAAAGATTCTTAACCATGAAAAACCGCAGAGACAAACTGTGTAGCCTAGAAATATTTTAAAAATTAAGAAAAAGTTAGGTACATCATGTATGCATAAAACACAAGAAGATACTACTTATTCTATTTTATCATTTACTATCATAAAATATATACAAATGTATTATAAAAAGTTAAAATTTATCAAAAGTTATGCATGCAAACATTTACAAACCATATATGGTGCCATTCACAGTTGAAAGAAATGTAAACAAATATAAAGCTGAAGAATTAAATCAAAATGCATAAAATTAATGATAGTACATACTGCACTACTTAATAATTTCATAGTCACTTCCTTTGCTATTACAGGGAGCTCAAGTGTTACAAGTATCTGTCTAAAATGCTGTGTGACACTAATCATCTCTGCATGAGGAGTTCATCTCTCCAGTAAATTGCACCTGGCAATAAAAAGTGATCTCTCTTGGTTCTGGCTATTAGCAGTTAAGTTTTGGGGGAGTCAAAGTTATACATGGATTTACAACTGCACTGGGAGCAGGAGGAGGGTGGTGTGGAGGGTGGGTGTGGCGTCCCTACCTCCTTGCATTGTACAAGGATCAACTCTACATACTTTGTATTACAAGATATCTTATGCATATAGTTCATATCTAAAAACTTGCCCATATAAACTTAAGAGCAAGCTGAAATTATGAAAATAAAATTCATGTTCAGGTATAACCAAATGTATTTTAACACATTGGACAATTTAGATTGCTTTAGTTAAACATCTTTTAAATATCTAAATTAAACCTTTCTGCCTATACATTCCTTTGTTTTATTAAAAGCACTGTGAGGATACTTATTGGGTACCAGTGGTGAAAATATCTCCTCTCTCCTTACCTGTCATCACTAACTTTCAGTATTTGGAACATTAAATTTTCAATTATAAGTTCAGTCTTCTGTGAGCTGCAAGAACCTATTTTGTACCATAAACAGCCCCAAGTTTATTATCAAGATAGCCTATATATGACTGTTCATAGTATAACCTAGACTCTTCTCTTTTAACCTGAACATCTACTTGGTTTCTTGAATTCCAAATATAATAATTAGTTCCTTAACTTTGGCTCAGACTGTAAGGTACGGTCTTAATTCCCTTTCTGAAACACTCTGTCCTGACCTGTCAATCTTACTAGTTAAGATTTTTGCTTTGTCTAGAACTCCGCTTCATGCCTTCCTTTAAGGTATACTACTTCACGTGTTCAGAACTGTAGAGACTTCTCTTCTCCTGCCCCTACTTATCCTATTTGACATATATGCTTCATAACAGCTCAGATGCCAGCATAATCATGGATATGCAAAGTGCCATGGCTAAGGAAACAATGCACATGTTAATTTGGAGTTTATTAAAACTTATGTTGTCAGAAAAATGCTGAAGTAAAATGTTTTCCTATGAACACCCATAATATTAAAATAATGAAAATGGCTTTGAATTGCCTCAAATTTGTAAGATACCAACTTTCACATAAATTAGCCCAAGTTAGAGTCAATATTTAATGATCCTGAATGCACGTGATCTTTAATTAATCTAAGGAAACCAATGAAATTGGTGATGACACCTATAATATCCACATTATTTGCTGATATTCCCCTCCACTAGCAGCTATTACCAATCCCACTCAGCTCCAGGTTCAATTTATGTTCCAGAAAGATATTCAAAACGTTCTCAAGTAGCATGGCCACTAAGCAATTAAAATGAAAGCTGAACATAACTTTGGTATACAGTAAATTTTTTTCCTTCTCATACCAACTCCAGTTGGGTGTTCGATGGACACCCTTCCTGTGATTCACACAGTCATACTTCTCCTTGTAGTGGTTTCTCTTATTAAACTGCAGCCAGTCAGGAGATGAAGAAAGAAAGCAAAAACATGAGAAAGAAATATTTGTTCTTAACCACCTTGGCCTAGAGGTAATACACGTCACTTCTACACATATTCCATAAGCAATTAAGAATAATATGCCCCACCAAAATCCAAGAGGCCTAAGAGGTACAGCCGAGAAGTATATTCAATAAGTACAAGCCACTGTCTGTACCACACATACAATATATTAGAAGGTTAAAAGTGTCAGGGGAAATCGTGAGTAAAAGTAAGAAATATTTTGAGTATTGGGAAAGCAGTCACAAATTTAACCAACTTGCTCAGAATAAGCTTCATTGAACTAGTGACAATAGAGCAAAGACTTGAAGGGAAATACGGGCAGATGCATACATGTATCCATGGAAAGAACATTTCAGGAAGAGCAGTCAGTTCAAAGACCGTGACATTGGATAGTACTGGGAGGTTCGAGGAAAAGTGAGAAGGCTGTAATGGTCGGAGCAGCATATTACAGGGGAGGCCTGAGAACTGAGGTGGGGGGGGGGGCAGAGATTTTTATAAGCTGTTACAGGCTGAATATTGAAGCCCTAACTCAAAATATTAAAGCCCTAACTCCCAATGTGATGGTATTTAAAGAAGGAGCCTTTGGGAGGTGACTAGGTTTAGATGAGATCATGAGGGTCCTGGAGTTCCCATGATGGCATTAGGGAGAGGAAGACACCAGAGTTTCTTCTCTCTGCCATGTGAGGATAACAAGAAGGTAGCATCTGTAAGCCAGGAAGAGGGCTCTCATTAAGATTCGAATCTGCTGGTACCTTAATCTTATACTTTGCAGACTCTGGAACTGTGAGAAATCAATGTCTCTTATTTAAGCTGCTCAGTCTACAGTAGTTTGTTGTAATCAACCCAGCTGACTAATACATAATATACTCTAAGTCCTTTTGCTTTGATGCTGAAGAAAACAGAAAACATCCCTTGGAGGAATGTGAGCTGAAGAGTGATGTGATGCAGGTTACATTTAGCAAGACAGTTCAGACTGTCATTTGAGAGAACACTGGAATGGGGCAAGTATGGAACATGAGAGATCAGTTAGGAAACTATTACAACAGTCCCAATGAGGAATGTTTGTAGGCTGGACCTTGCTTGTAAAAAGGAGATTGTAAGCAGAGGCAAAATTCTGGAGTGAGTCAGTGTATATTCTAACAGATTGACATGGGAGAGACTGTGAGTGAACCAAATTTTGGGGAGCATAAGAGTAGACATCCCACTGTGAACATATTAATTTTGAAATATGTATTAGGTATCTAAATGGGACTATGAAATACTCAGCTGGATATATTATTTTGGAATGAGAGAGTCTAGGTCAAAAGATATAAATCTTGCAATTGTAAACACATAGATGAAATTTAAGCCATGAGGCAGATGACATCACCAACATAGTAAAAAGAGAGAGAGAAAAGGTCCAAGGTCTGATGCCTGAGCCAAAGTAGCATTCGAGGTCAGAATAAATAAGACAAATCGGAAGAGAACAGAGAAGATGCAGTAGTAATGTCAAAAGAAACCAGAAGAGTGTGGTGTCCTGGGAGCTAACTGAAGAAAGAGTTTTCAGAAAAAAGGAATTCTTGACTGTGTAAAATGCTGCTAATAGGTCAAGTAAGTTGAGAACTGAGAATTGGATTTAGCAGCCTGAGGCTCTTTGTTGACTTTGATCAGAGAAATTTTGGTGAGATGCGGTAAAGCAACAGCCTGAGAAGAGTGCGTGTAGAGACATATAAAGGGAGGAATCAGGTACCGGACATGCAAATAACAATTTTGAGGACTTTTACTGCAAGGAACAGCAAAGAAATCAGGCTAAAGAGGAAGTTTTGAGGGTGCTGGGTGGCTTAGTCAGTTAAGCATCCGACTTCAGCTCAGGTCATGATCTCACAGTCTGTGAGTTCGAGTCCCACATAGGATTCTGTGTTGAGGATTCTGTGCAGACAGCTCAGAGCCTGGAGCCTGTTCCTAATTCTGTGTCTCCCTCTCTTTCTGCCCCTCCCCTGTTCATGCACTCTCTCTCGCTCAAAAATAAATGAACATTAAAAAAATTTTTTTAAAAAGAGGAAGTTTTGATAAGAGAGATATTTTTATCTTAGAATGAACTCATATCATGTTGTTCCCAATATGTATCAACAGTAAGCTGCTTGAAACTCAAATATAATCACAGACATACTCCAATTTACACATTTCTTTAGACAACAGTAATAGTAGCATAATTCTCTGTTCTAATCTTGGTCAAAATATAATTATTTTGGTTTCCCTTCAGTGATTAATGTAGAAAAATGCTTATTCAATCCTGATAACAATTTACTTTTTGAAAAGATTCTATCAACTAACGGCTTTTCCCAGTTCAACTTAAAGTTAGCACAATTACCACCTTTAAAAGGTATGAAAGGTGTATTTATCCTTCAGTCCCTTCCTGCCAAAATAGGAAACACACGAGTGCCTTTTGCTTCAAAGCAAGAAAAGATAAATCTTCCAAAATTAGAAGAAATACACACAGCTTCAGGAGATGAATCTGAATCTAAAATCTTGGGTCACCCTTTACACAGGACATCTCTCTCACGATCAGGATCTCTACTTGCAGACTTAAGGCACCAGAGAAACAGGTGCTTTTTGAAGCAAGATGCTCCTCAAAAACAAACAAGCAAAACAAAACAAAAACAAAACCAAGCTGCTCTACAGTCTTCCTTAAGAAGAGTTCATGTGGCAACACTATGACACACTGTTGACAAGTTTCCATCAAACAGCACAGGGCTAAGGCTTTCCAGAACTGGTGTCAGTCGGACCAGTAGGGCCGAAGAAAAGGTAAGTAAACTAAACTTATGAATACATCTGTTAGATCTAGTATAGAAAAGAACTTTAGAGACTAGAGACATATGATACAAATTTTAAAATATCTCTTTAGGGGTGGCTCGGTGGCTCAGACAGTTGAGCATTCAACTCTTGATTTTTGCTCAGGTCATGACCTCAGACCTGTGAGACAGAGCCCAATGTCAAGCTCCTCACTGGGCACAGAGTCTGATTAAGATTCTTTCTCTCTCCCTATGCCCCTCTCCTCAACTTACTCTCTCTTTCTCTCTCAAATAAAATAAAATAAAATATCCCTTTAAATAAACATTAAACACATAAACTGTTTTTGGTAAGAATAGGACTTAGGTGGTATTTGATAATATTTATTATTTCAGTAAGTGGTTATAATTAAAGTTAATTAAAACAGAACAGGAGGTAATTCAATGCCTTTAACTGATCAAACATTTAATCAGAGGCTGTAATGTGCCAGATTCTGTGCTTGGTATACCAGGATGAAAAAGGACATCTTTTGGACCTTTGAAGAGCCCACATTCTAACAAAAGAGACAAAAACTTAAACAGTAAAAATATAATGTAGAAAATACTATAATAAAATATTAGAGACAGGTACAAAAACATATAGAGTGATTAATTCCACTAATGACAGCAGTGAAAACTAAAGAGAAGAGTTAACATGTGAAAGATAAAATTGTCTTTCTAGAGTTTGGAGAGGGTTGGGGGAGGCCAGAAACACAAGTCAAACAATCTAAGGCAGGGATGTCGTAGTTCATTCAGGCTGCAATAACAAAAATACAATAGACTGAGTGGCTCAAACAACAGTTATTTATTTCTCACAGTTCTGGAGGCTGAGAAGTCCAAGAACAAGGTGCCCGCAGACTTCGCGTATGGTGAAAGCCTGCTCCCTGCTTCACAGAGGGCTCTCTTTCCTGTCTCCTCAAAGGGCAGAAGGATCCAGGAAGTTGAGATCTCTTTTATAAGGTACTAATTCTATTCACGATAGCTCCACCCTCATGACTTAATCAGCTCCCAAAGGCCTCATCTCCAGATACCATCACATTGCATGTTGGGATTTAACATATAAATTTGGTGGGGACACAAGCATTCAAGGGGTAACAGTTAAAACAAAGGAAGCAAATATAACATGGTGTTTTCAAGATGAAAACATAGAGTCATCAAAATTCTAGTAGGCCTATTTCTCAAAAATAAGGCAGTCAGAGCAAAAGACAGACTTTTCTTTCCAGAAAGTAGCTCTCACAAGAGCACCTGGACAGTGGTCCATTACTGAACATGAGAAGGAACAGAGAGGGAGGCCGCAAAGGAAAACCACCACCTTATGAGGAAACTGCTTGAAGAAAGAAAGAAGGACATTTATCATCCTTGAGTTTTCTCTTTTCCTCACAACTGTCTTACCTAGTGTAATCTCAATTACCAGCGAGTCCTACACCTTCAAAGTGTATGTTAATTCTATTACTTCTCTCCATCTTCTTAGATAACCTACCACTTCAAGCCACCATCATCTCTCTCCTGGATTACATCAGTAGCTAACCAGTCTCTGCCTGTTTTCTTGCTGCCTGACAATCTTATGTCCCCAAAATCCAGAGTTACCATTTTAAGTCATGAATGAGATTATATCGTACCTGACTTATAATTCTCCATTGGAACACAACTGCAATCTTGATGAAAATCAAAGGGTCTTATCCACCATCATCACTTATTTAAATATTTTCTTTGCCTGGAATGCTCTTTCCTAGGACCTTAATATAAGCCAGCTCTGTCACTATTCAGTTTTCAGCTCAAATGCCACCCATGCAGGCCTTTTCTGATCACACTATCGAAAATGGCTCCCACTTTCCACGCTCTACTCATTACCCCATTATATTTTCTGCAAAGAACTTATCGCTATTTCAAATGATCATGTTTATCTTGTTCACTTATTTATTGTTTCTTCCCTTCCATGACTAGTAAACTCCAAATACTCAAGAAATTTTTGCCTGTTTACCACTGATTCCCCAACACCTAGCATACTATCTGGAACTGAACAATCATTCAATAAATAGTAGTGAAGAGTATGAGAAAACTTGGATAAGTTACAGAGATGTTCAGAGAATTTCTGGAAGTTTGCTCTGTGGTGTACAATATAAAATGCTTCTGTATCTCCTTCTGAAACCTATTATAAAGACCTATACAGGTCCAATCAGCTCCAGACCATCACAATAAAGCAAATCTGGCAATAAAGCTAGCCTAATGAGCTTTTTTGTTCCTCAAAATTGTGTTCACACTATACTATAGTCTCTTAAGTGTGCAGCACTATTATATATAAAAATAATGTATAAACCTTAATTACAAAATAATTTATTGCTAAAAATGCTAACTGGCATCTGAGCTTTAGCGAGTCATAATCTTTTTGCTAGTAGAGGGTCTTGCCTCAATGTTTATGGCTGCTGATTAGGGTAATTGCTGAAGATTGGGGTGGCTGTGGCAATGTCTTTAAAATAAGAGAACAATGAAGTTTTCAGCAGCAATTGATTCTACCTTTCCCAAATGATTCCTCTATAGCATGCAGTGCTGTGTGATATCATTTTATGTACAACAGAACTTTCAAAATTGGAGTCGATCATCTCAAGCCCTGCCACTGCTTTATCAAATAAGTTCATGTAATATTTTACATCCTTTGTTGTCATTTCAACAGTCTTCACAGCATCTTCACCAGAAGTTGATTCCATCACAAGAAATTACTTCTTTTGCTCATCCATAACAACCAACTCCTCATCCATGAAACTTTTATCATGAGATTATAACAATTCAGTCACATCTTTAGGCTCCACATCTAGTTCTTGTTCTCTGGCTATTTCTACCACATCTACAGTTACTTCTTCCACTGAAGTCATTCATCAGGGTTTGAATCAACTTCTTCCAAACTCCTGCTAGTGTTGATACTTTCACCTCTTCTCATGAATCACAAATATTCTTAATGACATCTAGAATGGTGAATCCACTCCAGAACATTTTTAACTGATGATTTCCAGATCCATCAGAAGAATCACAAACTATATATTATGAAATATATTTTCTAAATAATAGACTTGAAGTTGAAATCACTCCTTGGTCCCATGGGCTCAGAATGAATGTTATGTTAGCAGTCATGAAAATCACATTAATCTTGTTGTATGTTTCCATCAGAGCTCTTGTACACTGTCACTAAGCAGTAATACTTTGAATGGAATCATTTTTTTTCTGAGCAATAGGTCTCAATAGTGGGCTTAAAATATTCAGTAAACCATGTTGTAAACAAATACACTAATATCCAGGCTTAATTTTTCCATTTGTAGAACACAGGCAGAGTAGACATAGCATAATTTTTTTTAATTTTTTTTACATTTATTTATTTATTTATTTATTTATTTATTTATTTTACATTTATTTATTTTTGAGAGACAGAGAGAGACAGAGCACAAGTGGGGGAGGGGTAGAGAGAGAATAAGACACAGAATCCGAAGCACACTCCAGGCTCTGAGCTGTAAGCACAGAGCCCGACGCGGGGTTCAAACTCACAAATCGTGAGATCATGACTTGAGCCAAAGTCAGAAGCTTAACTGACTGTGCCACCTCAGCTTTAGCATAATTCTTAAGGATCCTAGGATTTTCAAAATGTTAACGGTACACTGGCTCTACTGAGTTACCAGCTAAGAAGAGAGTCAGCCTATCTTTGAAACTTTGAAGCAGCTATGACTTTTCCCTACTAGTTATGAAAGTTCTAGATGGTATCTTCTTCCAATAGAAGGCTGTTTTCATCTACATTGAAAATCTCCTTTTGAGTATGCCATCTTCATTAATGATCTTAGCTAGATTATCTGGATGATGTGCTGCAGCTTCAACATCAGCACTTAACTGCTTCACCTTGCATTTTTATTTTATGGAGATGGCTTCTTCCTTTAAACCTCATGAGTCAATCTCTGCCACTTTCAAACCTTTCTTCTGTGGCTTCCTCACCTCTAAACCTTGATAGAACTGAAGGGAACTAGGGCCTTGCTCTGGATATGGCTTTGGCTTAAGGGAATGTTGCAGCTGGTTTCATCTAGCCAGACCACTCAAACTTTCTCCATAGAAGCAATAAATCTATTTCACTTTCTTATTATTTGTGTTCACTGAAATCATGCTTTTCATTTCAAGAACTTTTCTTTTGCATTCACAACTTGGCTGTTTGGCACATGATACCTAGCTCTCAAGCCTGCCTCAACGTTTGACATGTCTTCTTCACTAAGCTTAATCATTTCTAGCTTTTGATTTAAAGTGACAGATGTGCATCACTTCCTTTCAGTTGAACACTTAGAGGCCATTGCTAGATTATTAATTGGCCTCATTTCAATATCGTTGTGTCTCAGGGAATAAGGAGGCCTGAGGAGAAGGAGGACATACAGGGGAAAGGCTGGTCAGTGGAGCAGTCAGAACACACACAGTGTTTATCAATTAACTTCACCTTCTTGTATGGGCACCATTTGTGGTTCTCCAAAACAATTACAATAGTGATATCCAAGATCACTCATCACATATTGCCATAATAAATATAATAATGAAAAGTCTGAAATATTCTGGGAATTACCAAAATGCAACACAGACACAAAGTGAGCAAATGTCATTGAAAAATGGTACCAATAGACTTGCTTAACACAGGGTTCACAAACCTTCAACCTGTAAAAGCACAGTATCTGTGAGCACAATAAAACAAAGTTCAATAAAAAAAGCTACGCTTGTATGCTTTAAGACTTTCAGAGACAGATGTTAAGTGTTTCGGTATCTGATACCATGAAGATTTGGGCTCCAAGTCAAGTAAAAATAGGCCCACTTAGGGGCGCCTGGGTGGCTCAGTTGGTTAAGCATCTGACTCTTGATTTCAGCTCAGGTCATGATCCCAGGGTTGTGGGATCAAGCCCCATATCAGGCTCCCATGCTGAGCAGTGAGACTGTTTAAGATGCTTTCTTTCTCTAGCTCTGTGTCCCAATCCCACTCTCTCTATAATAACATATTTTTAAAAAATTTTTAACAAGAAAATAGGCCCCATTTATACTGGATACAAAAATACACACCCTATTTGGAGACTTCCCCTCTCAGAAATAGCTAATTCCAATGCTGAAAATATTTATATGCTCATCAATCTTTACACATAAGTTTAGTTGTAATAGTCAAAGGCAATAAGAGTTACATGAAATCTATTATTCATGCAAGTTCTACTAAGAACCTTCTAAAAGAACTGGGAAGAAGAGTGCCTGGGTGGCTCAGTTGGTTAAGCATCTGACTTAGGCTCAGGTCATGATCTCATGGTTTCTGGGTTCAAGCCCTGTGTTGGGGTCTGTGCTGACAGCTCAGAGCCTGGAGCCTGTCTTCAGATTCTGTGTGTCTCTCTCTGACCGTCCTCTGCTCACGCTGTCTCTCTCTCTCAAAAATAAATTTTAAAAAACATTAAAAAAAAAAAGAACTCTGTTAAGTTTCTTCTTTTAGACCATGGGGAGGGCAAGGAGGGAAAAAGAGTTAGGGAGGGGGAGGGAGGCAAATCATGAGAGACTCTTGAATACTGAAAATAAACAGAGGGCTGAAAGGGGGAAGGGTAAAGGGGAAGGGGGTGATGGTCATGGAGGAGGGCACTTGTGGGGAGGACAGTGGGTGTTATATGGAAACCAACTTGACAATAAACTATAAATAAATAAATAATTTTTTAAAAAGAACTGAGAAAAAAGGGAAATTAAATTTTTGTTATGAAAAAGTTAGGATGAATAGTGATACTAAAAATACAGGGGCTTCAGGGGTAGAACTGGAACTGTGATTCTGTCCAGCACATCCCATGGGAGAGGGTACCACTTATAAGAGATATGAACAGTCACCCAAGAGGAATCCTCCTCTGTGCAAGACAGCTAAGGCTTCATCATGTGCTGAATAAATTCTCTACTTCCCCTTATTTTCCCTCTACATTTCCCAGGCAACCTTCTATTTAGATTCCATTTTCCTAGTACCCTGATGCTAGGACAAGAATGGAGCTAGATCAAGGCATTTCTGGCCCCCTGAAAGAGTGGGCTTGTCCAAGCCCTTGTTGAGACGGCATCACAGCCCAACTACTCTCCCTGCCCACCAGACTTTCACTTCTATCCACAGGTGTTGATCTAACACACCTCCTATATACTAATGTCTAGTTCACAGTTTACATCCCTAAGAACCCAATCTCCAACCTCTATCTTAATGCACACTAGGATCCAGGTGTTCAAATGATGTTGTCAGCAATCTATCTGTCAACTCTGCATTATATTCATTTTTAACAAATCTCTCCTCTATGGTGGAAAGTTGATTTTAGGTCATTTTACAAATTCTTTTTTCCAAAATTAGGTCTGTGAAAGTAAATTTGTTGAATGACTTTGTTAATGTAGTTGTCTTTGTTGAAATTTTGTAAACAATTGCTAAAAATAAAGTTAAGCTTATATGTCATCTGAAGAATTGATACAAGAAAGCTAAACATGCCCAAAGGGAGGGGGAATAGGACATAAAAAAAATTATCCAAAAGAAATAAAGTTACTCTGGTTTCTCACAATAAACATTTAGACATAGGAACTTGGAAATAATTTGCTAAAAGATTTGACTTTAAGTGATAAAATTATTTAAAACAATGTTAGGAAAATTAGGATGAACAGAGGCAGGTGATTGCTATTATTACTGTAAGGTACTATGTGATTACAAATATGATTACTATGTCATATTTGGCATATAGGAAACAAAAAAAACCCCAAAGATTTGGAGAATCAAAATAGAAATTGGCTAAAAATTGTAAAAATGATAGGTTTAAAGTATTAAGTCAACTAGAAAGCAATTAGAAAAACTCATACCAAATATTAAATTTTACTACCACTTCTTGGAAATAAGCTAAGATTTAAATGTCACATGGAAGATTGGCAGAAAAATCTTAATAACAAAAAAATGACATTAAAAGGATATGAAAGGGGCACCTGGGTGGCTCAGTCATTTAAGCGTCTGACTCTTGATCCCAGCTCGGGTCATTATCTCATGGTTCATGAGTTCAAGTCCCGCATCAAGCTCTGCACTGACAGTGCAGAGCCTGCTTGGAATTCTCTGTCTCCCTCTCTCTCTGCCTTTCTCTCTCTCTCAAAAATAAATAAACAATAGATTTAGAAGAATAAACTACCCTTTGGTCCTTAGAATTTACCAACTATAAGTTCTTTAAGATGCTTATAGAAAAAACTAATAATAAAAGTAAAAGCTTAATTTTTAAAAAGCATTTATACCTTTTAAAAGCATTCTTCCATTAAATATAAATTATAGAAATCCTTGTAAGTAGTTAAAAGAAATAAGATTTGGGTAAATTGGTAGATTTGTCATATAAGTGAATTTTCATTTGGGAAATTTAATTTCAGAAAATTAGTTTCTGCAGAATTGATTTTCAGTGAGTTGGCCTGCATCCAGCAAGACAACCCTGGCAGAGTCACTGTTTTACATTCTACCAAGCTAAAATGCACACTTTGCTCCAAGAGTTCGAACTGAAGTGCTGGCATTAACATTGAGCAAGACTGCTTGGGTCATGAGCTCAACTCTGTACCAGTGACTGTGGCCAGGGATATGGAATATGGTGATCATTGAAGCCTGATCCTTGCGACGTCCTCTGGAAGTAGGTGAGCAATCAGGCCCATGTGAATGACATGGGCGGCAAACGGACCAGGGAAGACTTGCAAAGGGAAAACCTAGGTCTCCTATCAGAAAAGACGAACAGGAGGTATCTGGTGTGTCTTTCACTCTGAGATGTCAAATAAACTTTTTTCTTCTTTAGCAGCATTGCTCTGAACAGTGCTAATGGGGCCAAATTTCATCCCAGCTTTCAAAAGAAGCTATCTTACCATGCTTTCACTTTCTCAATCCACTTGAATTCAGAAATGGTACAAAGGAAATTTTTTTCAAACAAAAATTTGTTTGTTCCCCTATAACATGCTGTGAAGAAGAAATGGTCTCTTTTTTCTCTATTGAATGATTTCTTTAACCACTCTGTTTTGCTTCAATTCCAACATTCAAATTACTATTCTATATTTCTGAACGACAAGAGGAAAGATGTTCCCAAGTACACACAACTTGATATATATTTGATATATTTTATAGGTGTCAGCTATTGCATACTTGTATTGAAAAAGATGCTGATATATAAAACTTTTTTGCCATATACCAAAATTTTTCCTATTTAAATTTTTAACATATAAACTATTATTACTTTTTACTATGTTTAATTTCCAAATTAATTAACTTTACCCTGGATAATTGAGGATGGGCACATTCTAAATAAAGCAAAATAAAACTATAAGTGTCTAAAGTGAATCTTCAGGGGCACCTGGGTGGTTCAGTCAGTTAAGCATCCAACTTTGACTCAGGACATGATCTCATGGTTAATGAGTTCAAGCCCTACATCAGACTCTATGTTGACAGAACCTGGAGCCTGCTTCAGATTCTGTGTCTCTCCCTCTCTCAAAACTAAACATTAAAAATTTTAAAAAAATAAAATGAATCTTCAGATGATACTGAAAATGTTCTCATCTCTTTCTTTCAACAATCATTCAACAACTATAGTGAGCCAATCACCGTTTCAGGCACTATGAATATAGCTCAAAGAAATGTCTTACCCTACAGAACTTACATTTAGCAGAGGAAACAGAGCACATAACCAAACATCATATCAAGTACTGGTAATTATTAGGAAGAAAAACAAAGCAGGGCAAAGGATCAGAGAGTGAAAGGGATATTTTAGGTAGAACGGTCAGAGTTTAGACACTGAATAAATAATACGCTCAAGTTGTGTTTTAACTGAGAAAAAAGCAAACAGGAAATCAAATATCTTCCTTTTATTTTATAACACTGATTGTGGAAAATGTGCCTGATATCTGTGGGCAAGTGGGTGTCCTAATATTGAAGTTCACAATTAGACAGACCTGCCAACCCAGGAATCCTCAGTGTTGGAAAATGCAGTCTCCCTCAGGGTCAGACCTCCCTCCCAGCAACATCACACAGATGAGGGGGAGCTCCCGCAGGCAGGCAGATGCCAAGGAGGACGAGGTAGATGTTCCCAGTTCTGCCTCTCAATCTCTCAGGTAAATAAACTCACATCTCTGCCACTGCAACGGAAGTAAGAAGCTAAAGACAGGATAGCTATGTTATTAAAGTCCCTCCACATGGAAAGAAAGATAAGGAGAGGAATAAGAAAGATCTTTATGAACAGATGCTTTTCTACAGCCACCTTCTTTGCTCAGGTGTAGGTGCAAAGTATGCAGAGAGAGTTGATTGTGTTTACCAGGGCCACCCCCTGATGAGTGCTAGGGAAGGCAGGGATGCAGAGGAGAATGGGAAAGGGGGTGTTGAGAGTGTCTACGGGGGAGTAAAAGACCATAAAATGTAAATCGGTTAAGGAGAAAAGTGAGTCCGTTAAAATGTAATAGACACTGAATAAGTAGTATAATAAATGAAATAGATGCAAATATAATCAAATAATGTTGAAGACAGAGAATCAGTAAGTGACCTGGAAATACAAGGTAGTTGACTTGATAGAAGAAAATAATGGTCCACTAAAGATATCCATATCCTAATCCCCCGAAACCCATAAATATGTTACCTTATATGGCAAAAGGGACTTTGTAAATGTGATTAAATTAAATAGCCAAAAATGGGGAGATTTTCCTGGATTATCAAAATGGGCCAAATATAATTACAAGGGCCCTTATAAGAGGAAGGCAGAAGAAAGAGGTGATAAAAGAGATGTGATAACAGAGTCAAAGTCAGAGAGAGATTTGAAGATGCCATGCTTCTGGTTTTAACAGGAAAGAAAGGGTCACACACCAAGGAAAGTAGGTAGCCTCTAGAGCTGGCAGAGGCAAGGAAACATATTCTCCCCTAGTGTCTCCAGAAGGAATGCTGCTCTATTTATATTTTGATTTTAGCTTTTATGACCCATTTTGGACTTCTTACTTCCAGAAGTGTAAGATAAAATAATTGTGCTGTTTAAGCCACTAAGATCATTATAGCATCAATAGGAAACTAATACAGTTGGTTAAAGAGTAGGGTGCTTGAATTCAGCATTTTAAAAAAATTTTTACATTTATTTATTTTTGAGAGACAGAGAGAGACATAGCATGAACAAGGGATGGGCAGAGAAAGAAGGAGATACAGAATCTGAAGCAGGCTCCAGGCTCTGAGCTAGCAGTCAGCACAGAGCCCAATGCGGGGCTCAAACCCATGAACCATGAGATCATGACCTGAGCCGAAGTAGTACGCTCAACTGACTGAGCCACCCAGGCGCCCCTTCAATTCAGTATTTTAAAGGTGGGGTACCTACTGGTAGTGACAAAGTCTAAGATATGCCATGGACTATAGCATAGTCAGAAAAAGTGAGGTCAAGAAGCACAGAGGGGTTTAGTGTGATCATCTACAAGGCTACTGAAGTCATCAATAATGAAAACAGTGGTCCAGATTTTCCAATCTTCTATGAATGAGGAGACAGGTTTGTACATTACCAAGGAGGGATCTACTTCAAAGGATCTTACCTTTTGGAGAAAGAGGGTAATACTGTGGTCTAGAAGGAACAATGAAACAGAAAGAGGATACCTATCTCATTTTCAGTCTCCATTTTATGTAGAATGTGAGGTTTAAAAACTGCCACCAGTAAAGAGAACTAGACAAGAAACAATGTCCTCAAGAATGACCAGGTTTCAGTTAAAAAAAAAAAAGGATAAAAGTAACTGTGAGGACAAAGTAGTAGATATCAAGGATTTCAGACTTTCATGATAAACTGTAAGAGCACAGTGAAAGAATTTGATGTATGGGGTGGAGGCAAACGATGTGGTCATATCAGGGGATACTGAGGCTTCTGGAACATGAGCCCAGCTGATGATCTATGAATTGAAATTGGAAGGCTTATTAAGGTGACAGATAAACATGAGTATAAAGTGTAATAAGGTTTGTCCTCATGCCTTTTTTAGAAGGGCAAGCAATTCGAACTACAGCATTTTTTGACAATTATTATCTTGGATACTTGTAGTGATAAGATGAATGAAGGGGGATTATCTTATTAGCAAGAAGCTTCCTTCCCTTAAGCTTGTCTTAGGGAGATAGACTCATCAAACACGCAGAGCTGGGAGGTCTTGGTGAAATCCAGGTGTCCCTACAGCCCTCAAGCCTCCTTTGCAAATTCCAGAGAGTGGACCATGGCTGTGGGAGGGGCAACAAAGCTATGGACCTCTCACCAATTTGCTGGGGAAACTGTTGGGTTCATGGTAGAGAGAGGTACAAGCCAAGGAAATTAGTTATCATATAAGGCTTTTCCTAGATCTGTAGTCCTATCATTTCTATGAATTCAAGTATCTCTAATGACTATTCTCTCTAGAAACATAATCCCATTTTGGGAGAGGAATAATTTATTTATTAAAAAAATTTTTTTAATTTTATTTACTTTTGAGAGACAGAGAGAGACAGAGCTTGAACAGGGGAGGGGCAGACAGAGAAAGAGACACAGAATCTGAAGCACGCTCTAGGCTTTGAGCTAGCTATCAGAACAGAGCCCGACATGGGACTCGAACCCACAAACCATGAGATCATGACCTGAGCTGAAGTCGATGCTCAACCAACCGACTAAGCCATTCAGGTGCCCCTGGAGAGGAATAATTAAAAAGAAAAAAAAAAGAATAAAACAATTAGAGCAGTGAAAATGAAAAAGAGAAAACACTGAAGTGAGAAACAGCACAGATCAAAATGGCTTTCACAAACACAGAATGAGGACTTTTTACAACCTATGAGTGTTTACACAATCTTAAAAATTCAAACCTCTGTAGAAAAAATCCCAACTCACAAGAGAAAAAAATGCCTTCATCAAATGTGTTTTAAAAGTGAATTCTGTGTCTATGTGATTTTTGTTTTTGTTTTTTTATAAAGAAAGAGAGTGCAAGCAGGGGAGGGGCAGAAATAGAGGAGAGAGAGAATCCCAAGCAGGCTCCATGCTGCCAGTGTAGAGCACGACACAGGGCTTGAACTCACAAGATCATGACCTGAACTGAAATCAAGAGTCAGACACTTAACCAGCTGAGCCACCCAGGTGCTCAGAAAATCAAATTCTGTTTATTTACAATGAATAGAGCTATCCTGGGAAAATGGCATAAAATTTCAGTTTGCACATTAAACTTATATACATAATTTTTTAATGTTTATTTTTGAGAGAGAGAGAGCATGAGTGGAGGAGGGGCAGGAAAAGAGGGAGACACAGAATCCAAAGCAGACTCTAGGCTCTGAGCTGTCAGCACAGAGCATGACGCAGGGCTGGAACTCGTGAACTGGGAGATCATGACCTAAGCCAAAGCCAGATGCTTAACCGACTGAGCCACTCAGGCACCCTATATATTTTAATTAATATTGAAAGACATTGTTAGTACTTTATTCCATAGGGTAAAAAGAACTGTATAGAAATTGTTCCCTTTAGGACAGGGGTTCTTAAACATAGATTGAGAGTGCCCATGAAGCAAGTGACATTTTATGTGAAACTACATAATAGGGTGGATGTTAGTCAGAAGAGGATGAGGGTTCCTAGCCTCCTTTAATCCTTAAAATGGGTTCCTCTTTAAAAAAATAATAAACTAAAAAATACAGTGCTCTAGAAGTTTTTAATGTAAAACAAATTAAACCCGGTAATGTTAATAGCATAAACAGATAAATTATAAGACAATGTGTTAAAATATGAGACTTTCATTCTCAGATTAGTGGAGAAGGGGGCAAGATCAGTGATTACCAGAGGGTAGAAGAGGGAGGGATGAATCAGCATAGCACAGAGGAGTTTTAAGACAGTGAAACTATTTCTGAATGATACTCTGGTGGTGGACACATATCATTATACATTCCTCAAAATGCATAGAATGCCCACTACAAAGAGTAAATCCTAATAAAACACTACAAATTTTAGTTAATAATAATGTATCAATCATGACTCACCAACTGTAACAAATGTAGCACAAAAATGCAAGATGTTAATAATAGGGGGAAATGTTGGGGTCAGGGAGGTGTATGGGAACTCTACTTAACTCTTAATTTTTCCATAAACCTAACGCTGCCTTGAAAAATAAAGCCATTAAAACAAAACCAAACAAAACAAAGGATGATGCTGGCCACTCTGAATAAAATGGACTGGAGTAGAAATAGAGGGAAGTAGGTCTACAATCAGGAAACTTCTGCAATCATCAAGTCAAGAGATGATAATTCAGGCTAGAGTAGATAAGAATAAAAAGATGAGAGTCAAAAAATTTGGGGAGATTGTTACAAGAACTGGTGTTAATTTGAATATGAGTAACAACAGAGGGAGATGTTCTGACAAATGACTTACACATTTTTGGCTGTGTAATAGAAAACAAGTAAAATTCCAAAGTACAGATTTTGAGAGATGGATACCTTCAGAAGTGACCAGGATGGGTCCGTGGCAGCGTGGGGTTTATGAAAGGTAGCTAGAAAGTTCAGCAGAACATTCATAAAAGAAGACGGTAATATTTTACATCTTAGACTCATGTTGATATGGCCATCCCATTCTAACCAGCTCAGGCTGCTATAAGAAAGTACCATGTTTTCCTTCTATTCGTATTTTTTGTTCATAGCAGCACTTTCAACAATAGCCAAAACATGGAAGGAGCCTAAATGTCCATCACCTGATGAATGGATCCAGAAGATGTGGTATATATACACAACGGAGTACTACATGGCAATGAGAAAGCATGAAATCTGGCCATTTGTAGGAAAGTGGATGGATCTTGAGGGTGTCATGCTAAGCGAAATAAGTCAGGCGGAGGACAGAAACCATACGTTTGCACTCATAGGTCTAACAGGAAAACAGGAGAAACCTAATGGAGGACCAGGGGGAGGGGAAGAGGGAAAGAGAGTTGGGGAGAGAGAGGGATGCAAAACTTGAGAGACTATTGAATACTGAAAACAAACTGAGGGTTGAAGGGGAAGGAGGGGGAAGAGGTGGTGGTGATGGAGGAGGGCACTTGTGGGGGAGAGCACTGGGTGTTATATGGAAACTAATTTGACAATAAACTACTTTAAAAAAATACCATGAATGAGGTGGCTTAAATAAAACATTTATTTCTCAAAATTCTGAGACTGACAAATCCAAGACCAAGGGGCTAGTGGATGTGCTTCCTGGGGAGAGCCCGCTTTCTGGCTTGTAGCAGGCTGCCTTCTCACAGAGTTTGTGGGAGAGAAAGCAATTTCCTCTTAGAGGGTATTAATCCCATCATGCCCTGCCCCTTCATTACTTCCTCTAAATCTAATTACTTCCCAAAGCCCTTACCTCCAAATACTGTCTGTTAGAAGGTGAAGGAAGAACAGAAAGCTACCCCCAAATTGAGGAGGCACTTTGAGATTGAAAAACAGCCAGTGACTCCACATAGTTTATTCAGGGTAACTTACTGACAGGGTGGACTAAGCAGGGGATGACCCAGATGCTACACAGCTATTCTCTGCAGAGTCTGGACCTCAGTCTACAGAGTGGATACAGCTAGGGGACAGGTGGTGGAGCAAAGAGAGGGGCACTACAGTGAGATCAAAGAGTCTGTGTGCATTTCAAAGGGGTGCACACAGAATTGGCAGCTAGCCTTTCATTAGATCTTGTGGGCCACCTGTGAGTCAGGAAGGAGCAAGACCATGTTATCTCTAATAGATTCATGGGAGGTCGAAGCAAGCCTTTCTCCATTCCAGCCTTGACAGGTATTTCTAATGTATATATATGACAATCTCTAAGAGGCTGCAACAGGTAGCCCCAACATTGTCAGCATGCCTGAATATGATGGATATTCAGGGCTAGCGCTTCAACATAGGAATTCTGAGGAGAAACAAACATTCAGTCTATAACACACCTCTAGCCCTAGGCCAGAAATGCATTATTTTACAACATAAATTTAAATCCATATAACATAAGTATAAAATTATATATGTAAAACAATACTTGAGATTTTAAAAGCAATCAGTTATTTAAAATAATTTAAATACTTAACATTTGAAATAAAACCTCCCCTCTCAAAGGAAGCCCAATGTTAAAAGATGCTGTTTACAACATCGTTAGGTCCACCCTTTCTCTATCCCTCTTCTCCCCCCACAAAAAGAGTTGATTCCCTAAGCAAGGACTCATGCATTCAAAACAAGCTTTATTCTCCAATATCCATCAATGTAATCTGACGACTAGCAGCAAAACTGCCCCAGAACTCTGAATTTACAAGGTATCACATTAGGGGAGAATAGAGTAACTAAAATCCATATAACTTTGGACTTTATAGTCTGTAGTTGACAACTTAAATCTCTGGAATCAGAGCAGATCACAGAAGAGTGATTTAAGAGCCAATGGAACCATGATCACAGCTTGATTATGTAGTCATATAATGCATTTCTCACACTGTTTCCATTAAAATCGCATCATATCTACAAAACTTTTGAATAGGCCACCTCTGGAGGGAGTAGTTCAAAATTATCATCTTATTAAAATATAACTCCTACTTTGGTTGCTTTTACTTGTTTTCTTTAAAGGTGCAAACCATGATATATGTGGCAAGGAGAACATAGATTATCCCTAACACATAACAGAGCAGGGCCTTAATGTTAGTTATACAGAGGCCCAAGAGCCTATTTACTATGCTGCTTCTTCAAAATCTATTTCCTTCACCCACCAGCTGCCCCTCCTATCCCTGGGGCATAAACTTCTGAGTGAGGGGTGAGATGAACACTCCAGACTTTATGCCTGGCCTAGCCTCATCCACTTTAAGTCAGCTTTAATAGCCTCCTTTCTGTCACCGAGCCTGAGAGAGTTCTGCACCTGAATGTCATAACTTGTGATGACCTCAGCTTGTGTTCACTGACAGGAACTTGGGAGAAAATGAGCTGGGAGAAATGGATGGACTGATGGAAAGACAGAAGGGAAAAAAAAAAGGTGGAAGAAGAGGAGGATATTCAGGAGTTTTCCTCAACCTCCCATTTCCCCAAAATTACATACACTGTTTGAAAGCTGCTCTTGATCTCCTTTCATTAACATTCACAGATCGCAATGATTTTAGACAGAACACAGGGGAAAGTTATGGCTGTAAGAGGTCATTCATCTTCTCCACACAGGAAGAGAAGGAATGTGTAGTCATCCTCTCATTCCCAGTGACCTGTTATAAATGATGATTTTTATGTCAAAGTGCAATTTTCTTCATTCTTTCTTATATAAATGTATAAGGGCTATTCTGCACTAAGATGGGTCACGAAGGTAGGTTATAGATTTTCCTTCCCTTGAGACCTTTAAAGAAGATAAATATCAAACTGTCTTTTAAGGATAATATAGAATCCTTACCATAGGTTGAAAAATGAATTTAAAACCTTGGTTGTCTCTAGTCTTATGAGTAAGGAAAAAGAAAATGAAACAAAACATTCGCTATCTTCACGATATAACACAATATAAAACAATACCTTTAAATACTTATTTCCAATGTAGCAATTTTTCAATTTTTTTAATGTTTATTTATTTTTGAGAGACAGAGAGCATGAGCAGGAGAAGGGCAGAGAGAGAAGGAGACACAGAGTCTGAAGCAGGCTCCAGGCTCCAAGATGTCAGCAAAGAGCCCGACGCGGGGCTCGAACTCATGAACCACAAGATCATGACCTGAGCCAAAGTCACCCACTTAACCAACTGAGCCACTCAGGTGCCCCAGCAATTTTTCTTTAGAGAGTAAATGTAACTCTCTGCCACCCTGACATTAAATGTCAAAGTAGCACCAACTCTGTCCAGTTGAGCTACAAAATTAATTGACTACTATGAAAAATACCAATGGAACATAATGAGTCACCGAAGACCCATATCAACACTAAATTACAAGATATAACTACCATTTAGAACTCAGTTATACCTAAGTCTGCAGTGTCCAGTAATTAATGCAAGGTGATTTGAATGTTTATTTAAAGTATTAGGATATCTGACATTTTCTGAGTAGACATAGAATCTAAGGGAAAGATAAGTTCCTCTCTTTAGAACTCCATGTAGTAAGACCTAATGAATCTTAGAATAACAACAGGGTGATCAATATCTGGCATACAGTAACTAAATGTTGAATAAATAGACTATCTTTGTTTCTTCTCTCCTCTGGTCTTTATGAAATGACTGGTTACTGCCCCTCCCAATATGCTCAGACCTCTCTCTCCTTCAGGTATTAATATGTCTTTGCTTTCTCTTTTA
This sequence comes from Suricata suricatta, assembly GCF_006229205.1. Lineage (NCBI taxonomy): Eukaryota > Metazoa > Chordata > Mammalia > Carnivora > Herpestidae > Suricata > Suricata suricatta. Next base: position 75,968,936 of record NC_043705.1, on the reverse strand, counting down.
TTCAAAGTATAATTGGGGCGCGTGAATGGCTCAGTCAGTTAAGCGTCTGACTGGCTCAGGTCATGATCTCATGGTTCATGGGTTCGAGCCCCACATCAGGCTCTGCACTGACAACTACCTCAAAGCCTGGAGCCTGTCTTCGGATTCTGTGTCTCCCTCTCTCTCTGACCCTCCCCTGCTCACTCTGTCTGTCTCTCTCTCTCTCTCTCAAAAATAAATAAAACATTAGAAAAAAAACAAAGTATCATTGCCTGGAAAGCTACATGTTTAAGAATGAAAATGAACCACTATCTTATGCCATATACAAAAATAAACTCAAAATGAATGAAAAACTTGAGTGTATAGCCCCAAACCATAAAAGTCTTAGAAGAAAATATAAGTAGTTAAGCTCTTTGACATGGGTCTTAGTAATATTCATTTTGGACCAGTCTCTTAGGCAAAGGCAGCAAGCGCTAAAATAAACAAATGGGAAGACATCTAACTAAACAACTTCCGCACAGCGAAGGAAATCATCAGCAAACCATAAATGCAACCTACTGAATGAGAAAATGTATTTGTAAATCATACATCTGGTAAGTGATTAATAGCCGAAATCTATAAAAGTGTAAATAACTTAATAGCAAAAAAACAAACCTGATTAAAAAATGGACAAAAGGCTTGAATAGACATTTTTCCAAAAAAAAAAAAAAAAAAAAGACATACAGATGGCCAAAGGTATAAGAAGAAGCTGCTCAATCAAAAAGACAAAAATAACATGTGTTGGTGAGGATGTGGAGAAAAGGTAGCTCTCATACACTGTTGATGGGAATGTAAATTGGTGCAGCTACTATAAAAAACGGTATGGAAGCTCCTTAAAACATTAAAAATAGAACTATTATAAATCCAACAATGTCACTTCTGGGTATTTATCTGAAGAAAACAAAAACACCAATTCAAAGAGACATAATGTACCCCTATATTCACTGCAGCTTTATTTTCAATAGCCAAGGTATGGAAGCAACCTAAGCGTCCCAAAAGATAAATAAAGAAGATGTGATATGTATGTACAACAGACTATTACTCAGCCATAAAAAAGAATAAAATCTTGCTATTTGTGACAACATGGATGGTAGTATAGTGCTAAGTAAAATAAGTCAGACAGAGGAAGATGAATACCCTGTGATTCCACATATGTTGAAAAACAAAACAAACAAAACAGAAACAGGAAGAGGCTCACAGATACAGAAACAACTGTTGGTTACCAGAGCAGTGAGGGGTTGGGGGATGAGAGAAATAAGTGAAGGGGTTTAAGAGGTATAAATTTTCAGTTCTAAAATAAAGAAGTCATGGGAATGTAACGGAGAGCACAGAGAATATAGTCTTTGTATGGTGACATACAGTGACAGGATTCATCATGGTGATCATCTCATAATGTATAAAAATATCAAATCACTATGATGTTCGCCTGAAACTCAAAGGATAGTGTAAGTATAACTGACTTATAATTATACTCCAACTGAAAAAGTGTAATTGCTTATGTCTAGATTCTTATAGGCTTATTTTATATAGCTGAGGTTTATTATCTTTATTAATTCTTAGAGTATAAATCATAGATCTTTCAGTCATTGCTGAAATACATTTTTGAGAGTTCTGCAAGAATATTAATTTTCTTTTCTAAATTGACCACCTTCTCTGTCTCAACTAGAAACTGAAAAACTGGAGTATGAGGCATATTAGCCAGACTCATCGACAATTTCTTTTTTTTTCTAATTTTCAAGTTAGTTAACATAATCTTGGCTTCAGGAGTCACTGATAATTTCTAACATTTATACGTAAGTCTATAGTATTTATCAATTGTTATTCTATCGCTCCAAGGATTCTTTATAACGACTTACTTGTAATAAAAATTTGCTAAGGTTTAAACAAAGATATTGCTATTACTAAATTTCTAGGGTTATGATCTGGATATGTACCTAGACAAGCAACTTCTACGAACCTTATTTCTACATACATGGCAATGTGAAGAACCATGTTACCAGATAGTCCCTTAACTCAGCTCCTGTGGAGTGCATGGATGGCTCACTGTCCAAATCTTGGTTTCAGCTCAGATCATGGTCTCACAGTTCATGGATTCAAGCCATATATTGAGCTCTGCACTAGAAGCACAGGGCTTCCTTAGGATTCTCTCTCCCTCTCTCTCTGCTCCTGCCCTGCTCATGCTCGCTCGCTCTCTCTCTCTCTCCGTCTCTAAATAAATAAACATTTTTTAAAAATTCAGCTCTTGAGAAGTACAGTCACCTAAAAGATAGGAAGATGGTGAGTTGTTAGGGGCTTTCCATGGTTCTAAGATCTTGATGGTGAAAAAAATGAGGACTGCTGTGAGTTTTGGGGCTTCTGTTAGTAGATGACACACTATTACAAAGAAACATCTCCACTGACTTAACATCTCCTCTAAAATTTCACTTCAAAAGTTGATTTTATTTTCAAAAGCTAACATGAAATCACCAAAGAGATTAAAGTAGTTCCTTCAGATAATAGCCTCAATACTGAATGCCCAACAATCATGAATTTTTATTTCCTCTCACTCATAACAGAAGAGATAATTCTCAATTTTCTCCAAGGTTATCACAAAGCAAACAAAGATGTCACACTGGGGAAACACTGTAACATCTAACTGTCTAAGACCATGCAATAAAAATTTATGAAAACAATGCCCTGAAAGACACACCTCATTTGTTCCTTTTGTCAATCAATCTACTGATATGTAAAGTTCACTTTAGGTTAGCTGTTTTGTTTAAGTTGGATTTATTTCTTAAAATTGCAAAGGATGAGGGACATCTGGGTGGCTCAGTCTGTTAAGTATCCAACTCTTGACTGTGGCTCAGGTCGTGGCAACCATAGCCACAAAGGTATATTTCTGTGTCATTCCACTCCAGGCGCACGGAATCGAGCCGATCTCCGGCTCCTCCACGTTGACCAGGGAGCCTGCTTGGAAGTCTCTGGCTCTCGCTCTCGGCTCACGCTCGCGCTCACTCCTCCTCCTCCTCTGCCCCGCCCCTCCCCTGCTTATTCATGCACACTCTTTCTCTCTCTCTAAAATATAATTTTTTTTAAAAACTTTAAAAATTTCAAAGGATGAAATAATCCATTAAAGTCAACCTACAGATAAGTATCACAAAATTATATAAACTAAAACAGAAAATAAGTTTAAACAAACAGAAACTTAGTATTTTGTCTTCAGAAGACATTTTATAGAATTTTTATTTTTCGCAAATTTTCCCAAGGCCTCTTATTCTAAGAATTCATTTCTTATACCCTAAATTTAAAAGTCCATCTTTACACACAAAGTATATAAAACAAGAGTAGGATTATTCTAATATAGTATTTATGACTTTAAAAACCCTAGATTCAGTTGTTTCAATAGCAGCAACTATAATTACATCCCCTTTGTAACACTGCTTTGCTGATTTGATCCTATTTAAGCTTTTTTCAAGAACCAACATAGTCACAACTTGTTCATTCAGAAGAAATCAAGAAAAGTAGGTTTACACTCAGATGAGCATACACTCATGTCATGTTCAACGAAACGCTCTGGAAGCTTTGAATATTTTCTAAAATGTTAAATATTTCATGTTCACAAAGGTATATTTCTGTGTCATTCTAGGAATTGCGTTTGTTCATTTCTACAATGCCTGTGCACCCTCTAGTGGTCATTTTAGGATTTGCTTTATTGGGAGATTCAATTTATTCAAGGCTGTTCAAAGGTTTCATCTTATAAATTTGAATTTTTATTAGAATAATGACATTTACACACTTCACACCTTTAAATCTATGATTTCATAATCCCAAATATTAATTGAAGCTCACACTTCTTCATAGTGTTGAGAAAACCAAAGTAGATAGAGCCGAGGTTACTAGGATAATAATTAGAAAACACTCCATACTTTCCAATTATGTCTGACATATTAACAAGCTAATAGAATTTTAGATTCTGCCTCCTAGGCATAAAACAATTCAACAGGAAGACCATCATTAGGTATCACCGTTTTTATTTCCCGACACCGATATGACAAAATCAACTTAGAATTTGTTTGGGCCTATTTATACAAAGCATGAAAATGATATCTAACTCAAGACAGTAGCCTAAAAAAAAAAAAAAACCAGCAGAAATGTGGCTGTTTTTCATTAAAAAGTATCAACAGCAAGATTAAACACACACACATTATATTTTAATTGATTCATATGTTTTTTCAGAAACATTAAATTCCTTTAAAGCTATAGATCTTGAGGCACCTGGGTGACTCAGTCAGTTTACCATTCAACTTTGGCCCAGGTCATGATCTTGTGGTTCCTAAGTTTGAGCCCCGTGTCGGGCTCTGTGCTGACAGCTCGAGAGCCTGGAGCCTGTCTTCAGATTCTGCGCCTCCCTCTCTCTCTGCCTCTCCCCTGCTCATGCTCTGTCTCTCTCTCTCTCTCTCCCAAAAATAAATTAACTTTTTTTTAAAGGCACAGATGTTTTTTTAAAAAATCAATTGTTAGCTTTCGATTATCTTTAATTTGACCTCCGTTAAAAGAAAAACGGCTTATTTCTTTCCTGACTAAAAATCTCCTTCTTTCTCTTACTTATGGTTTCCTGTTCAGAAAGCATTCAGGGAAAATGTGAAAAGTTTTAATGATGAGTCTTATTTCTGAGTTCACACTGCAGCTAGTGGTAAGGATGCCTGTTTTGTGTGGAAAAGAAGTAGCCGTTCAAACTCTACAGACGGCAGTAGAACCGCTGGTTAAAGTGTTTACGGGGAGAATTTTTGCATTTCCTGTTTTTTTTTTTCTTACCAGGGTGACTGTCTCACATTGTAAGATATTTTTAACTTGAAGTGTAACTTGAAACCTGTATGGTTTTAAATTCCTAACTTATATGACTCTCATATTTTTGTCAGAAAAGTACTTCAGAACCACTACATATATCTGTAAATCATGAACTTTGGTTTCAAAATACAACTGCTATTACTAAGGGCACAAAGGTACACTGACCAAGAGCGCAAGAGATCCCGTAACTGGGTAACATTTAAGGAGATAGAAAACACAGTCTCACCAAGCTAAAGTCAGGCATTATATAGGATGATGCTCCAAATACGTAAGCTTTTGTCAATTCTCAAATTACAAATGATTAAAAATAAAGTTTTGGGTGGCCCATCTGAAAAAGGGAATTATTTTTCACAGTAGATAACAGCACTTATGAAGATCACCAATGCCAGTAAGGTAGCAATTCATAGGTTTCCTGTATGTTATTCAGTGTGTCAGATGTGCTCACTTTAGAAGCCAGTTCCAGAAATATTCTTTCTAACAATACTTTCAAAAGATCTAAAATCCTACAAGCTATCTCTCCTATAATATAGCCATGTACGTTATCTAAAATACCCTGGTCGTTGTCCATAAACACTGAGAAAATCTGATATGAAGGTGCTGAGTGAGCACCACGAGCACCTCTCAGTGCATGCATGCTTTCAGAATAATAGTCACTGACAGCTGGAAACTACTCTATAAATATGTGTCTCTTTCTTAGAAGTGACTATGTTTTGCGTATCAGCATTGCAAATACTGATGTTCAAATGTATCCTGTTCTCCAAAAGTCTTATGTGTCCTACAAAAGTCTGATAATATAATTGTGCATACAAAGACACAAAACAGGGAATCTACTGGCCCCACCAACCATTTAGGAAACCAGTAATGAGGGCTGTTTGAAAGCAGAGTATCCCAGGGGTCCTTAACTATGGAGCATAAAATTCCAGGCCCTTAAAATCAGCCACAGGACACTACTTTTCAGTTCTTCAGCACTATATCTTTTCACATCCCAGTGATTACACACTTACCTCCCTTTATCTGAAATAATTACCTCCCTTATTGTACTACCTCATTCTATATTGGGACTCATCACATGGTAATACAATTATTTGTTTGAATGGCTATCTCTCCCAATAGACCATCATATACAATCTTGAAGGCAGGAACTGATTTATTTTTATATTTCCCAGTTTCTGAAAACTACTAGGTGACAAAGCACTCTAAAGTTTTTGGAATCCAAAATATTATTATGAAGACCTGTGTTTAATCCTAGAAGCACTTAACATTCTATTTTCTTTATATGTAAATGATTAGGAATTTTATTCCTTGCAGGACTGTTGGGAAACTGAAAGGCACCCATAAAGTGACTAACCCAGCACCTGGCACATAGAAGGCACTGGTGTATGCACTCAATAAATGTTAGCTGAATTGATCTTTCCCTACAGTTCTTTCCATTTATATATTAATTCAAAATGTCTCCAGATTTTCGAAAACCTAAACCACTGTCTTGTTCCTTATATTTTGTCATATACCATAATTTAAACATAATAATAGCTATAAAAATAACACATTTTACTGTGTATTCAGGCAATTTAGGTATCTGAAAGCAGTAAGTTCAATTTTTTCCACGCATAACATATCCCAAGAAATGGGAACTAAAGTTCAGGGCATTCAGCTTTATTTTCTCTTCTATTTCTCAACAAAAGAGAAAAAAATGCTTCAATATTTATAAGACTAAGAATAATGGATGTGCATAATTTTGCTTTAACATACATTTCTGCCTTTTAAACCCAGTTTAAACTCAGTGAAAGGCCAAGAACATGGACTTAATTATGCAGGGGAAAAAAGATGCTTTAACTGTAGTGCACATTCAATAGACAAAATCCAAAGAAAGCAATCCTGCCTGAAACATTTACAAATCAATTCATTATATTGATTTGGAATGAGTTGTGCTGTAATTTAAAGCATAGATTACTGCAGGCCAAACTTGATAAAGTTCTTTTTTTAAGGTACTTCACTTGGCTATGGACCTGACTTGAGAATTTTCAAAAAACAGTGATTTGCCTAACTTAAAAAAAAAAAAAAAAAAGCTGTGTACAAAACTAGGTTTTAAAAGGTAATGATTAAGAATTGAATCATAACTAAATTTCAGAAGTACAAAAAATTGTGTCTAATAACTTCAATAAGACATTAATATTTTGAGAAGAGGCAATGTGTTTCTATTTCAAAATGATTTACCCCACAAACAATGTATAGAATGGTTCCATCTCTTTTCCTAGTTCCAATGTAGTTCTGAAAGAAAAACTTAACGATTTGTTTCTGTTTTGCTTTTTCTTCATGTAAAAAGCTGTTTCTTGGGAACAGTGATGACACCTAAGAATCCTTTTGTCCCATTCAAATCTCCTGATGACTCAGTGTTTTATCTTGATGCAACTTAAATACTTTGCATTTCTTTTCACATCATTCTTAAAAAGTGAGGATACTAACAGTTATCACTACATAGGGTACTTCTCAAAAAGCACTGAAACTAGAGTTCAGAAAAGCTTATCTTATTTTAATTTCACATCAAAGATGAAGTCAATGAGTTAATTAAGCGGCTAACTATGTGCTTCCTGGAGGAAAAAGAATATTTGTTAAAATCATGCTTTTCATAATAAAATACAGGACCTAGTGAATGATACTGTATCCCCACTCCCCTGTCCCTGGGGCTGGGTGGGAGAGTGGGGCTGAACATAGCAAGAATCCAGAGAATGAAAGTAAGTAAAATAGTAATTCACAGCTGAGTTATTCTGGAGATGCAAGAATAAATATAACAAGATCTTTCCATAACATTAAATCTCCTTCAATGATATTTCTCTTGGGCCTCCGTATCTTTATCTGAGCAATGACCCTGATTTCCCAATTCTCTTGTAATTTTAAGTGTTGTGAGTTCTTCATAAATTAAATTAGGCTAATAACAGAAGTCAACTAGTCTGCTGTGAGCTAATGTCTAGATAACACATAGATATACAAACATATGAGTGTGTAAATATGGAATATGTTAGTTATTCAAACACATGTATAGATCTATTAAAATCCATGAAAAATAAAGTTTTTGATATATCGTCTTCAAAAGTCTTCATCATTTGTAGTAAAATGACACAAAAATCATGAAAATTCAAATAGAATACCTCAATGGAAACAAATTATTTTACTTTCCGGGTTTCTCGTCTTTATATAGAAACCAATTTGACAATAAACTATTAAAACAAACAAATAAATAAATAAATAAATAAATAAATAAATAAAAATTAGAAAAAATAAATAAAATGAAAGCAAACACAGCAAAATTAGAGTCTATGAAATAAATCAGAACTAAAGAGGAAATTTTTAACTATTTCCACAAATGCCCAGAGAAGTTTAAGCTTTCTAAAATTTGCTACCCTGTTGAACTAGAGTATTTTAGCTACTGAAGCTTTCCTGAAGTTTATCACAAATTTTCAAAATAACCACTTTTTCATCCATAGAAAGAAATGATTTTGCCATGACATTTTTACTGCAAATTTTAACAGGATCCAAACTACCTAATCTTTCTAATTTTAAGTATTTCGGGGTTTTTTTTTCTTGTTATAGAATAAGGAAAAAAAATAATCTGAGTTTTCCCAATCCAGTTATTTGATCTCAGAATTCAAATGAAATTCAGTCTCTAAGACAGTATTTTTTAATATATTTATAATATTCAATTGACTGGGAAAAAGTTCTTCAAATAAAACTAATTAGTGATAAATGTAGGTATCTATTTAAAGATTCCTTACTAATTTTATTACTCGTGTAGAGTTGAAAGATACATTCCTTTTCTAGCTGATTATATACCAAAAGTCACAACCTTTGGTAGCACTGCCACCTGCTGTTGATTCTAAATCATTTTCCAGCATATTTCAAAAATACAACTAGAATAGCATGAGAAACTTGGTCTGGAAAACAAACATCAGCACACATTTTAGAGGCAATTTGTGTGGAAACCACTGATAAAGTTTCTTCTAACAACAGATAAAGTTATATCGATATTGTCATAAGCCTCTTACTACATAAGAGGAGGAAAATAGGTTACTGTAAAGGCCCCTGAGCCTTTTTGGTTATTAACATTTGTTTGAGATATAGTTTTACAAGAGCATTATTTATTTGACAAAAAATGAGGGGATGTAGCACCAGAAAAATGAAAGTAATATAGTTTATTCAGGAGAAATTATATGATTTTATTTTAATTAAGTAAACCATGCCTAATAAGTAAAGGAGGATATAAGATACATGTAGGGAAGGAGATACGGCAAATGTGGCAAAACTGGTGAATCCAACTAAAGAATACATGGGGAAGCATTTTTGGTCCTTTCAACTTTGCTTAAATTTACAAACTTTCTAAACAAACAGTTGGAGAAAAAATTATAAGGCACTGGTATTTTTAATCTGCTGTACCAGTCCAGCTAGACATCATAACATTTAAGGGAATGCTAATATTATAGTAGACAAGCTTAATATGTATTTTAAAGTCTGAGAAAGGTGAAAATATCCTCTTTTTTTTAATATCGAGGATTTCTTTCCCACCCAACCCCCAGTTCTCGAGAAACATGGTTTACAGCAGCTGTAGGTCTTATGGGAGATGGCTGGTCACGTTGCTGGAGCAGCGACCTAGCGCCGCCTCTCGGGGAAGGCAGAACACAGTGTGTAAAAGGACATGAGCACATCCAATACTTCTTTTACAATTTCACAGCTTCAAAACTGAACTGTTAGTTGCCTTGAAAGCTTTGCCAGTATGCTTTCTCTTCCCTGTCTATCAAACAGTAAAAAACCGTAACTGAGAACTTTCTTCGAAGCATATTCACGAGGATTTGATTATTATTAAAAAAGAAAAAATTCATTTTAGAGCTTCTTTTTTTTTTTTTTTAGCCAAGAAACCTAACATTGGCATAAAAGACAACTTTTGGGTTGTCTGTATAACTCCCTTCCTGTGAATTTTTCATATCATAGATATCATAGATATTTAAATTCCATGACTCTAGCCAGTCATATCCTACTGGCCAGTGCTTCTCTCTTCTGGGAGTTCAGAATCAGAATTCAGAAAGAACAGTTCAGTCTCTGATGTCTTTTGAAGTGGTAACAGATAAACTCAAGAGCTATGGGATTGTCATCAAGTACAAAATGCATGGAAAAGTGGAGAGAATTGTCCATTTGCACAGAAAAATAAGGAAAGACATGTACAGAAAAAAAGAAGAGAAGACACAGAGAGAAGGAGTAAAGTCTTAGAGCCTTCTAGTCCCACATGCGCCAGCAGTGCTTCCTGCCCACAGGCTCCACGACATTCCCTCGTACTCCTATCATCCCCCTTGTACTCACAGGGGCTTGCAGTGGGATTCTGTTTCTTAAAGACAAAAGTCTTGATTCCAACAATTTACTGACCCGAGACACAGGGAAACTTTTCATACAATAACAAAAGAAAAAAATAGAACCCCATTCAATAATTTAAAAAAAGAAAGATGTAGATATTGTCTATGAAATACAATTTTAGAGATAAATGGCCTCCATAGAAAACTGTAATATTTATCCTAATGGAGTCCCTACCTAGGAATCACAGTAGTGATGGGCAGACTGCCTTGTTTCTTCAAAATATTCATTCCTCTGCCTTATACAGTCCCTCTCTGGTAATTCTGCCTGGAAAGAAATATATTTCCCACCACCACAATCTGAGGTTTGGCTACATGGTTTGCTTCGGCCAATCCAAAGTAAGCCCAAGTGACCATACCACTGCCAGGCAGGAATCTGAATGGCATCTTGCAGTTCCACAGAGGCTCTGCCTTCTCTCTGACAACACGGGAAAAAACAACGGTGAGGCTGTGTTACAATAATATGAGGCTGTGTTACATGTCAACCTGCAAGAGGCGTATAGCATGAACAAGAAATAAACCTAAATTGTCAAATGTCATGGAACTTTTAAAGTTGACTGGTACCATGGTATACTTGGCAAAAGCAGACTGGTACATGTCTCAAACAGATACTCATGACAAATTAAGCCAATGAGTAAGGAAGCAAATACTCCATCTGGAAGTTCATTTAAAAATTGCCAATAAGCTTATATTTTAAATAAGCCTTTGAGTTTTCAAGCTATCAGACTGTTGATGATTTTAAGGATCTTTACAGATAATGCTTACCAAAGGATAAAAGTTACGACTTCTTCCATGCTTCGAAGAATTGTCCACAGATTTATGAAAAAGACATACTCCCTCTTAAAGTATATTTCAAAAATATCCAGTTTTAGTGTCTGTACTTTTCCAAAACCAGTGAGTATAATAAGGCTTTTCAAAACAAATACATCAATTGAGAAAAAGTTCTGGACCAAGTTTATATTTTCCTTCTACCTTATGAAAACAATCTAATACCAAAGGTTCTGATTCTTCCAGGTAGTACAAACCAAAAAAAAATTATTAATACCATTCCAATTTTCTTGGTCATTTTGTAACACCAATGGCCTTAAATCCTCTATAATCCAGATAATAACTATAGTTTTGTTTAAGTATCCTTCATGAGGAACGCCTGGTTGGCTCAGTTGGTTAAATGCCTGACTCCTGATTTAAGCTCAGTTCATGATCTCACAGTTCATGAGATCTCTGCTCTGCCAGCATGGAGCCTGCTTGGGACTCTCTCTCTCTCTGTCTGCCCCTCCCCCTGCATGCTCGCTCACTCTCTCTCTTTCATGTTAAAAAAAAGGGGGGGGGAAGCATCTCCTGAAAACAATGTCACATTTAATAGAGTTTGATAATTGGAAATAACTATCAAATAAATATAAGAGACTAATTCTATGCATTCTGCCACTAAGATTAGCTGTGTGACTTTAGGGAAGTCATTCAACCTCTATGAACCAGAAGAGACGCTGAGAAAAATGACTATAATAATCTATGCTTATTACATATTATAGGAACCAAATGTTATAAATCCTTCACTAACCTCAAAACTAAAAGGCCACATTTTCACAATAGAAGCAGAATATATGCTTACATATAGCTTCCATAAACCTGAGTACAAAACTAGATTGTTAAAGAATCAAGTAATGATGGAAGTTGCTTCTACTTCTACACTAATCTCGCTCTTAAAACCACAATAAACTATTAATAAGAGAATTGTCTCATGCAATTCTATTTTTTATTCTAGCTGGTCATTTGATAAACATCTCCATTTCAATACCAAAACAAAACCTTTAATGTCTTTAACAATAGAGATTAGGAAATAAACCCAATGTGTTTTAAACCGCATGTGTTAATATTTTTCTAAACTTTTTACTTATATTTACTCGTTTAATCCTTATAACAAGCCTATCATGAAGTTACCACTAATTACTCCATTATTCATATAAGAAAACTGAGGCACAGATTAAGTAACTGTCCAAAACTCACAGCTCATAAGTAGCTGTGTCAAGTTTTGAAACCAGGAAAGCAGTATTAAAACTCCATTTCAACCTAATATTAACGGTATGAGTGAAACAAAAAGATTTCAGGGGAAAATGCAGTATAGTTGGGCCAATAATAAACTATTTCATTAGTGCACATCCAGTCTGTCTTTTAAATAACCCCTTTCACTTAAATTATTGAAATTTTATATTGGTAGAAATCATGTAAATGCATTGACTAACATAAATGTTGTTCATCTAAATCCATTACTTCCATTGCTACAATTTCTTTCTTTCATTGTTATTGATGAATCAACTTTGAAAAATCCATTTTGCTTCACCAGTGGGGCTGAGAAATTTTAATCTCTGAGTTAAATTGTGTTCTTGGTAATGAAAAAGTAAAGTTGAAAGATCATGAGCAAATAAATATGTAGTAAGTGTAACACAACAAATAACAGCTAGAGCATCTAGAACAGATCTCTGATACAGCACGGGACTCTACAAAGATACATTCCAAATGCTATACGTAGCATGCATATGCCATATCTTTTAAAGAATACAGATGACACTGTAAAAAAAAAAAAAAAAGTCCCATGGAATGACCTCTGTAAATGTGTAACAACTTTCTGCAAATAGTGAAACACATTTTAGATTGAGATTTGAATACTAATGACGATTTGTCAATAAACTATTACTTTTATAAAGATCTGCCATTTAAACAGAGAAATTTCAACTCTGAAATTTCAACCGTGACTTGAGAAATCATTAACTAGCTGCAAAAAATATTTTTCCAAGTTGGAATTATATGCAAAACCTTCAAGAAAAACTCACAAGATTCAGTGTAATTTAAATAACTTAAATTTGACATACTCAAATAACTCAGAGCTTTTAAATTTAAAGAAATGAAAAAGAAAATATCCAAGTCCCAATATGAGAAAAAGGTGACAAAAATCCATTACTTTTAGGAGAAAAGAGTCAAACATTTCCAAGGAGACTATTTGACTCCTTAGAAAAACTAATTTGCTTAAAATGAGCCAGGCTTTTATTATTGGTCCATTACGAAAAAGTAGATCTTGTGCATTTTATTCCAATTTTTCAAATGAGAAACTTCAGACAGATTAAATATAAAAGAAGGGTCCCTATACTTTTACATCTAAATTTGCTCAAAGGCAAGTTATCAATGGAATAGAAATGTGGTTTTACCAGTGTGTCACAGAATAATGATTACCATGGTGAGTCAAATAGATAAATATTGTTTCTGTAAATTCTCAAAACAACTTTTTTACTACTGTAAATGCATAGAACTAAAACAACAATTGTGAAATTACTGCATTTTAGCTTTTAAGAAACTTGGTGAGGGATTTTTTTCCCCCTAGAATAGATCTGTTGCCTTTCTAACAATATCAATAAGCCCAAGAGGGCATCTACACACATTTCCAAGTTTCAATAATAGTCAACGTATTAAATAACTAATCCAGTATAATGCACCATTCCAAAGTAGAGTGTTTGGCCAATATACCTCTTCAGAGAGATACTGTAATTGCTTCACTCCACTTTCAATGAACGATCTATAATGAAAGTTGCTTTTTTAGGCTTAACCTAGAGCTGTACCCTGTGGGAAATGATGGGTCTTTGTAAAATGTGTTACAGTTTACTAATAAGGATGCAGAAGAAGCACAACTGATGAACCAGCAAATCTGCTCTGACTTATTTGGTCTTTGCTGCATGAATTTGAATATCATCAAAATACATTATCCTTATCCTTAACCTGCTTCCTATGATTCACTCTATCCTCACACTCATTTCAAAAGGAACTTTAAGCACTTGAATATTTTACATACCTGTGCTGGTCCTACGGCATTACATAAAACAGAATCTTTTTTTTCTAAAGGACAAAAATGAAGCTTTGAATAGAAAGAAGTAACCGGGTGAATATTCAGGACCTGGACAAAAACAGAGAACATTTACATAGCAGTATCTATATTTGATATTGATATGTAATCAAAATTTCTCACCCAAATATAATGCAAAATTACCTTCCCTGAATATTTACAAATGACTATCAGGGAACCATGGAGATGGAATTATGATTCTCTTTCCACCAATAACAGATTGTTCTATCTTGAACACACCTGTTAATTCTTCCCTCCGGCTCCCTTCCTATCTTCTCTCCTTCCTTCCTTCCTTTCTGATTCACTCATGAATTCATTTAACTTCTATTGAGGGTATAACACGTACTGGGCATTATGGTTGCCTCTACAGATAAAAAGATGAACAATATGGTTGTGTCCCAACAGAGCTCCTAATCCTTTGATTGACAGAAAGAAATAAATACCTGTACTATAAACTATTATAAGAAAGGTGTATTCAGAGTGCTCTGAAAGCAGACAAAGGAATATAATTCAGTTTCCCAGAGACGGTGACACAGGAACTGAATTGTGAAAATCAAGTAGGTTGTATGGGTCGGGAGGTAGAGTGGGACAGGTATTTCTAGCAGAAAAGGAGGAGTGACATACCACCTCTGTAATTACTTAGCTATGGGTCTAGAGGCAGTAGCAAATAAGGAAGGGACCGATTCTCCAGAGCCGGCTGCATACCCTAAGGGTCCATAAGACAAAGGTAAGAGTACAGGAATAAAATAGTAAGATTTCTTTTACAATTAATCTTACTACCTTTTTAAAAAAATTCTATTTTTGAACATATTATTTAATGAAAATATCTTTTTAGTATTCCAAACCTTGCACATGTATATAATTTGTAAATAAATAAATATACAGTGAGTATGTACCCTCCAAAATTTTTAATTAGTGGTATTGCAATAAAAGAAAAAGAAAGTACCTCATATCTTATATTACCCTGAAAGTGATGCATAAGAACAAAGGATTTCAAGCAAATGAAAAATGGCTGGATTTTAAAAGATCATTCTGACTGTAATCTACAGGGTAAATTCGAAGATGAGTCCTCAGACAAGTAAGACAGTGATAAAGCCACTGTAGTAATCCTCGTGACAATATCTTACACAATGATGGTGGCACAACAGGAATCCCAAGGAGACTGCTTGTAAGACAAAAAGTATAAAACTGTAAATCACACTAACTTACATTATTCATTACACTTTGGCCCTACACAGTCCCGCAGAGATATTCCTACACCCTTCAAAAGCTGGCTTAGGAATCAAGTCATAATGTACTATTATCTGAGATCATTAAAACTTAAAGATGGAATTATATTCTTATTTCATGATGGGGACCAATATTTGAAAATCAATATAATCACTCTCCCTATTATATTGCTCTAGTTTTTCTCACATAAACTAATGTAAATCTTAATCACAGAAGATGGGAGAGAGGGAAGTAAGGAAGGGGAGGCAAACTGAAGGGTACTGAATGAGAGAAAGCGAAGATGCTAAGATCAGTATCTAATTAACCAATGCCATCTTATTGGTGATAGAACAAAGACAGTATTGTTTCCAGTTTCCTTTTCCATTTTATCAGAAAAGTTTGATAGGCCAGGGACTTTTAAATAAATCTGTGTCTAAATATATCACAGATTTCCTTTGTTAAGAGCCAGAAACCAAACAAAAGAGAACAAATGATGAAACATAACTTGGGTAAGTTATGCTTTATCCATGAAGTTTAGACAGCTGGGTTTAACAAAATTAGATACCATCTGCATAACTCATCCCATTAAGTTTAAACTGTGGAAAAGGAAAAGCTTCGATAATAGAATTTGATTAAGTTGTACCTTCAATTACTATTCTCCACCATTTAAGAATTTCTTAACCTATTTCTGAATGAATAAATCAATTACTGTTCAAATTTTAATTCAGACCAAAGTGCTTAGTCCCACATAATCAGTATCACACGGGTGGCCCTGTTGCCAGAAAAGCCTCATGTGTTTAAACTGGAAATGTTTCCACCATAGCAGATAACTTTTCAACTAGGACAAAATGGAATATTATATGAGATATCCCTAGTGGCATTTTGTAATAGTTCCTTATCCTGGCTTTGTAAAGGGTAAAGTGTTTTCTAAGTATTTCACATAGCCTTCAATAGCACAGCTCCTCTCTTAAATTACTCTGGCTTTCCCACAATTCTGCCAGTCAGATTTATATTGAAACTAGCTAAATGGTATAGTGACAATAAATGGATTCTCAAGGATTTTTCACAAGAATTTAAAATATATAAAGCATTTTGGGGCTGCTGCGACTCGATCTCAGGATTGTAAGTTCAAGTCCCATAGTAGGCATGTAGATTACTTAAACAAAAATAAATACATAAAGCATTTTAACATTACTGTTAAAAATCATCATATAACATTAAAAATGCATTATCTCAAAAATGTATAGGGGCGGCGGGGTGGCTCAGTCAGCTGAGCATCTGACTTTTGATTTCGGCTAAGGTCCTGATCTTCCTGGTCTGGAGCCCCTGCACTCCTGAGTCAGGCTCCCAGCTGACAGCGCTGAGCCTCCTTGGGATTCTCTCTTCCTCTCTCTCTGCCTCTTTCTTTCTTTCTTCCTAATTCTCATATAGGAATTAGGAAATAAATAAACACTTTTTAAAAAATGTATAGGTACTTTTTGTAATTAAAAGAGGAAGACTTTGATGGTATATTCCTGTAACTTTTCAAAACTCTAGAAATTCACTGGATATAGATTGACAGCTCAGAGAATAAAAACAAAATGCCATCCCACAGCTTCAAAAAGTGTTTATTAATCACTCTAAATTTCATTCCTCTTTTTAATGTATTCTGAGAATATCATGGCAATCAGCATTACATTATTGTTTTAATGATAGCTTAGGAGGCACAAAAATCCTCTCTGGGATACTGAAATCAGTTAAGTTAGAGACAGCTGACAGAGCACTGCAGGGGCACTTTGTTTAGAAATAACAGGTAAGGTGCCCTCTGTAATAGTAAAGTCATCCAGTTTTTGATTCCAGAATTCCAGATATACTTCTGAACTAACCCTACGTGGAACTCAAAAACAAAATATATTCACCACCAACAATAAATTAACTGACATGTGAGCACCTAACATGTGGCTTTAAATATAACACTAAATTACTCGTCCTCCATAGAGATAGAATGGGCTCTGATTCATAGAGCAGGTAACAAACCTAAGGCTCTCACTCACGGCTGAAGGAATTTACGTGCACTGCAGACATTCACTCTCTGTAGAAGGTCATTGCTTCACAGCCTGGGAAATAATCCCCGCCAGCAGACTTGCAGAGTGCCTGAGGCATCGCTCCTGACAGGCAGAACTCCTCTTCTTTCAAGGCTAGAGGTCAGGGCCATGATCACAGCTCAGTCAAATTTAAAGGAAAATGTATCTAGGGTCAAAAATATCCTAAGGAAAAATAGAAGACTAAAACTAAAAAAAATATACTGCGCTCCTCTGGGCTTTGGCATGGTGATAGAAAAACCTGTTGCAGAATATTAAATGTGGATGTTTTTTCATCTGAGAGCTTCAAAATAACGAAACTAAAACTGAATACAGAATCGAATGCATGTCATGCTGCAATCAGGTTTGAGGACATTTTTAAATGCTACACATCCTTGTAAATCTTCATCAGCCTAGACATTCTAAAAAAGAAAAAAATCAAGTTTAAGTGACTTAAACATGAAATGTGAGCATTGGCTCAAAGATTAGATTACTGCATCAATTAACGTGAGTGCACAGAAGGCTGCTCTTTCCAAGCAATCTTAATTGTGCCTCTGATCAGACAGACTCCCCCTCACATCACGATTGTTGCTTCCTAAGACACAACTGTACAGCAAAAGGGGAGAAACGATTTATAAATAAGAATAAACTGCTGTTTGGGAAGTCTTTATAAAATATATAAACTAAATTGATATTTATGTGAAAAATACAGTCATTTCCATATACTTCCAAGAGTGAAAAACTCTAAAAATTATTTTTGAAAATCATAAGACAGATGAAATTACCATTTAAACTCAACCAAAGTGGCTTGGTACCCATAAAAATCATAAATGAGTGTATTTAAAGATTAAATGCATTTCTGGATGTATGCATCGCAAAGGGGAAAGTGTTTTATTTTGGTCATCTCTGCCAACTGCTATTACATGCTGTCATTTTCAGGAAGGGGAAATGTATTTGCAAAAGCAGAGTGAGCACAACAGGCCTTAAATCAGACAAGTTGGGGACTGCTGACAAAGCGCTGTCTGCACTCTGCCTACCAGGGCCCTTGAATATCAGGATTTTATGGTGTGTTTTCCTGACATATCTGATACTTATAAACCCTACTGCCTCCTTAGAGTCTAGAGTACTAACCTACTTGTTATTTCTAAGTTTGCTCCTACTCTTTTAAGGGACCAGGCTCTCCCCTGGCAAGAAGGAAAGGAAGAGTCCCCGATGAACTGATTTTGTCCTTTCATTGTTCCTGGCCTTTCAAATCTCAGTTCAGAGGTTACTTCCTCACTGGTTTCTGTGCTCCTCAGAATGCTAGGGGAAGGCAGTGAGTTAACTCTGAAATCTCTTCAGCTTACACCACAAAGTTTTCTTTCTCACTCATACAAAGCCTGTTTCAAATCTGGCAGCTCTCCACAGCGGCTTCCACCTGGTGAGTGCCAGTTCTCTCTCTGTGATGTGGTTATCTTAACAGGCCACACTCATATTGCCATGACAGGCTGATAAAGATCGGTAACTGCTTTGGCCCAGAAGAGCACCACTTCTGTCCACGAGGCCCTGGCTAAAAGTAGTCACAAAGCCATGCCTAGCAGTAAAGAGCCTGGGCCATATACCCGTCCCAGTAGATCAGGAAAGAGAGAGGAATAACACATGGTTAAGTACTTTAACTTTCCACTGTGTTTTCTACCTGTGTCCTGTGAGTATAGATTGGGTACCCACAAAGCACTCTCTACTTGTCTTCACTCTACCATAGAATATATAATTGTTTATTACCTGTTTTACTTCATTAGTCAATAGCGCTTTGAAGGGAACAACCAGATGCTATCTTCCTGACTAAATTCCATAAACACATAAATATAATCATAGAAAGTCTGATGCATGCATGCCTAATATGATGAGAAAAGTTCTAATTACTAAGATATGGTAGCATCATCAAAAATATATTTAACTTTGAGGTGCCTGGATGGCTCAATTGGTTGAGCATCCGACTCTTGATTTCAGCTCAGGTCATGATCCAAGGGTCCTGGAATTGAGCCCTGCGTCAATTTTAGCCATGCTTAGCACGGAGCCTGCTTAAGATTCTCTCTTTCTCTCTCTCTGCCCCTCTCTCCAGCTCATACTTTCTCTCATTCTAAAATAAAAAAGTAAAATAAAAATAATAATTTTTAACTTAATATGAAAATAACCAGTTACTAAACATCAACAAACATTCACTAAATGTTTCCTATATACCAACTGAAATTCTAGGTCCAGAATAAACGGTAGTAATTGACATAAACAAAGACCTTTGGATGTAGAAATTCACATTCTAATAAAGACATGCAATGAATAAACATCAGAAACAAATATCAAAAACAAGAATATGCCAGAAATGAGAAAATATCAGTAGGAGAGGACCCTAAGCGAGCTGATCAGAGAAGCACTCTATAAAGGTAACCTCTGAGAGACCCATGGTGATAAGGAGCCAACACTTAGAAAGTCTACAGCAAGGATATTTTAAAAGGAGAAAACAGCTAGTCCAAAGTCTAAAGCATACTTAGTATATCAAGAACTAGAATCAATGTATGACGCATATAAATTAGAAACACCCTTAATCACAGCTACATGCGAGATTATCTTGCAATAAGGGCCTTAAAGTTCGAGATGCTCTCACTTCTAAGGAATTAACTTGTAAACTGTAGAGTGAAAGCATAGTTCCCGGCATATCTCACCATCATCACCCATCAACTTCATTAAGTGCCTTACAGGTGAAATAAAAGCAGCTATTATCATATTTAATTCTTTAAAAATCAGACTCTTCACTTAAAAAAATGCAATCTTATAGGAAATAATGCAAAAATATATGAAGTGTGAATACAAAAATTTTTTTTAATCTTTTCTAATATTTTTATTTATTTTTGAGAGAGAGAGAGAGAGAGAGACAGTGTGAGCAGGGGAGGGACAGAGAGAGAGGGAGGTACAGAATCTGAAGCAGGCTCCAGGCTCTGAGCCAGCTGTCAGCACAGAACCTGACATGGGACTTGAACCCACGAACCATGAGATCATGACCTGAGCTGAAGCCAGACACTCAACCTACTAAGCCACGAAGGCACTCCTACAAAAATTTTAAAACAATGTGTGACAAGAATAATACTTATCTTCAGAAAGTATAAGACTAAGTACCAAATAAAATTATCTACATAAATTTTGTTTCTATATCATTCCTAAAATCAAGTTTCAAGAATGGATGGGCTGGATGGATTTTCACTAAATTTGCAGGAGGCAGTGGGTATATTTCTGTCTTAAGAAACAGTGTCTGTGTTACACACCATATTCATTTGCAGGCAACCCAAAAAAGGTAGACACCAACTTTCCAGATCAGCTGAAACTAAAAAGTACAACAAAAAGTCCATGAAATCTTAAAGGGCTGGTAATAATCAGGGATGGACTATTTTAACATTTATTTTTTTTAATTTGATTAATGGATTTATAGATTTCCAGCATTTTTTAATAAAATAAATGTATTTTTCACAATTTGTTTTGACATAGGAAGTATGTATTTAATTGAAATCTCATTTATTATCATCATTCAATGGAATCATCTATAAATAAAATGCATATCTTTTTTTTACTTTATAAAGTTTCATATTTTTTTTAACATATGCAATTATTTTCCATCATTTACAATACAGTAGTTACAATGACACTCCAAACAGAAAAGCAAAGTAAAAAATCAAAACACCAACTTCTGTTTCATGTAATTAGACTTATACAGAAATTAGAAGGTTAAGTAACAACTAGTTAATCACTTATAGATGATCAGGGTTTCAAACTTGAACTCCAAATTATTCAACTCAATGGGAATCAATCCAAATTTCATGCACTGGTTGGCAATAAGACTGATTCTCATACACACAACAGGATATAGTGTGTCCCAGAATGAGTGTTAATAAGGATTTATATATTTAATGACAGTTGATGATTTTCCCTAACTATGCAGAGGAGGGTAACTACTATATAATAGAGGTTATGAACTGAAAGAGGAAAAAAATGTTTGTTTGGGCTAAGGTTTGCCCAGAAGCGAATCCTGAAACAAAGGTTCATGTGCAATTGGTTATATAGGGAAAAACAATGGTAAGGGAAGAAGGAAGTGACACTGGGAAGAAAAGTCAAGCATAAAGGTTTTGTCATTAATCAGGTATCCATGGTGGATTAAAACAACAACAACAATAACAACAACAACAAACTAAACTAATTCCACTTGGAATATCTGGCAACCAGTTTACAGCAGTGTAGCCAGTATGTAAAAGGGTGAAAAAGATTGCATTTTATATAGTCATTCATGTCAGTCATTAGCTGAGGGCTACTCCCAGGCAGTAGTAATTACCTAGCCTTGCTGGTCTAAGGAGCAGGAAGGCAAAGTGGGCTCAGGTGACAAGAAAGAGCCCTCAGGCAAAGGAAAAACAGCTGCTGTATGTAATAGCCAGCATACACTGAGGTGGCAAGAGCAAGGGTACATTGTGATAAATTGATCATCATGTGGATAAAAATAATCTAGAAAACCCAAAAGGAGAGTCACTTGAACTGGACTTTTAGAAATGGTTTGGACTTGGCTAAGGGAAAGCATTTAAGTTGGGAAAAGTGGCATGAGCAAAAGCACTGAGGTATAAAAGCATAAGAGGTATTCTAGCTCAGTTATAAGCCAGTTTGGCTAGATCATGGAAACAGCTTATGCAGGATACTCTTGAGAAAATACAGCAAAAAATATATGTTGGGTCCATTTTATAGAAGGCAGAAATGCCAGGCTAAGGAGTTTTAACTTTTTCCCCAAGTATTGAGGAATTTAAGTGTTGAAGCAGGAAAATTAATAAAATGAAAACATTACTTTTCGGCATTGATATCCATGTTGGCACCATTCTTGTTCTTGTAATGTAAAATCCTATAGGATAGGACCTGTATCTGTTCAATCCTTTCTAGGGGAGGATTACATGCAGAAAAAATTCAGCAATCCATTAGAAATGAGTACCTGAAATTCAAAGAACTGTGGTATTTAAATACCATTTCTTACTAAAAGGAATCAACATTTCTTGCAGAAAGGGCTAGTTACAGATCTGTGAAGATTATTTACAAGAAAAGTTTAAAACATTTTGTCATGCCAGAAAGGAAGTAAACTGTCAAACATTACAGTAGCCTGGTCAAAAGAACCTAGGGGCCCACAGAGGGTTCCCACTGACCAAAGAACTAATTTGAACATAAATATAATAAATATTATAGAAATATTTTAGATAATAATACCTTCAACAACTTGAAATATATTAAAATGTTTAACATCCATGAGTTCCTAAGTATATTTAAAAACATCAAGGGGGTGCCTCAGTGGCTCAGTCATTAAGCATCCAACTTCAGCTCCGGTCATGATCTTGAGGTTCATAAGTTCCAGCCCCATGTTGGGCTCTGTGCTGGCAGCTCAGAGCCTGGAGCCTGCTTGGGATTCTGTGTCTCCCTCTCTCTCTCTGACCCTCCCCTCCCCACACCACTCATACTCTTTCTCTCTCAAGAATAAATAAACATAAAAAAAGAAATGTTTTAAAAACCTTGAAGGATATTAGGGAACTAACTCATTATTCTCAAAACTAGGAAATAAAGAGAAAATGTCACATGTATGCTAATTTTCTTATGTAGACTGTAATTAATGAGGTAAAGTTCTTTACTATAAATGAGAATTTCTGTTAATAAATGTAGCATGATCAAATTAGAATATCATAATTTTGGGACTCCTAATAAAATAATGAACTAGGCAATAATAATCAATGGCTGTTGAAGCTATTAGCTCAGAAGATGGGATATTTTATGTTTACCATAAACTTTATCAGCCTAACAATATCTAAACCCAATAACCAATTGTAACATGACACAGACAACCAGTGTATGCCTCTTAATGTAAAATAATAGGTAAATAACACCTATAAAGTCCTTCTCCTCATTGGAAACAAAAAATTTTTTAATCTGAAAAATCCTGTAGATTTAACTACCAGTTTACAAAAAATACAGGCAATAAGATACTGTGGGAATATAATTTACAAAATTCAGAATACAAGAAACTCTACAGAGCAGATAATTATTATTCTTAAATAAATTGCAAGAAAAAAATTATACAGGTATCTGTAGATCAAAAAACATCAAATGTAATGTGGAGATTTTTGTTAAGTCCTGATTTGAGCAAATCAGTTGTAAAATACATAAAAGAAAATTTGAGGCAATAAAATTTAATATTGAATGTCTCTTCTATGATATTACAGAATTACTATTAAAATTTTATTTGTACTAATGGTATTATACTTATGTTCTTTTTAAGAGCCATTTTACACTTTAGATATATATTCACAATTCCGAAAAGCTTACCCTTAAATATTTATTAGTAAAATAATACAGTGTCTGGTATTTACAAGAATACTAAAGATTGGAATGACTATATATTTATAAATGTTTACACTATACAATTAATACATGAGTGCTCCTTATACTAATCTATTTAATATGTGTTTGAATACAAAGATTGGATAGTCAAAGTGAGTTAACTAAAACTTAGTATTTCTGACCTCCTGTCTGATCCGTGAAATCATTAGACTAAAAACAACTACTCACAGAAAGAAGCACAGGAGAAAGGTTAAAAAAGCAGAAATGATGGGGTGCCTGCTGGCTCAATCAGAAGAGCATGATCTTTGTATCATGACTTCAAGCCCCACAATGGATGTAGAGGTTACTAAATTAATTAATTCATCCATTAATTAACTACCTTTAGAAAAAATTAAAGTTAAAAAGCAAAAAAAATTTAAAAAGGAGTAATGAAAGCAAATGTCCACGAGTATCTGTAACTTCACTGTGATCAAGAGAAAGGTTTCAATATCTCAAATTCAGGCAGGAAGCAAGCAGTGATCAATCTGAACAGACTCCTTAATATGCTGAATGCCAGGGAGGCAATTCAGTTAAAAAAAAAAAAAGCTCTGGTCCGGGAGCCTACCAAAAGTTAATTTTGTAATCGTGAACTCACAAAACTTCTTTCAGTTTTAGAACATGAAGGCACAGGAAACTAAACAATAACAGCACGAATAATTGTGTTGTACTAGGTACACTCTAAACTACCTAAAAAGCTTTAAATGCATTATCCTCTTTTAACCTCAAAACCCAAAACAGTGTTATGGGCACTTGATATACACCTTTTAAAGGATGATTAAGAGGTGTCTGGGCAGCTCAGTCGTTTAAGGGACCAACTTCAGCTCAGGTCATGATCTCCTGGTTCGAGTTCAAGCCCCATGTTGGCTTCTGTGCTGACAGCTCAGAGCCCGGAGTCCGCCTCGGATTCTTGGTCTCCCTGTCTCTGCCCCTCTCCTGCTCACACTCTCTCTCAAAAGTAAATTAATATAAAAATAATAATAATAATAATAATAAAGGACGATTAAATGAAGGAGGCATCAATACATAGGTAGCACTTGCACATGAAGAGTTGAAGTTCAGGGGCCCACAACTTATTTAAGGTCATACACTGGGGCAGGTTGGTCTAGCCAAGATGCCAGTGTTACTCAATGCGAAAGAATGCTTCGATACACGCCGCAGCACTGGAGCATACAGGAGAAGTTAGGGGACTGGTGTGAAATACTGAAAAACTTAAAGCCATTTCCACAGATCTACAGTTTTCCATCGTCCGCACACTTCACAGGTCTCGATATGACGGAAAAGGGAAACCAACGCCTAACTCACCACCAGGAAGCTGGACCTTACAGCACTGACCTCCAACCTAGGCTCCCGAACGCGTTCACCCCCAAGCCCCTCCCCTTCACGGACAGCGCACAATTTGGGACAAACTACATTTCCCATAAAACCGTGCGAGGACAGGGATCCTCCGCCGGAAGCCAGGAAGGCACCTTCCGACGCCAGGAAGAGTGAGCGTGGGGTTTTACCGGTCTTGCAGCTGTATCCTGCTTTTCTCTATTCTCGTTACCTTTGGGTTAGTAGCAGCAACAGCTAGTTAGTCCTCGGCGCCCGCTTTGGGGTGGGTGGCAGTTTCAGTGCTTTTTGATGTCAGAGCTGTCGGCCTGGCCATGCTGGGTTTGGCGCAGTTTCGGGATGCGGTGCGAGGGCAGGCGCGGTATCCCTGGGCTCCTATCCCTGACTTCCCGGTGGGGGCCGGGGCGCAGCCTGTCAGCTGCTGGTGGTGTTTGCAGTCCAGTCTTTGAGGGGGGGAAACGAAATGCCTCTTCAACTGCTAAAAGGAGGAATCTCACAGTAATAACAAAAAAAACAACCTCAAGGCATTTAAGCGTTTGGAGAGACAGTGCGTAGGTGTTGCTTGACTAAATGGCCACCTTGAATGCCCAGGGACGTGGAATTCATTAAATCATGGTCAGTGACTTCACTGACAGAGCCGAACTTGAACTCTACCCTGTTTCTTGAACCATGTGACGTTGAGCAGGTCATAGGCCTCCGGTGCACTTCGGACAAAATGGTTGTGGTTTACTTAAAATCTAAGGCCCTTTAAACTTGAGATTTTTAAAATGACCTCTCAGAATGGTCTGCTCTTTGTAGAAAGCAAGGGCAGCATTTAGCTAATTGAATCACCTCATCCTGCCTTCAAATCCTTACTTTGTGGAAAACCTGTCAATGAGAAACGAAAAAGGAAATATAACAGCAGAGCTGGGTTTCAGATTTTGTGTGATTCTCTGGAATGAGAAATGGTTCTGTTTCTAGATGGCTTTTCTGCAAAAGAAAAAAAAAGAAAAAGAAAAAAGCTGCCTTTCTCCTGAGAATACTGTATGCTTAAGAATTGTACCGGGTGTAGTAAACAGTGCTCTATTTTTGGATGACAGTTTTGCACTTTGTCCTGTGGAGTGGCCTCTGGAGTGGGTGAAGAAATGACTATGACCTCAGAACATAAGACAGTAAAATATTGTTTAAAGTAAACCTAACTGAAGAACCTATGTGATATTTTGTGGAAAATCAGTTTAGGGGAAAGGCAACTTGGGAGGCCATACATGACTCAGTATACAACAATAATTCAAAATAAAGTACTGGAAAATTGTAGCTTTTGTTATTGATAATATTTGTAAAGCATTTAGAAATCTCAGTATGAAGAGAACAGTAAGATAAATTCTACAGTAAATCAAAAAACAAAAAATTGCTTTCTGATATAGAAGTCACTCCCCCTAAGTTAAGTTGTAAACATGGTTTCACCATTCTTGTGAGTTTTTTGCTAAGCTTTTGTTTTAATTCCAGTATAGTTAACATACAGTGTTATGTTAGTTACAGGTGTACAATGTTGTGATTCAACAAATCTGTACACTATTCAGTATTCATATGTGTACTCTTTAATCCCCATCACCTATTTCACCCTCCCCCCCCACACACACCTCCCCTTTTGTGAGTAGTCAAATTTGACCTTTTTATTTGTAGCAGAAAGATACAAACAGGAAAAGTGAACAGTTTATCTTTTCAGCCCATTTTTTCCCCTAAATTTTGTTCATACTCCTACTATAACAGTGATCAGCCAAATTGTGCTCTGAAAACACTAGAGACCATAACAGTCAAAATGTATAACCTTTCCTTTTTAGCCTTAATATCTTATTGCTTAAAATGATAGAAGTCTAGTTAGAATCGCAAACCAATTCTTAATAGCATTTCCCTAAACAAAAATTCATACCTTAAAAAAGTACTTTGTTCTCAGAGAGAACATAACCCTTAGAGAACTTAAGCATGAACCCTTAGAGAACTTAAGAATGAAAAGTTTCCACAAAGAATTGCTCAGCCTGTGCCCTGCCACATGCAGTCCCCAATAAGACAGTTTTTATGAAGAGGTTTGAAACATTTTCTATATTTTTTCTTACTGAAACAATGGAGTAACAAAGCAGACAAAGTTAATGGTTTAAATAGCTTCTGTCACACAGACTTTGACAAAGTGACCAACAGCACAGTGTTCAATAATAGAGCCAAAATATATGGTCATTTGATTTATGACAAGAATGACAACTGCAGTGCAATGGGACAAAGATAGTTATTTCAAAAATGGTGCCAAGTCACATGGATTATCCATTGGGTAAAAATGAATCTTGCCCCTACTTTACACCATGAACAAAAATCAGTCCCACATAGATTATTGAATTAATTGTGAAAGGGAAAGCAAAAAAAATGTGTTTTCATGTGAACCGTAACTCAGGTTTTGAATAGCTGTAGGATCATAATTTTCCTAAAGGCAGGCACCTGTTTCTGATAACATAGCCTCTAAGAGAATATTAGTCATCTGCTAAAAACCCTCTGACTTGACTTCTATCTGCTTTAACCACCCCCATTCCCTTGATCTATATTGAAATCCCTCTGATATACCTGTCAGGTACCTCCTCTTCTTTGTAAAATTTGTTACCTGGCACTCCCTTCTCCAGGATATGCCCCCCTTCTTTTTATTACCAAAGGTCTTTATACATTGTGCTTTACACCCCCCCCCCCGAGGTGAGTTATATTTAAAGTTCTCAACTGATAATAATTTTGAAATGTATACTATGATGACAGTTGGTTACAAATTACCTTTGGAAGAGTATATAGCTTTAGACACCATGCCTGTTCTATCAGCATTCAGATAATGTTCTATCATTGAACAAAAAGCAAATGAAAATGAGAGGGCTTTTTTTTCCCCCATTTTCCTTTTTCTTAAGGAAGAGATGTCTTCTATAAAAAGAAGCCCAAAGCAAGAAATAATTTCCCAGTTTCACTGTTCAGCTGCAGAAGGAGATATTGCCAGGTTAACAGTAATCCTGAGTCATTCTCCATCTCTCCTCAATGAAACTTCTGGAAATGGCTGGACTGCGTTGATGTATGCTGCAAGGAATGGGCACCCTGATGTCGTCCAATTTCTCCTTGAGAAAGGGTAAACATTTTGGGCACCACTACTTTAAGGGCTCTGGGGTTTCATTTCTGGGTTTCGTATTTTGAATTTTTCTTATAGCCATATTTATACTATTAGATTTGTAAATAACTTGTTTGCCAATTTTATTATATACAAACATAGCAAAATACCTAACTAAAAACTTTTAACTTCTTTCATTGAGGGATGAAACCTTCATACTTAAAGGGAAAGCAAATTCATGAGTTAGTCTAATCTTTTTATCCCTGGTAGAAAATACAGATCTACCCACTATGAATATCAAGAACCCGCTTGTAAAACTGTAATTTCTTGTTATAGCACATAAAACTTACTGTTTTTTATTTCACAGTTCTCAGAAAATTTTAAGTGTCTTGCTATCTCTAACTTTGCATCATTTATGATTTTGTCTTTTAACTGTCTCATAAGTACATCATGTACTTAAAAAAAAATCCTGTATAATGATGATTAAATAGAGGGCTTTTGTGTGCATCTGGAAATATTTTATTTTAATAAATAGTAAAGAAAAATTTTATTTCCTATTTTATCTTTCTTTCCATTTATAGGTGTGACAGATCCATTGTCAATAAGTCAAGGCAGACTGCACTGGACATTGCTAAATTTTGGGGTTATAAGCATATAGCTAACTTACTGGCTGATGCTAAAGGCAGGATGAAGCCTTGGTTCCTAACTAAGGACGTGGAAGAATGTGACAACTATTTTAGCAGGACGCTATTAGACCGAAAAAGTGAAAAAAGAAATAATTCTGACTGGCTACTAGCTAAAGAAAGCCATCCAGCCACAGTTTATATCCTTTTCTCAGATTTAAGTCCCTTGGTTACTCTAGGTGGCAATAAAGAGAGTTTCCAGCAGCCGGAAGTCAGGCTTTGTCAGCTGAACTACACAGATATAAAAGATTATTTGGCTCAGCCTGAAAAGATCACCTTGATTTTCCTTGGAGTAGAACTTGAAATGAAAAAAGAGTCATTTAATTATGCTGGAGAAGTCCCAGGAGAAGAAGAAGATGGGTTGGTTGCCTGGTTTGCTCTAGGTATAGATCCTGTTGCTGCTGAAGAATTTAAGCAAAGGCATGAAAATTGTTACTTTCTTCATCCTCCAATGCCAGCTCTTTTGCAATTGAAAGAAAAAGAAGCCGGTAAGAAGTGAATACAATTTACTTGTATTGGTAATAATCCGGTTTTTGGAACGGGGTTGGAATTATATGTGTCTGCATATTCAAGGAGGCACACGTCTTTCAGCAAGCCACAAAATTAGGCTGTCTTCATTAGAAATTTCCTAAAGTTCTCTCGGGCACTACTCTCCTGAGCAGTTACAGCAGTTTTAATCAGCCAAGATTAGTTTCCCTAGAATTAATCCTACTGCATGGTGGTTTTATTTTATTCTTCAGTGAATAATTATTAAGCACCTCCTATACCCTGAGCTTGATGGCAAAGACCTTGACTATTTTGTTTTCTGTGGCTGGGTATGCTAGTTCATGTGGAACCTTATATGCCATGGTAAGAAATTAGGAGTTTTAACTTGAGGGGAAGAGCACTGGGTGTTGTATGGAAAACAATTTGACAATAAAATATTATGGAAAAAAAAAATAAAAAAATTAAAAAAAATTAAAAAAAAAAAAGAAATTAGGAGTTTTATTCTGAAGTTCATTCAACTGTTGTAACCCCACCTATGTTTTAGAAAGAAACAAACAAAAAAAACCCTTCACTCTGCCTGCTTTGTAGATCATGAATTGTAGGTAATTAATTTTAAAGTCAGAAGTCTTGTTAAAAGGGGACTGAATTTAAGTTACAGTAGCCCAGTTAAGAGATTGCAGTGGATTGGGTTGATGGAGAGAAAAGGAGAGTTGGAGAAGTTCTAGAGGTGAAACTGACAGGGCTTGATCAGTAGGTTGAGACTCCTGTGAAAGAGGATAGAAACCTGGACTACACCTGAGTTAAGGTGACAGAGATGGTGAATAGGGGTCACACTCAAGGTATTTTTTATAGAGAAAATCAGCACTTGCTGATAGATTGGGCTTAGGATATATAATAATAAAGGAAAAGATCATGAATAATTGCTAGGTTTGAGACTTTAGTAATTCGGTAGGTATTTCTTGATAAAATAATATAGGGTGACGAGTTGAGCACAGGAAGCAGGGCAGACATGAAATAATTAAACAACTGTTTTAGTTTTGGGCATAACCAGTTTTAGAGAAGGATATCAGAATCTGGAACACAGAGGAGAGGCCTCAACTAGAGATACCCACATGGGAGCCATCAACATGAAGGTGGCATTTAAATCTCGGGAAACTACTGAGATTACTTAGGGAGTTGAGAGCAAGCAATAAAAAGCCTCAGAATCACACATAAATCCCCCTAAACTTTGAAGTCAGGTAGAAACAGAGGAGCCATCAAACTTCTTGTTGACAGTGTGGCTGTTAGGTAAGAGGAAAACAGGAGAGTACTCATGGAAACCAGGAGAGCAGAGTGGTCAAATAAACCAAACGCTGTTGAGAATTTGAGTAAGATAGAAAAAGATTTTTTAAAGGATCTTTGGTTTTAGAATATGAAGCTGTTGATGAATTTAACAAGAGGAATGTCAGTGGAGTGGAAGGAATATAAGCTAAATTGTGGTTGATTGAAAAGTTAATGGGAAGTAAAAAGGGGTCACACTCAGTGTCCACCTTTCCTTAGATGTGTGGTGGGCCCGACCAGAGACTGCTTAGATCCCTCCTCCCAAAGTCTGAATTGGTATGTTTTATTCTCCACATTTGTGGAGAAAACATAATGTTTTCAGGAGAAGCAGAAGAGGAGAAAGAATCTTAAGCAGGCTGCAAGCCCAGCATGAAGACCAACTAAGGGCTTGATCTCACAGCCCTGAGATCCCGACCTGAGCCCAAATCAAGAGTTGGACACTTAACCAACTGAGTCACCCAGGCACCCCAACATTGTACTTTTTTTTAAGTTTATTTATTTATTTGGAGGTAGGAGGGATGGGCAGAGAAAAGGAGAGAGAGGAGAATTCCCAGCAGGCTCTGTGCTGTTAGGGTTTGAACTCACCAAATGTGAGATCATGACCTGAGCTGAAACCAAGAGTCAGACACCTAAGCAACTGAACTACCCAGGTGCACCCCAAGACTATACATTTTAAAGAAAATTTCTTTGTAGCAATATAATTTCAAGATCAAAATGATCTTTTTTTTTTAATAGTTAGGAAATTGAGGACATTGGTGTATAAATTTACATAGTTAATGTAACCTCTTCATGCTTCAGTTTCCTCCTTCAGAATAACAATAATAATAGTAACTATATCATTGCTCTAACCTTTAAATAAGATGATGTAACCTGTTGAGCTGTTTTTTTTTTTATTTCACATAATACATATTTGTATTATTTGTCATTCATACTATCCATCCATACCACACTATCCTCTGTTTCAGGTAATCCAAAAGAAATATACCTCTTCATTCATTCATTAATTCACTCATAAATAAACTATGTATATAAACATCTTTGCATGATGCTTGGCATATAGTAGGTACTCAATAAATATTAGCTTCTTATTGAAACAATACTGAAATAATATAGATATTTAGCATATATTACATATTACGAGGTAATGTAGTGGACAAATATTTAATATTGCCTAGGATTCACTGAATTTCAGTATTACATTTGTTTTTATGTATGGTTTATTAGTTTTGTTTTTCCCAGTTTAAAATATTGTTGTTTATGGTTATTTTGCTTATTTCAAAAAAATTTTGGACCAAATAATATATTTTAGGGAAAACAAGTTTGTCAAGCATATGCAAATGTAGAATTTCTAGTTTTATTGCTTCAATTATATTTCTGGTCAGGCCATATTCTTTCTTGAAATACCAGGGTAGATAGCCAAAGTATATATATTCTAACATTTTTTTCCTCATTGGCATTTTTTTCATGAACAAAGTTAACCATGAATATTATAAATACAGTACTTTTTTTTTTAACGTTCTTTGAAGTTTCTAGTTGTAAACAGGATATGTTTCACAGTGACATCAACCAATAGTAGTTTAGTTACCCAGGAAAAGAGAGGTTCCTACAGTTTCCTACTAATATATATTTTTATATTCTAACTCTAAATTAGGAAGTGGACTTGTAATGTATTTTTGTAAAAGTCACTATTGTCAAGTCAATTTTTGCAAAATCACTATGCACTAGAAACTTGTATATCCAAAATTTTAAAATCATCTACCATAAAAGCCTGAGGTAATATAGTATATAAGATAGATGTTAGTACATCTGTGCTAGATGAGAATTATATTTATTAGTTCATATTAAAGTTAAATCTAATTTTTGTCATCTGTTGGATTAAGTCTTTTACTTTATTTTTTTTAATTTTTTTAATGTTTTATTTATTTTTGATAGAGAGACAAAGCATGAGAGGGGGAGGGGCAGAGAGAGAAGGAAACACAGAACCGGAAGACAGGCTCCAGGCTCTGAGCTAGCTGTCAGCACAGAACCTGACGCGGGGCTCGAACCCACAAATGTGAGATCTGACCTGAGCCGAAGTCGGAGGCTTAACCGACTGAGCCACCCAGGCGCCCCAAGTCTTTTACTTTAAAAGAAATATAGACATCATAAAATTAGGAATACTAACATCCTTGATCACAGAGCTACTCAGAAAATACAGTGTATACCTTTACTAACTTATAAACATTTTGCTTTGATATTAATCTGTTTACAGTTTATCACAGAATTAAAACTGTTTATGCTTCTCTTAAAGGGGTTGTAGCTCAAGCAAGATCTGTTCTCGCCTGGCACAGTCGGTATAAGTTCTGCCCAACCTGTGGAAGTGCGACTAAAATTGAAGAAGGTGGCTACAAAAGGGTATGCTTAAGGGAAGGCTGCCCTAGCCTGCACGGCGTTCACAATACATCATATCCAAGAGTTGGTAAGCCTCTTCGTCTACAGTGAAATCTCAGCCATCTGGAATCTTGGGGAATAAGACGTGCTGGCAAAACAAGTTTCTGAGTTGTTGAGGGGCTTACCTCTTTTTTAAAAGTATGTTTAACTGTTAAGTCTACAGTATTGAAGTATATATACTTTCATGACTTTTAAGTAAGGGACATTGTATATAATTTACTCATAGTTAAGAAATAGCTAGTCAATATGAGTTTGATGTATTAAAATAGGTGATTTCAAAAGTCCACCAATCCGGATCCATTTACTGCAGAAACAAAAAAGCCCCAACATTTCAGGGCCTGTATGAGGCATCATCACCAGAGCAGTATGACCTAGAGCTAGCTTTTCATCACTGCTAGTGTCTGCCTCCCACTCTCCTCCTTCCAATTGCTGCTTTGGCTGCTTTGGAAATCTGAGAACCTAGTCCTTTAAAACTTGTGAAAAAGTAATAGACAGTCTGAGCAGTATCTGAGGAGGTCTCCGGGCAGTAGAATGCATGATTTGGTGACACCTGTTTTCACTGCTCAGGAGCATTTTACATTTGATTCCTGTTCTCGGTCATGACCTAGTAAGGTGACTTCATTGGATTAGTGACTTCTGGGAAATAAACTCTTACTTAATTTAAATTTAATTTTTTTAATGGCTTAAACTTTAATCATAGAGCCACATTAACACATTAACTTTTAAACACAGTTTGTTCAGGATTAGGAAGGGAGAGGGAAATTCACATTCACCTAGTAAAATTAGTACTTTCTTCATGCAATATAATATCTACTCTAACTTTTTTATAATTGAAATATAACACTATGCCTAGCATACTGTAAGTATATAACATTGTTGCTATTAAGAAGACAGAAATGGTCTTCCTTTAGTTTATAATATTCTATGCAATTTCCCTGAAATACTTTGCCATCAGGCAAAAAGAAACAATCTCATAACTACACAAGAGTCTTGTTCTGATAGGCAATACAACTTTTTATTATAGTACTTGACAAGCATTTTACACAATGAATCTAAATTATTTTTTATATCATTCATTAATCTGATTTTTAACAAACAGATCCTGTGGTAATCATGCAAGTTATTCATCCAGATGGGACCAAATGCCTTTTAGGTAGGCAGAAAAGATTTCCCCCAGGCATGTTTACTTGCCTTGCTGGATTTATTGAACCTGGTAAGCCTCTTTCTTCATAACTTTAATAATACTTTTCCTTTAACTTATGATTTACAAATAAAAATTCTAGATAGAATTTGATGACATGCTATGACAAATTCTCATGCTGTGAAACTGCAATATTTTTAAATATTTTCTGTGTATTTTAAGTGATAGAATTTTGTTTTTACTAGTGGAATAATTTTGTTTTAAAAATTCAACATTTCCTCCTTCATATATTGCTATTATGCATGTACACTTCACTAGACTCAACTGAGTCACCTTTCCAAAGGGGCCTTCTCAGACAGCCCCAAATACTTAGTTAGCCTCGTACCTACACTCACAGTTCTGTCTTCCTGCCTGACTTCTCCCTACAGCCCTTGTCAGCACCTGACATGGTGTGTATGTGTGTATTATCTTATGTGTGTTTGTATCCGTTTATCTGTCTGCTTATTTATTATCTGCTCAGACCAGAAAGTAAGCTCCATAAGGGCTAGGACCTTACTTCATTCATAGTTGTAGCCCAAACCCTTAGAACAGTGCCTTATATATGGTAAGAGTACAATAAATAATTTGTGGAATGAATGATAATTAATATACATGTTTAATCTTAACTTCCAGTATTAATCTGCACTAGTCATAGTGGTAAACATACATTGTGCCATGCTCTGTTTCACAGGCATTCCATATACTGAATCATATGATCCTCATACAGCCTTATAAAATAGGTTCTATTAGAGCAGTTTTACACATAGGGCACTAAGGTACAGGAACTGGGTAACTTGCCCACGATCAAATAGCTGGTGAGTGGGAGGGCAGAGATACAGACCTGGGCATTTTGGCCGAGTCCATGCTCTTAATCACTCTGTTGTCTCTAGTAACTCTAGACCATTTTTTTTAACTGCTGTGTACCATTTTATTTGTAAATACTGTTCAGTTTATCCATTCTGCTATTGGACATTTAGTTTATACCAGAATTTCTTTTTTTTTTTTTGTCTTTTATTTATTTTTGAGAGACAGAGAGAGACAGTGTGAGCAAAGGAGGATCAGAGAGAGAGGGAGACACAGAATCTGTAGCAGGCTCCAGGCTCTGAGCTAGCTGTCAGCACAGAGCCTGACACGGGGCTCAAGCCCACGAACCGTGAGATCATGACCTGAGCCGAAGCCAGATACTCAAACAACTGAGCCACCCAGGGGCCCCTATACCAGAATTTCTATTATTACAAACAACACCACCAAGAATATTCTTATATTGCTCCTTCTGCACATTTGCAAGAGTTATCAAGGGTGCATACTTGAGAGTAGAATTGCTAACTTGTAACAAATGAGCATCCTAACCTTTTGTAGATATTGCCAAGTTGCTTTCTGAAGTGTCCCCACCAGTTTACACTCTAACAGCACATGAAATACTCTGTCGTTCCACATCTTCACTAAGTTAGGATTTTCATACTTTATAATTTGCCATTCTGATGAGTATGAAATAATGTCACTGTCGTTTTTATTTTCATTACCTGCTGATGGATCATCTTTTTCAAATGTGTTTTAGGCTTTCAATTTTCATTTTCTCTGAATTTTACATGTTGATATTCTTTGCATAATTTTATTTTGGTTGTTTACCTTTTTTTAATTTTAGGAGTTTTACAGTATGCTAATCTATAGCTGTGGACTTACAAATATCTTAATGCTTGTCTATGACTTTTACCTTCCCACTATGTTTTTTTTTTGGTTGAGCATAAGTTGTTGATTTTAATATAGGAAATATATCCATCTATTTCAATTCTTTCAACTATTTTTATTTTTGAAAGACAGAGTGAGACAGAGCACATGCAGGACATGGGCAGAGAGAGAGGGAGACACAGAATCCAAAGCAGGCTGCAGGCTCTGACCTGTCAGCACAGAGCCCAACATGGGGCTCCAACCCATGAATCAAGAGATCATGACCTGAGCCAGAGTTGGACACTTAACCCACTGAGCCACCCAGGCACCCTTAAATCAATCTATTTCGAATAAAAAGCTATACTTAAATAGCAAAATATTTTGCTTTCAGATAAACTTAACATGGAAACCTTTATTCTACTTCTCAATTCCAACAAATCAGAAATATTAAGTGTACTTATAGGCATTGCTTTATTTTATCATAGCTGAGTCAACAGTTCTCTAGAACAAAAACATTTAGAAAGAAAACATACTGTTTCATCTTATGAGGTTTTTAAACTTGTGGTTTTATGTGGTCTTCAACTCTTTTGAGAAAAGTTGTCTGCAATAATTGTTTGAAACATAAGAAAAAAATTTAAGATTTCAATGAGGAAAAGGCTAGTCTTTTATAAAAATTTTGTAATGATAATTTGTAACTATTTAGTGATAATAAATGAGATAATATACAAAATGCTTACATAGCGTTTAGCCAGTAACAGTGCTGGATAGTTGTAGATGTTATAATTTTTACAATGTAACTAAAAATTTGGGCCTTTTAGGAAAGTGTCCTGGCAACTTAATTATATATGTGGTCATATACTAAAAGAAACCATGTTTTCTTGAATTCCAGTCTAGTTTAAGGCTCTGCTTTCTGATTCTTTGAATTGGGTTTCTGTCCAAAGTGATTTCCAAATGTTTGAACCATTCAGAGCACAAAATGTCCAGGGGATGTTCATCAGCTACTTGTTCTTTTGCCCCATTTGATTAGGGGAGACAATAGAAGATGCTGTTCGGAGAGAAGTAGAAGAGGAAAGTGGAGTCAAAGTTGGCCATGTTCAGTATGTCTCTTGTCAGCCATGGCCAATGCCCTCCTCCTTAATGATTGGCTGCTTAGCTGTGGCAGTGTCTACAGAAATTAAAGTTGACAAGAATGAAATAGAGGATGCCCGCTGGTTCACTAGAGAACAGGTAAAGTTCAATTTAATTTCCTTCTTCTATTGATTGTTCTCTGACTGTGTCACTTTGGGCATGCAGCAAGGATATATGTTTTCAACAAGTTGAATGAATGGCTATAGCCCACTCATCATGCATGGATTACAATGTAATTGATGTGTCCTATGTTAACTCATTCCGTGAGATACAACTAGTTGATGATTCTGTGCCTTTTTCTAATATCAAATGCCATTAATCCAGATTAATGTTACCTTTCAATGGACTTAAAATAGGTAAACATTATTTCAAAGATGGAAAGAAGGAATATTATTCATGAACATTTTAGATTTTAGTTTAAAGCATTAAAACAAGTAGCTTTCAAAAAATATCGGTACAAATGCTTAAAATTTTTAACAGTTCTTGTTCATTTTATTTTTTTTCTTGTTCATTTTAAAATGTGCTTAAAGAAAAGAATAGCAAAACTAATAACAAAGATACGCTCACAAGAACTTTTTAAAGCATCATCCCCCAGTACTAGAAGGCAAGATAAACTACTTGTCTGTTTTGCATGACCTAAAATATTTGTATAGAAAACAAATGAATACACTATTAGTAGTGAAGACCTGAAATCCTTTCTGACTTGCCTAAATCAAATTTATTTTATTTTATGCTCAACCTCAAAAAGTAGAAATTAGATTGTTTTTCAAAATTTTATAAAAGGGAAACTCTTCCAAAAGTTTACTTCACTTTGAAAATAAACATGGAGCATATACTTTTCACTTTTGTGACCTTATTTTCATAAGGCAATATGCCTTTCTGGAATATTTTTTTAAATTGAATCACTAACTCATTGAACCTACTAACATCACTGTACTAAATGTGGCATGTTGTACACGGGTGTTGTCAGTTTCTCCTGTTGTTGTTCACTGTAAAAGTCATCACATTTAACTGAATTGTATAAGCATAAAAATAGTATTTAAGTATGACAGTGTTGAAATCCTAATACATTTTATTATGGTATATTTTAGGTTGTGGATGTTCTGACCAGAGGGAAGCAGCAGGCATTCTTTGTGCCACCAAGCCGAGCTATTGCACATCAGTTAATCAAACACTGGATTGGAATGAACCCCAATCTCTAAATCAAATAAGTAGACTTTGAATATTGACTTCTAATACCACTTATTCCTCAAGTGAGATTAGGAATATTTAGTGCTCTTTAGAATATCACAACACAAAATACCATATTAGGATTCAAAAATATTTTCAACATGTACTTCCTATCTTAACCATGGAATTTATATTTTTATAAAATACAGCACTGCCTCAGACTTTGTTAAATCTGAGTCAACCTTCTCAAAACATCTTTTTGTTGTGCTCCACAATTCTATCTCACTAAACCATATTTCTAATAAGAAAAATCATGTTGTAAAGATGTATGTTCTAAAACTGTAAACAAACCTAAATTTCAATGCCTCTTTTAAGCATTAGACCAATCACTGTAGTTCTATTTTTGAGAAATGAGACAAAATAATTTTAATGAATTTTAAGCTTCATTTTCAGTCTTTTCATTACTACAAAGTTTCTTTCAGTTGTCAGTAGCTGATTTTTGCCCACTTCCCATTATATTCCATTTTTTTGTCCTGGCTCCTTTGTTCTAGCAGTGGTGCTATTATAGTGTTGCTACTAGTCCGCTTTGATCAGTGTGAAGAATTTTCTACCTTGCCAACTCTGCTAGTGATCAGAACACTGTGCTTTCATGGAAGGAGAGCTTCAGTGAGAGCACACCCCTGTGTACGGGGCTTCTTCCCGAAACCTAAAGTCAAGTAATATGTCTATTTATTTGTTATATTCAAAGTTGTTCTTAAGACAAATCAGAATTCTTGCTTTTTCACTGAAATGTATTTGAAAGAAATTCACCTCAAAGATCAGATATTAAATATTTCCCAGGTAGATTTACCTATTCAATAAAAACACTGGCTTTATGTCATTTTATGATAAGGGATGTATCTGCATTAGCAAAGAAATTATGTAGTCATTACTAATAACATTTATTAAACTCAAATGCAACATTTTGATTTTGGCCCTCTTTCAACATATTCTAAGAAGCATTTATAAAATAAATATATTTTAGAACTGAATCAGGAAGGCTCAGAGAAAAAAAGTAATTCACAATTTTGCAACAGAGAACTGTCATTTTATAAGGCTGTTTTGGAATTGTTTTAAGTCTATAAATGTATAAATCTATATAGTTTGTTTCTTTATTATGTTAGAACTGGAAGAGATCTCTAGGATAACATATGTAGTTCAGTGCCCTTCTTTTATAGATAAGGAAAAAGAAATCCTGAAAGATGAATTTAACTAATTTAATCCATGAAAGGTGAATCAGTCAATTAATCAATAAAAGTTACACAATTATAGCTTACTTTTGTTAATACAATTAATTATAATTACAGGTAAGTAACTAAAGTTTAACAGTCTGTACTAGACTGCCCAGTGTAAGACTCTCCCTCTAATAGCAAGTAGAAACTACTACTAAAAATATAAGTAGAATAAATTATAATAAGGGATGATAAGAACACATTTAATTTACCAAATATTATCAACTACGGGTTTAGATACTAAAATCATTTAACTTAAATATGATAATTTTCTTAGGTAAAACTTTACTAACAAACAATTATTTTCTTAGTAATTGATGAAAGCTGATTGGTATCAGAACTTTAGACAAAACTGACTTATATTGGACACTTAGAT
Source organism: Suricata suricatta (assembly GCF_006229205.1). Lineage (NCBI taxonomy): Eukaryota > Metazoa > Chordata > Mammalia > Carnivora > Herpestidae > Suricata > Suricata suricatta. The sequence goes on along the minus strand of NC_043705.1, from coordinate 75,928,970 downwards.
ACATAATAAAATTTAAACTTCATAAGTAAATAGAAAATCATATGCCTTGATTATTATTAAGTTTGATGACTTGAGGTTCAGTTTTACTCAAAATGTACTTAGAGAATCTAAGATTACATCAAAAAGTTCTAGGTTTCTATGTTCAGATAGTAAAATATAAAATATCAATAAAATATAGCTATAAATTTAGTTTTGGATATTTAATCCTATACCCAGGGAAAATCAGTAAGTATAAATTATTGTTATTAATAATCATTCTTAACATTGCTTACCTCTAAGAGGTGAATAGCTATATGTAAATAAAAGGAATAGCAAAGAAATGGTAGAGGTTCAAGTGCCTTGAATGTATTCTAATGGAAATGAAGGTAACAATACATTAAAATATTTATCTATTTTCTTTTTTGTGTTACATATTTTTTAATATGTTTTGGTAAATGTCTTCTGAAAAATGAAAAAAACCCAATTGCAGTCATCCTGTCCTGTTTAGTGATGTGTAAACAACAAGTATAAAAGCTCTTTTAAAAGTAGCCATATTTGGGGGTGCCTGGGTGGCCCAGTTAAGGAGCTACCTTCAGCTCAGGTCATGATCTCACGGTCTGTGGTTTGGGTCCATGAGTTCGAGCCCCATGTCAGGCTCTATGCTAACCGCTCAGAGCCTGGAGTCTGCTTCAGATTCTGTGTCCCTGTCTCTGTGCCCCTCCCCCACTCATGCATATGCTCACTTGCACTAGTGCTCGCTCGCTCTCAAAATAATAAATGAACATTTTAAAAAGTAGTCATATTTGGAAGACTTAAATTTTTATTTTAGATCATATGTATATGATACACATACATCTATCTAGTCAGTTTTTATCTTCAAATTTGAGTTATTTGTCTAATATCTGTTTTTATTGTCTCATATTACTAGTCTTTGCATTTTGAGTTTTTCACTGTTTACTGCTCATGGAAGTGCTTAGAAGAATTAGAAGCCCACATGTTTCATTTAGTTGGAAAATGATTGAGTTAAGTCTGACCGATCAAGCTGGAGACTTGGGTGAAGACAGAAGAGAGTGGGACAACAGAGGGTGCGACCATGTTGTCTGTTGTTGGTTCTAGAACTGTGTTGCTCATGTGTGTACTGCAAAATAAGAGGTGAAAATGTTCTATAAAACAAATCTATCAATTATTTAGAACAGTTCCACAATGCAAATTTTATTACTGATGAGAGTCAACTATTATGTTCTGAATGTGTGTGTGTGTGTGTGTGTGTACTTACATACATATATTCATATTCACATACCGCTGGCTAGGTAGGAGTAGTGGGTGTTGCACTGAAAAGACCCATTTCTCTCTAGTAGAAAAATATCTAGGACAAAATATTCAAAAGTGTAAATTTAGGTGTATACATCTACAAATATAAAAGAACGAGGTCTTGAGGCGAACCACAAGTACTTGCAAATGGGTTGGTAGAGAGGGGAAGAGAGTTTGACTTCAGTGCCGGTAGAGGGTGCTTGACAAGTGGTTCAAATGTTTGGGAGCTTTGACACCACAGGGGCAGATGAGAGACAGAGGGTGTATTTCCAGGAGACAAGGATAACGCCGCCCAGAGCCTACATCTTCAAAAAGTCTCACCAGCCAAGAGAGAAATGAAAAGAAGTTATTTTTGTGAAAATAATCCAAATGATAAAAATGATATTTTTCCCCTCTATACCACACCTTGTCCTTTTTCTTCCAAAACACTCAGGAAGAATTCAAAACAGTTTCTCTAATAGCAAGGGCAGTTTATTATCTACAGTGGATTTTCAAATGATTCATTTTATTTGCCCCAAGTAGAATGGTTAAAAGGAAATAAAGTATGGCATGGGAAATAGGTAATAAAGATAATAAAGATGGCATAGGAAAATGGGTAATCAGAAATGTGAATTCTTTGCTTTGGAAAAACTTTTTTCAACTATGATGGACATGTCAATTGGACAAGTAAGCAAATTCCTTATTCTATTTTCACTGAAGGGTGTCTACATATAGTTGTATTCCTTGGTAGAAGTAGCACTTTTAACTTTATTCCTTCAAGAATACTATGTTTCCCTTTTCTTGCTAAGCATACAACACCATAGCATGGGACAGTAAATATTTCTTTCACAATTCCCACTATAATGAGGCTGTACAGAATAGTGGGGGCAGCTATGGAATTTTAAAACAGCTTTTAAGTTCAAAAAGCAGACTTTTCTGCTAATGGAAACTTTTTTCATTCTAACTAGTCTGAGAAGAGACAGACAAAAATCTAGCATAAGGAACAAAGAAAGTCCTGGCTTTGTTTCGATTCCTAGTTTCATGGAACCTCCCCCAGACCAACTCCCTGTCTCACCCCTGATGAATTAAGAACATTCTAAACACTTAATCTGTGAGGTGATTTCATTTTTAGTAACCGTGAATGTTCCACCCAGAAGTAGAAATTGAAACTAATATATGTATCTATTTTAGAACAGCATAACTGCACAAATGATATAGTATAAAGTTAATTTTTATCTTTTTTTTTTACTTTTTATCCTGCCCATTTTACTCCAGCCTGAAATTGTAGTCTATTTGAGCAGTGTGATGTTTTGAACACCTCAGGAGAGTACCTTATAAATATTTATACAGCTTTCAGATAGCACTGAGCTGAAGTCCTCTCAATGCATGGAGCTAAAACAATTTAAAATGCCATTTATCCAACGGCTCTGCTGCTAGCAGTTATTTTGCACTTTTTTTTTTTTTGCTGGGTTTTGTTGTGCTTATGAAACAAGTTCAAGTACTCTACTGCCAGTTGGGAGGAACTCCAAATAAGATGCCTTAATGATGTGCATAAATTCAAACCTCAGGGTCTTCCTTGGTCTGATCATCATCTGTTCTGTACTGTAGTGAAGTCTTCAGTGTGAATGTAGCCATGAGTGGTAAGCCAGTAGGAACTCTGTGTGTTCTGGAAGATGCTATCAAGGATGCAGAGAGAAAATATGCATGTATGTGTGGACCTCAAAGTTTTCATGGCTGTAGATGCCTCTCATTATTCCAGAAAAATACTCATTTTATACAAATTACTGGGTTTGTCATATTGATCTTTTTCTTTAGTTCCCAGCCATTTCATACATCCTCATGAATAATAAACATTTTTATTTTATTCTGATAAATTATAATATTCTTTGATTACCATCATTATATTATGGTTACATAAAATGCTGTGTTTTGTTTTACACCATGAAAAGCGTATGTATATTTCCTTGTTCAGTAAATCTAACATTAGCACTAATAAATTGTGAGTTTAATTCAAATCCAGATTTCTGAACTTGGTAAAAATTATGTTGCCCATTCTTTCCAATGTACTTCTCAGAACTACCTAAGGACCCCTATTCACAACAATCTCCTATGAAAATGTAACTCTTTGGTTAGCTTATTGTCATAATACTAATATTATTTACATAGGACTTTATAAAGTGTTGACAGTTATTTCATTTTATCCTTAATTAGCCTTATGAAATGAATGTCACTATCATTATCCCCATTTTATAGCTGGCTAAGAGAGGTTAACTTTCTCAGAGTCCCATTGTTAATAAAAAGGAGAGCCAAAATTTGAACCCAAGTATTTCACTCCAAATCCTTTCATCTTTCCACTTAACAGACTATCTTCAAGAGTTTTCTTAATGCTGCATTGAGAAAAGAACAGTCTCAGATTTCTCTTTAAATCCCTTAAGTTTTGGTAATTTTTCTGGTGGGGCATTATATTTTTGTTACTCTGGACATTTCTGCACAACTACTTACTTCTCAGATTCCTATCTCCAACTGTCTGCTAGACATACCTGCAGGGGCATCTCAGTGCCTCCCATATAGTACATGTGTGCAATTAAATTACCTGTTATTCCAAGTATATACCTGATTCTAGAAAGAGCAGGAAGAGCAAGGAAAGGGCAGAGAGGGAAGGAGAAAGAAATTCCCAAGCAGGCTCCATGCTGTCCACATAACCCAACCTGGGGCTTGATCCCAGAATCACTGACCTGAGCCAGAATCAAGAGTCAGCCGCTTAACCAAGTAAGCCAACCAGGGACCCTCTATTTCTCTCTTTTAGTAATCTTGTAATTTCTAATATGGAACTCTTGGGTATTATTATGCTTACTTTGTCTACTTTATTCCTTATCCTACGCCACTCCACAGCCAAGCTAACTCCAAATCCTACCCCTTTTATTTCTTAATACTTGAGTGTCAGTATCTTGGCTTCTACTTCTTAATATTTATTGAATCTTAATATTTCATTCATTAGTATGTCTCCCTGTCCTTTGCCACCAATCCGAATTCAGCCTACTTACCTGGTTTCTACATCAGGTTCTTAAATTGGTCTTCTTACTTCAGATTTCACTCATAATCCATTCTTCACACTGAAGCCAAATAGAGCTTGCTAAATTCCTCAAAAAGACTCCTATTTGGGGCACCTCGGTGGCTCAGTCAATTAAGCATCCGACTTGGGCTCAGGTCATGATATCAAGGTTTGTGAGTTCATGCCCTACATGGGGCTCTGTGCTGACAGCTCAAAACCTGGAGCCTGCTTCAGATTCTGTATCTCCCTCTGTTTCTGCCCCACACCCCTGCTAATACCATCTCTCTCTCTCTCTCTGTCTCAAAATAATAATAATAATAATAATAATAATAAAAGACTCCCATTTAGACAAAGTTTCAAGTCCAATTTCCTTAGCATAGCAGTTTACCAATGGAGTTTCAACTCTGATCACCTCCCTTTCTGCCAACCTCTTATATATACCATAATTTCTGTGTTTGCAAAAAGCCACAGAAAAACCTTCCAAATTTTTATTAGGCATTAGTAACATAAGAATCACCTGGATAATTATAAGTAATATCATTTTACAACTACTTTAATAGAAATGTCTCATTTATTTAAAGATTCTAAATTGTACTTCTAAACTATGCTTTCATTTACATATTTCATAGGATTTCAAAAATTCTAAATCAGGGCATATATTATTTATCCCAGTTTTATAAATGGGCACACTGAGTCTAAGAGAGTCAAATGATCCTCAAAGTCAGCATAGGATATGGAAATGTGACTCAGACTTAAATCTTCCTAAGCAAAGTCTACAACCCCTTCCGTACCATAAACCCCATTCCATACACCACACTGCTTCTGCCCTTATCTACCTCACAAAGATAAATGAATTACCTTATAATTAACCCCACCAGTGTAAGAACCAAACTAGATCATTAAATTTTAACTGGGGCAGGTGGTTCATGCACTCCATTTGCACCACATGAACATCACAGTTGTGTTTCATAGTACCCCCATCCGAACTCCTAAACCACAAAAGCACACAGTAGTACATCACTGTTCACTAAAGGTATACTTGAAAATAAACAGACTGTTGGAAATGGTGAAGACAGATAATAATAGACTGATTAAAGAATGGTAGATCATTCCTGACACTGCATAAGATTAAGTATGCTAATCAGATTTTGGATTTAGACAACCCAGATAAATCCCAAGTAGAACAAGAGGAAGTACTCAAATCTTTACTTCATTTTCTTGCTTTTCAAAATACATATTGCGTCTTATCTATGTCTCCTTCAGAGCTGAGGAATTTATGAAGGCTTTACCTAGGTGAGTTGATTATATGTTCTTTTTACTTTCTCCTTTTTTTCTTTTATTTTCTTTTGCTGTTTTGAATGAAGTATCCTCTATTTTAATCCTGGATGTCCTAGATTAGTTGCTTAGCAAAGGATGAGAGCAAAGGGAAAATTATGTGAATGTTCTATATGAAGACAATTTAACAACATATTTCTTTTCAGTCACAAAAAAAATCCAACAGCTGTTTGTAACTTGCTGTATTACCAAGTAGGATGGATACAGAAAAAGGATGGATGAGGAAAAATAATTCTAAATAGTCAATGTGGTTAGGCCTCTTTTATTTATGCTAAGAAAGACATCATATGCACATTTGAATAGCTACCATCCATATCCTAATTTGGTTATTTGAAATAAATTGTGCATTTGGAAAGCAAAGAAAATGCAACTGACAAGCTAGGCTTCTAAGCATAATTGAAATTCATTCTGAATTCATGGAAGGTCAGTTTCGTTTCAAAGCAATAGCCCTTGTTTTGAATTCCTATAATTTGCTTTGTTTCCACTGCAGTATTAAATTTGCTAATCACCAGAATGATTTTCTCATCTGGTTTAGTTAGAAGAATTTTTTTGTCCTTAATTTTATACTTAATTTTACCTGTCTAAATGTTTATATTTAACTTTTTGAAATATATTGGTCACCCAAAATATTGTGATCTGATCTCACGAAAGAAGACATTAAGGAGTAATATTTTTTCTATGAACAACTGCAGTTACTCTGAGATTTAGACCATTTCCTTGGCAAAGTATCATGGCTGATCCCTTTTGTGTAAGTAATCCCAAATCAAAGTTTCCAAAAAGATGTATTTGCAATTTCACTGTCAGTTGATCTTTAAATGTGTTCCAAGAAAGCGATGGCAATATATATTTACAAAGAATTCTCTCACCATCAAGAGTTCAGCCAGTCCTTTTACTTTCCTCAGCCTCATTTAGAACTTAAACACTAGATGGTTTTTAACCTCTTTTTCTTATCCCAGCATTTAAGCATTAGTTATTTTCTTCTAGTGTCAGATTACCATAGTGTTGAATAGGTTACTAAAACCCTTAATTTGGCAAGTAAACTGAAAAATAAATCTCTATTGTCTACTTATTAGATGCCCACATATTCTTTCTGTGGCTAGAAATTCACTTCTTAAAAAAATTCTATGTGAACTCATTTAACTTCTCAAAGAAATCTGTAGTAACCATGTGATGAATCTACAATTAGATTCTTATAAAATACTGTTGGTTTCTTCAGGGGGGGGGGATCATTCAATAACCAAGCTTCCAAAAAGATCTTTAAAATGACACACCAGAAATTTAACTATGATGGGTCAAATTCTCAGTTATGATGGCTCTTTCACAGATTGGTTCCTGATCATTTTTGCAGAAAGCAGAATGAAAATTCTGAATGTGCTGACTTGTGAAGATATATGCTCGTTACACAAAATGCACTGATCTGTTATTCTCAACTCATGAGACTGCCCCAAAGCTCAGTGAACTTGAGAGATGGGAGGGAGTGTTAGCAGTGATTATCTGCCCAATATAAGCCTAATCATAAAGTGATTAAATTAACCTGGCAGATTAATTCTAAGCATAATTTCTCATTCCTTCATCATTGGCCAGAGTGCAGTTTAAACACATTTTTAAAACAGTGGGCACAGTAGAGCATAGTCAGTGGCTCAAGCTATATACATGAAAGGTCAGCAGAAAATATCAAGCATAGAACATTTAAGATAAAGGCCCTTTTGTTGCTTTCAAAAACATGCATTGGATTGTATTAAGCTACAGAAATTTACTTTAGTGAATTAGTGAAATGAGCATCGAAAAGGTTTTAAAATTGTAATTCTGAAATGACTGAAGATGATGTCTCCTCTAAAACTTTTACTGAAGTCTCTTTGTGGTCCTTATATCTTGTTTACATTAATATTCTCATCAAATTTTTTTGCCGTAACAGTTATTTTAAGGTAATTTAAGTTACCGTGAATTATGAAATCTAAACCAATAAGGAGGTTTAAAAATCCCCAAGGCACCCTAATAAAAATTAAAAGTTGGCTCTTATAAATAGTTGATGATGATGATAACATTTCCATTGAAACATTTGAAAAAATATATTCATTACTTCCTTCTGAATGACTGAAAGTAGAAATTAACCTATGGCTACTACTAGCAAAGCACAGGTTTGCTTGGGGGGCAGGAAGAAGTATTTTGACTGTTCAAATATTTATTTCAGCTTTTTCTCAGTCTTTAGAATTTAGCAGTGTGGTTGTATATTGGTTTTTTCTTGGTTCTGTGCCGAAAAGGAATGAAGATGTTACACATTTTCTGTTTTGAGTAGTCAAAATCTCTGTTGTCAGCAGGACTGATCAGATCTGCCCTGAGGGATAAGACGTCTCACTGAAAGAATCACAGGGATTTCATGTTTGGGGGAAATTACACACAGAGGTTTCTGTATAAAGATCAAGACTCAGTATATTCAAACACTACTTCAAATTGAGGTTTAGGGTTGAATGCTTCAAAATTAAGAGGATGTTATTTAAACCCATGAAGAGTTGGTATTTCAGCAATTATTAAGTCTTCAGAGAAGCAGAGCTCTTCTGTAATATGTGAAGTAGTATGGCTCCACTTCAATAAGTTGAAAAAAGAGACATTCACCCTTAGAAAACTCAGACATTCTTGATTTAATTAATAGGTAGGGAAAGTCTTGAGCAGGAAAAAGTAGTCCCTGAGATCTATTCAATTATCCTTTTGTGCCTATCCTTTGCTAACTTTTACAAGATATCTAATGACATATTTAAGTGTACATATATGCCTTATTTTTCCTCTTTCTTCATCTAATAGAAGTATACCTGTTTGGTAAACTTTTTATTATTTGAACTATATAAATGTTGCAATAAAGTTGTCAACTCTTGTCTAGTTGCAGACAGTATAATTAGTGGAAGAGAAATAATGTGAATTGTCACTTAGGACTGAGAGAATGGAAGTGTGATTATCAAGAGAGATTCTGAAAGTCCCTGTGCTGGTTAAGGTCAAAGTAGAGGAAAACCATAGCTAGAGATTTCTCAGACTTGGCAATTTAAAAATAGTTGCAAGTAGCTAGGGTTCTAACTATAGTTGAATAGGGTGATTCCTCTTGATACAGTGATATTTAATTCCTGCATCATTCTGCGCATGGAATTAGCAAAACTTGTACTTTGATAATTATTTGAAAGCCAAAAAAGAAGTGAAGCAAAGCCAAATACAAAACTGATTTCAAGTCTAATAATGTCATGATAATAGCACACAGACTATGACTGTATCTTCTCAAATAAGAGGCACATACCACTGCTGGTATGCAAAGTGGTTTGGGGTGGTGCAACATCAAGATTTTTCTTATTAATGTTTTTGTTTTATGTTAAAGTTTATGTTATGTATGTTATGTAATGTTATGTTAATGTATGTATGTTATGGAATATTTTGTTAATGTTATGTTAATGTTCTTAATGTTTAATATTTTTGTTTTAATATTTGCTGGTATGCAAAATGGTTTGGAGTGGTACAACATAAAGACTTTTTTATTAATGTTTTTGTTAAATGTTTCATAATTTCACATGTCTAACACAAAGCTAAAGTAAAATTTTAATGAATAAAGATACTACTAAGCAAATAGCATGGATATTTCATAGGAATTCTAAGAATTATGAAGGTCATAACAAGTGACCAAAGTCAGGAAACAATGAGCAAGTTGTACGGATTCATTCACCTAAAAAATGTTTATTAACTACTGTGTTTTTCCACATGTATGGAACAGGAAGACATCAAAGTATAAAGTAGACAAGTTCTTTGCCCTTGTGGGTCTTACATTTAAGCCCACATCTCTAATGGTTCCTCAGGAGACTGGGATAATCTAAAGCTATATATACTGGATGCTCTATCTACCTTTGCTGGGCCCAAAGTTAAATTTCCTCTAAATTTCTCTTGGCTCAAGTCAGGTTAACTATGGAGCAGTCAGGGGTCTGGTTCAGAGGAAGAAGATAGTTCTCACTGGAGATGCTTCAAAAAAGCCATGCTCAACAAATACTGGCATTCTACAGAAATGAGCTGATGGGTACACCATTATAAGTCAGAAGATCAAGGGCTGGGTACCTCATTCTCCCTGCCAAGTACCTTTCTTCAATACTTCCATGACACTCTAATGCCCTATGTACCTGCCAACTATTTTAGCTCTAGAAGCAAAGTCAACCCCAAAATACAGGAATGCTTTAACTCTTGAGAAGCCAAATGTGAACATGGGGAATAAGCAAGCGAAATACAATGTGACATCTCCTTACACTAGTGGACCTGGCCTGCTATTCTGACTTGCTAGATTATGGTTAGCACAGAGATGAAATATAGGTATTGAAGAGTTAACACCTAAGACTGATTTAGGATGCAATTATGGTAGAGCCTCTTCACATGGGGGCGAGCAAAAAATAACAACTGATCTCTCAAGGAGTTTTCTCCCTACAAGCTTGCTGATATAGAAAGTAAAATAATCTGCATTTAAACCAAAACAATAAAAAATTTAAACCTTACTATGTACCAATTGGGAGAGGAGGAAAATGAGGTGGAATAAAGTGAAATGAGAATTCATTGCGAGTTTCCTCAGGCCTGCTCTACTTTAAAATCTTAAGGCTACTAAAGACTTTCTGAATGAGGTTCATTCCCACCTATCCCATTATATCTACTTCAACAGGGCTTCTGAATCAGAATGACTTGTTGCCAGGGGTTGGAGAGTGGGTGCTTCCTAAAAATGCATATTCGTGTGCCCTGCCCCAGAATTTGAATCTCTAAAGTAAGGCCCCAAATCTACATTTTTAGAAAGTTACTCAATGATATTTTCAGCATTCTCAAGTTTGAGAATCCTGTGCTACACTGTAAAGTTCTTGAGGTTTACATTATATTTACATTTTCACATTAAGTCCAGCTCAGAAGATTGAGTCAAATTATTTGGCACAGACTGTCAAATGATTAAGGCTACCTCCGTGGGAAGTACACTGGGTTTTCCCAATTATAATGTGAACTCCTTTCATTTTATAAGTAAGTGAGCAAGGAAAAGGATAATTCCTGAAGCATGTCAGAAAGAGCCTCTACATTTAACACAGTAAAGCAACAAACATCTTTCAAAAAATCTCAAGTAAAAAAAATTCTTCACTTTCAGAGCCTTGCCTGGTGGTGAAGGAAGAGAGGCAGCATGTCAGCACTATGTTTCCTTGGGCAATTTGCTACATCTCTGTTTCCTCCCATGAGATATGAGGGAGTTGGAAAGATGATCTCCCAGCCATCTATCTTCAAACAAAGGGCAGACACTTTTGGAACTGTAAGGGATCTTCATCTTTAGCTCATCTTTCCCTTCCCTTACTGGTATTACCTAATTTATCAAACTTTATTAAATACTGAGCTCAATTTCCTTTGGGTTCACTAATATAAATTTTTCCTTACCCAATTTTTAAAACATTAATAGTAGTAATATTAAAAATAACAAATTCCACACTGCACAATGCTCTTTTCTATCTGCATTTCACTTCTGCAGCGATTCTAATTTAACTTAAGGTGTGCTTCCTCCACTCCAAGTAGTACCCTCATCCTCTAAGTTATATCTGATCAATTCTGAGTCAAATAAGGTGATGGCATTCCAACAAAGCTTATGTTGAAAGATAATTATTTTAGAAATGAGGTTCTTTTATATCCACTGGACTCAAAACCTTAACAGATTATGTCTGGTGATCACCAAGTTCATGAATACTACCTGTGAACTTCAACAACCCACTTACTGTGCACTTGGGGAAAGGAAAAGTTGGTTTCACTGGACATGGGGATTGGATGTTTCCATCTTAAAATTTGAACCTAATGGATTCCAACATTTTATCCATATGTATGTATACACATATAGATAGAAATAGATGTCCTCTTCCATGTTTTTAACACAGGGAAAGAAGTAAAGTAAAAGTGTGAACAACTTGCAATAGCACTGAGACTACCTGAAATGATTGTAACTAAAGCAGTTTAGTTTCAAGAAGCTAGCAAACTATTCATTAACAATTACTACCGGGCAACCGAGTTTGTAAACCTTCATCCTTGCAGCCCTATGGAAGTTGAGTGCAAATCTATAGTGATATATGTTCAATACTGAAACAGCTATGTTCTAACATAATTCTTCTTATGCCTTATGTAATTTTTAAAAATTAACAACAAAAGAATATAGTTTAAAATTCAGGCCATTCAAAATCAGGGATAACAGGGGCACATGGGTGGCTTATTTGGTTGAGCTCTGGACTATTGGCTTCAGCTCTGGTCGTGATCCCAAGGTGGTGGGATCAAGCCCCATGTTGGACTCTGCACTGAACAATGAGGGTCGAGCCTGCTTAGGAGCCTCTCCCTGCCCCTCTCCTGCTCATGCTCAGTCACCCGTGCTCTCGCTCTCTCAGCCTCTTTCACTAAAATTTAAAAAAACCTTCAAAAATCAAAATTAAGAATGACAGAAAACAGGTTTGTACACTTCCAAGAGTGAATGGACATTTTAGAATTTTCTTTTCTCTCAATATTGTTATTTTTTTAATTTTTTAAATGTTTATTTATTTTGAGAGAGAAAGAGAAAATGAGCTTACAAGCAGGCTTCCCACTGATAGTGAGGAGCCTAACTCAACTATGAGATCATGATCTGAGCCAAAATCAAGAGTCCTACATGCAACCAACTGAGCCCACCCAGGTACCCCTCTCTGATTATTTTTAAACTTGAACTTTCCATAGTATGCTTTACAGGTATAAATTTTCTTTAAACATTTAGTACAGAGAACATAGGCTTTGTTTTAAAATCAAGGACATAAAGCCATTATAAATACACTAATATTTCTTTCAAATTCTACAGAAAACTGGATCCAATTGGTATTAAAGAGAGATAGTATACTACCCCAGAAGTTAGGCATTTAAACATGCGAATTTCTTTTTTCTTTCTTTATTTTAATTGAAGTATCATTGACATATTTAGTCTCCTTCTAGAATTTTAATAGTGATCATTATCCATCCTTTTATGACTCTTTCTCTTCTTATTGGTAATAGATAATTGCTTTTGAATGCTCCAAGGAAAACGTTTCAGCTTAGTAATACAATAGAGAATTTTTAAGTAATTTGTCAGAAAAGTGGCATCAGTAAAATTTTCTAACTATACCTTTAAAAGAAATCTTTACCATCTAATAGTTTCCTCGGAATAATGGTGTCACAATGTAATTTTGCAGTAGAAGCATATTGTTAGCATTTCCTGTTTATATTTTTCCTCCTTATTCTGTGAATTATAGTAATGAGTCAAAGCCCAGTTAGAAAAAAGATCTATAAAATCCAATATAAAAGTCTCAAATGTGATAGGATTCAGCTGATATATAACAGCAATCACAGTAACTTTTCTGAGCTTTAGTACCAATTTTGCACAGAACAAATAAACATTTATGAAAATATAAATCCAGGAAGTCTACAGTGGAATGGATACCTAAATGTACATCCCAAGGTCTAGTGGTGGTATATTTTACTTGTGAATAAAATTGAACTTATGCATATGTGTGTAAAAAAAAAACTAAAGTCCTTAGAATTTTTTTCAAAGTGGAGAGGCCATTAAAGAATTTTAAACAGGGGATGACATGATTTAATTTATATATTTAAAAAACCTGCATGTTATATGAATAATCAAAGGATATAAATATGAGGAAAAGCAGTTAGATGTGCAATAGTCCAGATTTTAAATGTACATATAATATATACACACTTATTATGAATACATATAAATATCTATTTAAAATCGGGCATGTGTATATGTGTGTGTGTGTATATATATATATATACATATATATATATATACTCTTACACAAAAATATACACATAGAGAGAAAGAGAGAAGAAAATAAATGGAACTATTAAGCATAAGATACTTAGAAATAGTGTAGGGCAAACTGGCTGGTGGTTTTGATCAGGAAAGTAAGCCAAAGAGAAGAGTCAAAGTGGAACCTGGGTGTGTGATTTGAGCTAGATGGTGAAGCAGTTGGCCGAGACTGGAACTATTTGGGATTTAGGGGAATCATTGGAGAAGGCAGAGAACGTCAAAAGGTCATGTGGGATATGAAAAATTTGAGATTTCAACTAGACACTGAAATAGATAGGTCAGTTTGGCAGTTGGATATTTAAGCTTAGACTTTTGGGAAGAAGTCAGGAGTGGAATTATCGATTTTAGAATTATCTATATAGATTGTTTTAAAGCCATGAAAATGATTGAGATTTCCTAGGGAGAGAGGTAATGAAAAATTACAAAGAACCCTGAGGATGCAAGGGAAGACCCAGCAAAAGCATCTAAGAGAGAATGGTCAGTGGAGCAAGACAAGAACCAGGAGAGTGTGGCACCTTGGTATCTAAAGAAAGGAGTAGAGTTAAGAAGAATAGAATGATTGTGTCAAATGCTGCTGAAAAGTGCCCACAGAGAAGTGACGACTGGCTTTGGCAATATGGATGTCCCTGGTGACTGGGGCAAGAGTGCTCCCAGTGGGTTTGGGATGCAAGAGACTGCTTGGAGTGGGTTTGGGAAATGATGTGAGGAGAGAAAGAAGAATCAGAATATACAGACAACTCCTTCAAGATGTGTTGCTGGAAAGGTGAACAGAAGCATGTGACAATTGATGGAGTAGTCAAGGAATGTCTGTCTTCTGACCTGAGAATGATGTAACAGAATATAGAAACTGACACTGCATGAGAGAAGGGGAACGATTGCTGGAAAACGGTTGCTTGGCCCGTTTAATCTTCCACATAAGAGAGATTTGATAGTATATGATACAAATCAAAGAAGTTGGCAGTTTTAGTATTGGAAAGCAGAGAGAATTTCAGTTGGCTTCTATTTCCTCTGATCATGTGTCCAGATCATCAAGGAGTGTGTGGGAAGAAGAGAAGGGATAGGAGGTTAGAAAAAGAAGAAAGTGTGAAATACTTGTTTTAGAAATAGGAAATATGCAAATATTACTAAATCATTGTAGGAAAGCTTTGAAATGATTGTGATGTCTCTATGTGAAATTAAAATTGTAAACCATGTATAAGGAGATCCAACAATATTCTGATTTTCCTAGTGATAATTGCTCTGAAATTTCTTGAAATACCAAATATCAAATTTTTTAATCCTCTAAAGCTTTGATGTCCCTGCTTTCTGGTGTCCTAAGCAAGCAATCTCCCTATGAATAAATTAATTAGGAACACCTTCTCCTACTCAAGGCCAGTGTAGACCACATCATTGTAGCTATACCGTTTAACAAGCAAATGAGGGGAATGTTTGCTGCCATTTAAGTAAAGTAGAATTTGTAGCACCCCCTACAGACTGCTTAGGATACTTATATCAATTATATATCAATTACATCATCACCACTATTGACTTAGGTGCTTCTTATGGAAGTACAGAGCAAGAAATAAGTAGTGGGGGGGAAAGATGAGCAGTGCATTTATTTTAAAATTGATCTTGGGGTACCCAGATGGCTCAGTCAGTTAGGTGTCTCAGCTCAGGTCATGGTTTCAAAATTTGTGGGACTGAGCCCAGTGTGGGGCTCAGTGCTGATAGTGCATGGAGCCTGCTTGGGATTTTCTCTCTCCTTCTCTCTGCCGCTCCCCCACTTGTGTGCATGCACGCTTGCACATGCATGCTTGCTCTCTCTCAAAATAAATAAATAAACTTTTTAAAAAGGTCTTCTTGGGGCGCCTGGGTGGCTGTCGGTTAAGCGTCTGACTTCGGCTCAGGTCATGATCTCTTGGTCTGTGAGTTCCAGCCCCACATCAGGCTCTGTGCTGACAACTCAGAGCCTGGGGCCTGCTTTGGGTTCTGTGTCTCCCTCTGTCTCTGCCCCTCCCCCATTCATGCTCTGTCTCTCTCTGGCTCTCAAAAATAAATAAAAGTTAAAAAAATTTTTTAATATCTTCTTAAGATAAACTTTTCTTAATGATCAACGAATTAATACACAGTAAAGGAAAAGAATACATTCAGAAATATAGGAAGGCACATTATTAAAAATATAATTTGATACAAACTAAACTATCCATCTAATTCATTTAGTCATACATATTTATTAGGTGCCTATTATGTGTCAGGCACTGTGCCTGAATATTTAATATCCAACAGTACATTTAATTTCCTGGATCAAAGTTGTCATGCTCTGAGCTAAAGTGCAAACTGATATAAAATTTGGTCTGTATAATCAGAAGCAGTATCAGGGTACCTGTATACCTTGTGTTTCGGCTCAAAGACAGAGTTAGCCTAACTCCTAACAGCCTGGATTCTAGTCCTCAGTTTGCCACTATGAGTGTGATAAAAGAAGCAAGGATTCTCCGAGTATCAGTTTTTCTCCTGCAAAATGAGAATTTTGAATGTGATCATCTTTTAAAAAAAATTTTTTGTGTTTGTTAATTATTGAGACAGAGAAACAGAGCATGAATGGGGAAGGGGCAGAGAGAGGGAGACAGAATCCGAAGCAGACTCCAGTCTCTGAGATGTCAGCACAAAGTTGGACACGGGGCTCAAACCCACAAACCGTGAGATATGACCTGAGCTGAGGTCGGATTCCTAAGTTTCTGAGCCACCCAGGCATCCTCTTGAATATGATGATCTTGAACGTTTCAGTTAGATATTCTAGCTCAAAGAGTTTGTGGTTTGATCAGCTTTATCTAAGCATTCATTTGCAGCTCTGATGTGACAGATATTCTCCCAATGTAAGGCAGTGCTTAATATAAATGTGTGTTTCTAACAGATATGTATATATTCTCCAATATAAGGTTAAGAATGATGCGATTTGACTGGAAACATTTATCACACAGTGCAGTTGTTTCTTCAAGACAACTCTGTAAGGTGAAATTTGCTACCCTTTCCATCTCAGAGGCAAAGGAAACTCAGCCTCACAGAAACTGCATGACCTCCCCTGAGTAAACGACAGGGCCGGGCCATAACATAGGTATTCGGAGTCAAAGCCCAGAACTCTCCACTAAAAGCAGTGTAGCCGCCTACATTTTGCTGTTCAAACTGTATGGGACTATAGAGAAATAATCAATAACCCAGTCAAGTGCTTTTGAAGCATTTTTTAAAATTAGAAAACCTAGTAAGTGTGAGACAGGGATTTAAAAAAAGAGAGATATTAATTACGTGTTCGTAATTCTCTCCCCAGCCCAACCCCCATGATGGCCTTCTAAGAATAAAGGATTATTGCTTGCTTAGTCAGCCATAGGAACTTAATTGTGCCTATTGGGAGAGAGAATAGAAAGGATAATTGGAACACGCCAAAAGAGTGTCAATTGCTCTGTATAAAAAAGGTTGCCTAAGGAAAAATAATTTTCAGAAAATTATTAGATTTTGAGAGCTTCTAGAGGAAAAGTGTTTTGAAATCATCACATACTATGATATAGGAGATTTTGAGGAGAGAGATGAATTAAGAAGAATTTAAATAAATTTTTGCCCAAACTGGCCACAAACAGCCCCATTTTTTTGAGGTACCTGTAAAACAGATAAAAGTTGAGCTGCTGTGCTGAGGTATACAAAGGCACAGTCTCCCTAACACACCCAAAACAAACTGCTTCAGAGTGAAGCTATTGCTCTTCCCAT
The DNA here is from genome assembly GCF_006229205.1 of Suricata suricatta. NCBI lineage: Eukaryota > Metazoa > Chordata > Mammalia > Carnivora > Herpestidae > Suricata > Suricata suricatta. Next base: position 75,911,733 of record NC_043705.1, on the reverse strand, counting down.
CTCTGCAGACAGCTTAATCCTCTAAAAGGAAAGCAACTGAACCAGGCTTAGCTCTCAGTACAGGCCGGGGACTCCCGAGGTGCTGGTGGGGAGTCACAGGGCTGTGTCTCTCCCAAGTATCTTCCCCAATACTATTTATTAATTAAGACATCATCAATGGTGAAAATACCATTTGTTCCACAAGAAAGGTACAGAATTAATTTTATCTTCTCCAAATAATTGATTCTTCTTCTACAAAGCCTATAGAGTGTGTATCTAATCTTGCATTTAAATATAGTGTATATGGCGATAAGGTAATGGTGGCAAACCATCTCCCTACCCCACTTAATTTAGCAGGGCTACAAATATGACGATAACAAATGTAGGTTAACTTCACAAAAAAATAGATATTTCTAGTGGGCTAAGAAAAGTTGGAATATAAAAATAATCAATTAAGCAGATTATTACTTTATAACATATCCTAAATATCTACACATATAAAAAATATATGTTTGAATGTTCACATGGTATATATATACTAATGGAATAAGTAGTTGGGATGGTGGGATGGAAGAAAATTGGTGGAGAAGAATTAAATAGGATGGAAGATATAATTATAGTAACAAAATATATTTGAAGGAAAACTCTATTGGATACCAGATACTATGTTCTCAAGCTGGCAAATAAGTGGAGTTGGTAATTTTACTAAACCTAATTCTGAGTGGAAAATAATTTCACATTTTATACTTTTAAAGGACAGTGAAAGCTGGAGATGCTCAGCTCCCCAAAATGAGGAGGAAAAGAAGAAAAGCCTATAAAAAATGGAAAATCTTGAATCCCATAGTATGTAAGTCTAATTCATTGGTTTTATAAGTATGTATAAAGTGAACAACCCAGCTGTGTATTTTGTTTTTTTATCACAGAATGTCTATGAAAGTAGGAAGACAAATGCATATAAATGTAATACAACGATTAGCTGTTACTATGTGTAACTGTCTGCATTCATTATTAATGGCATACATTGTAAATAAAAATTTAAATAAAAATACTTACATACTCAAAGACTAATTAAGAAGCTATTCTTAGAATCTGTTGTTAGTGGATTATTATATAACTATCTCAGTTCTGTCTTGCTACTCATAGAAATGGAACTACAGTCAATTGAAAGAGGCTATAAACTATAAAATTATAAAATGGAAAAGGGCTATAAACTGTTCTTGGTGTGATGAAATAAATTTATTTAAGAATAAACTGTGATCTATAGTTTTGGAAGGCCGTCCACCTGTATATAAATTGCTACAGTATACATGCTGTATTCTAAATGGGCTTTGGAGAGACATGCTTCCATGTCTTTTCTTCCATGATTTCTGCATGACAGCTCTCAGAGTGTAAGCAGGCCCCTGGGAGTGCTTCAGTACTGGCCATGAGAAAAGCTATTCCGTCAGACTAGAAGAGAGGCAAATGGGAACTCACTGCGACCCCAGTGTGCGTGAGCACCTAAAATTGGAAAGCTGCGATTCCTATTCTACGATTCTTTATTTGAATCTGAAATAGCAATTCTATTTCTGCACCTCTTACTTCTATGCCACTTCTCGTCAGACTTTGGTAGGACGTTATTCTTTTTCTGGTTAAAGACAATTTAATTATTTACTCTTTATGTAAATATTTTTATAAATAACTTTACAAAAATATGTAAGTATATATAAAATCATAGCTAAATTGAGGAAGCAATTTAAATTATTAGAGGAGCACCTGCCTGGTGGCTTAGTAGGTTAAGTGTCTGACTTCATCTCAGGTCATGACCTCACAGTTAGTGAGTTCGAGCCCTGTGTCAGCACAAAGCCTGCTTAAGGTTCTGTGTCTCTCTCTCTCTGGCTCTCCCCTGCTTGTGCTCTGCCTCTTTCTCTCTCAAAATTAATAATTATAAATAATCTTTCCCAATTTTTAGCTTAATCAACTTATTAAAATTACCTCTGTGGAGGCCTGATTCATAGGTTTCCACGACATCATTATCTATTTGTTGCCCATTTTTTCTTTTCCTTTCTCAGTATTCTTTTTCAGATGTAGTATAAAACATATGAGATCTTTGTATTTTGTCCACTGTTTTTTACACAAGATCTGCTACCTCATGCTCAGGTTCACAAATTTTTCAAGCAAAACATTCTAAAATTATAAAGTAGAGAGTAAAGGTGGCAAGCTAGCTGTTCTTGGGCCAAAGCTGGCCCGTAAATATATTGGCCTCCATCTACAGAGGGTTTTTTAAAATGTGGAACAATCCTTAGTAATTAGGAGATTTCACAATATAATAAACCCAGACTCTAGGTCTTCTCCTGGAAAATGATAGTATCTGGCAATGCTAGGAGATCTTCCCTGTCCTATTAAAAAAAAAAAAAAAATCCTACCCTGGGCAAAGGTAACTATTAGACCTGTTTAAAAGTCAGTCTATAACCCATACTTGGATCTCTTTATCTATTGTACCTTCTCAAATTAGATCAAGCTTGGTTTAGCCTGTAGTATTTGAACATAATAACTTACTCTTTATCAATAAGTCTCAAAATTTATTTGCATAAGGTTGCTTTCAAATTTTCATTTCACCCATTGTGGAGGTCTCTGTTTTAGAATAAACTTTAATTACATTCTTATTTCCTAGAACTTCCTAGCAATATTCTGCATTCTGAGATAATAGATTTAAAATAAGATATTTATTAGAAATGAATTTTGTAGAAAATACCTTTACATACTAGAAATGAATGAAAAATGTTTCTCAAAATATAAAGAATATGCATGGAATTGTACCAAAGAATTTGCATCCCATCTGCTTTTCAAATGAACACAGAAAATCTTATTCTGTTTTCTTTCTTCATTTTTTTTCTTGTTTAGGTGAACCTCAACCTGCTAATCAAGCATACCAAAAAAATATAAAAGATCTGGAAAAGGAAGTCAAAGGAGACACCCCAGAGGCTGTGTTTCATCAGATTAGGGCATTAGGGAAATCTAAGGAAAATGGAGATGAGCATACATCCGCTTCTGTGAATGGAAAACAGAAATCACTTTTCCTCCCTGAAGATAATAAACGACTTTCATCTGACAGCACAGTAAGTAGGGAGAAGGAAAAGGACGGTCCTCCACCATCCACTTCTCATAAACGAGACAAAGTCTTCTCGGTGGCCATGTTTAATGATTGTGAAGAATCAGTATCAGAAAAAATCATTCTGCAGGATTTCCCAAACACTGTAGAAGACTTTAAACCAGCAAAAGGCAAAAGTATTACAGAAGTGAAATGTGGGGCTTTTAGTGTGCAAGTAGAAATCAAGAACAGACTTTTCTGTAAAATGGGAATGCGGTTCCCAACAAGAAGGAGATGTCCAAAATGTCATCAGCATTACTTTTCCAGACACATTCAGAGATGCTACACTTCTAGAAGCTGTTCTTCTAGATACAGGAATATGTTGGTAGAAAAACTAAAACCTGAGGTACCATCTGAATCCGAAGAAGCAGACAGAATGGGGAGAGTGTCACTAAAAGTAAGCATTGAAGGAAAAGAAGTTAAAGTTAAATACATGAGTAAGAAACAGAATATATTAATTAATATAACTTATCCTAAAAAGGGGGGGGAAATAGCTAAATTCAGAAACATTTCCTCCAATCACACTACTAAAGAATGTTCCAGGTCTTTTCCACAGTCTATTAGGTGCCCTGAAAAGTGGCAGCTTGAGAACAAGCATCAGAGTTCAGATCGTTTTCATGTCTCTCCTCCTATTGTGCTTGCTGTCCAGGAGGAGAAGAGTGATGACAGAGTGGTGGACTTTCTGTGCTTAACCACTGAGAGGGAGGAGACTAAGCCTGACTCGCTATCTTCAGTTTTAGGTGACTGTGAGGTAGAATCTGTTATCTCTCAGCAGAAGGACTGTAAAATTAGTCAGAACACCCTCGACAAGAAAAATTTCTCTGAGGCTGAGACTCTTCTCAAAAACATTCTTCCTACTTCACAAGACACCCTAAAGACCACAACTTTAAGTGACACAGACTTAAGTAATATGCCGTTTGAGGATCTGAAGGATGTGGATAGAGAGAGAAAACTCATCTGTGAAACACCAGAAAATATCATGTCAGGTTCATGTATACGACAAAGCACAGAAGGATTAAATTATTTACCAAGTGCCATTACTGACATCTTCCCAGTTCGAGATGGCAAAGATTCTGACTTCTGTTCATCTTCTCTGAGCATGCAGCTGGTCAAAGAAAAGGCACCCAGCACTTACTGCAAAGGCAGAAAAATTCTACCTGCAGATTGTTGTGAGAACTCAAATTCTTTATCTTTGCCTTCCAGTCAGAATATTCTAACGTCTTCCACCTCATTCAGCCCATCCCACTGGGCCACCAGACATTCAGAACCTCAAGAAATCCCTGGGGATACATTCTCCTTTAATATTCTTTTGAAAAACTATGAGGAAGAACATGTTGATATGACTGACAGAGACTTTAACAAGGCCACTCTACACAGTGACTCTTGTACAAAAGCACAGCGACCAATGGAAATGAAGAGTACACAATGTCCGACTCTCAATCCTGAATCCTCCAGCAGCCTCTCTGTCGGCAGCCCACTCAAGAGTAACAGCCACAGCACTGTGGAGTGGAGTCAAACAAAATCCCAGACAGGGCGTCCAGTAAAACCAGCTCCCAGCAAAACAACAGAGCAAGTCATGACCTTAATAACTGATGAGTTAAAGCAAAGATTAGTCATTCATAATGATAAAAGAGGCATGGTTTATTCTAATCGTCCCACAGGAATAAAAAATCCTAATGACTCGCCCAGCTCCCTGGGAAATGGTGAAAAAGACAAATCCCAAATAATGCCAGTGGTAAAGAATGCATGCCATAGAGATTTTGAAGACCTATCAGATGAGAATCATGATGACATATGTTTCCAAATGGATTTACCAAACACCGCTGAGTTTAGCAACACAGAATATGCGGCAGATAATCTGTTTATTGAGGAAATACTGACCAATCATGCAGACCAATATGGCAACCAAGATGAAAAAAGCCTTAGACTAACCAGTTTTAAAGAGGAGCCAGCAGAGTGCCAAAGGATTGAATCAACAAAGCCAGATTCTGAAAAAGATAAAAATGACCCAAAGGAAAATTACTATCAACTAATAGACATATTGCTGTCGCCTCAGAAGGAGAAAGCCTTGACAGGTACAGTGGCTGTATAGAATCTTTCACTTTCATTGCTTTTACATGTTTGAGCTTTGGAAAGTCTTAATGTGAGGGCTTTTTTTTTTTTTTTTTTGCTTTATTGCTGAAGATACATTGAGTACTTTAGAATTAGATGAATATGGGCAAGCACATATCAGCCTGCTTCTTTACATTATCGCCTACCCCACCCATAAATAGTGCATAACAAAATCACCCAAACTGCAGTTTAATATAAAGTTTTTAAAAAATCAATTTCTCTTTAAAAGGTTGCCAAATCAATTTTGTAGGAAACGTTAGCCTTTTGCCACTCTTAAATAATCTACCATTTCTTTCCTTCTTGCAAGCTAAGCATATTTATAATAGGAAGAATATGTTTGTGATAAAATGTGTTCTTAAACCTTTCTGTGGCGTTGAGGAAGGATGGTATACATGTTTCAGGAGGCCATGTGGAATAGTAATCAAAGCAAAGGACAAAAACCAGAAACAGCCATGGCTAATCCTGACTGAGCCATCCATGGGGCGTCTGAACTCAAGCAGACCTCTGACCTCCCTTGTGCATTGGTTGGCCCTGCCCAAAATGTTGAAAGAACCCAGAAGTTCTCCAGAGCTCCAGAGGGCTAAGATAGAAACTCTTTTCTAAGTACATAATACTGCCCTGTCTGCTTTCAATCTTGGGTCAACATTATATCATTTTGGTCACTTCACAGAAGGCCCTTGTTGTTTTTCCTCAATAAATCAAAAATATTTTCTATTCAATGTTAGCATTATTCCACATTTTATATTAAAATACATCTTGGACAAACAAAAACCTCCTTCGAAACCACCAGTAACATTCCTGATATGTCCAGAAATGAGACTGGGAATGATGAAACTATCTTTTCTTTGTTGTTCCATACCTCATTTTTAAATAGAATACAATTTAGAAGTAGAAATAAAATACAGAAAGCACAGTTGTATAAGTGTTGGTATAAAACATGAAATATACTGTATAGAGAATGTCCTAAAATAATACAAATGCTGTACAGTCACCTGCTTAATATGAACACCCTCAAGCAAAGACCCATCAGTCACAGAGACTGCTTCCCAGCGCCGACATACCTCCAGATAACAGGATCGATGGCATTAACCCCGATGTTTGCTTCAGTCCATGCTTATTTGAGTCGACAAGAGGGAGACGTGCAATAAGAGCCCTTGTGTCTCCCAGAACAGAGGTGTTGTTCACATGAATAAATCTCCCTCTCAGGCGGGCTCTCCTTCCCCCCCTGGCCATTTTCCTTCCTGGACTGCCTCCCCCAACAAGGCAGATTTCCCTGTAGTCATTCCAGCTGGAATTCCCCAAGAGCTGATCTGTACTTCAGTAGACGTTGAGGCGGTCTCACTTAGTGAACAAGTGCAGCCCCCAGTTCCCTGTCACTGTGGTTCATCAAAAGGTGTTCCGACAGCGGTCCCTCTTACCCCGTTACTCCTCATCCCCTGAATCATTCTGTTCCACCCACATTGACTTCCTTGAGTTGCTAGAACCTGTCAGGCAAGATCCTACAATACTTTCTTTGCTTCGGCTGCTCCCACTACCCAGACCACTCTTCCCCCATTTGTCCACATTGTCCATGCTCATCCCTTGACATCTTTGGTCATGTGGTACCTTCTCAGTTCTCTAGGAGGCCTTCTCACATCACTCAACTTAAAACTGCAATTAGAGAGGTGCCTGGGTGGCCCAGTCAGTTAAGCATCAGACTTCAGCTGAGGTCATGATATAGTGGCTCATGAGTTCCAACTCCATGTCAGGCTCAGTGCTGACAGCTCAGAGCCTGGAGGGTGTTTCAGATTCTGTGTCTCCCTTTCCCTCTGTCCCTCCCCTGATTGTGCTCCGTCTCTCTCAAAACTAAGTAAAAAATTTTAATGTAAAAAAAAAAAATAAAACAGCAATTGGAGCATTGCCCATTCCAGCTCAGGTATATCTATCCCTTTTACTTTTATATACAGTACTTGTCACCTTTTTTAAAATGTTTGTTTATTTTGAGAGAGAGTACAGGGAAGGGACAGAGAGAGGAAGAAAGAAGATCTGAAGCAGGCTCTGCCTGACAGCAGAGAGCCAGGTGCAGGACTGGAACCCATGAACCCACAAGATCATGACCTGATCCACCTAGATGCCGCTGCCTTCTGACATACCATATATTTTACTAGTTTAATTTGTTCTGTCCTTGCCCACAAGAATGTAGTTATGAGGGAATGGATTTTTTCTGTCCTGATCATGGCTCTCTCCACAACACCAGAACAGTGCCTGTCCTGTAGAGCAGGCACTCCATGGATATTTGTTGAATGAAAGAATTCAGAAGTCACTTCAGGTTTCTTTGTGCAAAACTCTATGTCCACATACAAAAACAAACAAAAAATAGGAAAAGGCTTCAGAAATTTAAATGTTTGTATGAAAGGACATTTAAATCTATAAGTATGTCCATGGATTTGACTGTCCTAGAGGAATGAATATTTTTATACTTTATTCAGAATTTTTGTTATTTTCCTATTGATACTTCAGGCCAGGATTTTGTCATCTTTGCAGCATGTCGATTGTTATGAGGAACCAGATCATCTTTGTACTGTTTCACTAGAAAATTATAAATTTGACATAGGCGTGAACTGATGCCCAAAGTTTCAGAAGGGTCCTCCACCTCCACAGAGTCTATCCACGTACCTCAGAGTAAGAATGCCCAGATGGGTGGTGACTATCACACAGGCAGTCCCTGACTTAAAGTGCTTCAATATTCAGTAGGTTAGGTGCATTAAACGTACTTTGGACTTAGCAACGTTTTCAATTTACAATGAGTTGATCAGGACAGAACCCTATCATAAGTTGAAGAAGATCTGTATTATGTAGTTCCTTCCACCTATATGTGTGTGTGCTTGCAAACGACAAGATTTCGATTAGAGGTCACAATCTGGACCTCTTACAGGAGCCAGGCAGATCATGTAAATGAGTAAAGCGGGCTGTTTGTGAGAAATAATGGAGTGTTGGTGACCTAGAGGGAGCTCTGTGCTGAGGGAATGAGAATACAGGTCCAGGACAGCCAGGTGTTCTGGTTTTTCAAGAAAGCTGGAGATCCGAATTTACATATTTATAAAAAATATATTTATAATACCTTATATATAAGGTATTATAAATATATTTTTTATAATATTGTTTTGAATTTATATATATATATATATGAATCGCTATACCATAAGACTTTTTAAACTTTTTTAAATGTTTATTTATTTTTGAGAGAAACAGAGACAGAGCATGAGTGTGGGAGGGTCAGAGAGAGAGGGGGACACAGAATCTGAAGCAGCCTCCAGGCTTTAAACTGTCAGCACAGAGCCCAACACAAGGCTTGAACCCAAAAACCACGAGATCATGACCTGAGCCGAAGTCAGATGCTTAACCAGCTGAGCCATCCAGGTGCCCCTGAACCATGAGATTTTTAAGACAAAATACAGAGTAAACAGTCTATGATCTCTGAACTAGACAGAGAAGAGCAGGTGGGGATGGAAAGATGGTGGAAGGTAAAAAAAAAAAAAAAGCCAGTGATATAAAGGAAAGGATGCCAGTCTGAAACCCCTTAAAACTAAATTCAGGGTTCTTCCTCTGCCAAGCCAAGTCTATACATTCTTGGGTAAAGAGGTTTCTTGGGGCCTCATTTCTTCAGCTGTAAATGGACTGAAATGTATCTTTAAGATCTCTGCCAAAGAACCAAAATTCTATATCATAAAATATTTTAATGAAGAAACAAAACCTAAGCTACTCTGAGAGAATGACAAGGAGAGAATGAGAAGGATTAAATAACATTTTACATGGCATAAAAATATTTATAATAGCCCTTTATATATGACATAAAACTTACATGTATGTGTAAGGTAGTTTACTTTGGTGTGTTCTGAGGAAAGAGTGATCCTAGAAGCCAACACCAAGGCAAATGGTATAGACTACAGCAGCTCTAAGAAAAATTTCTGGTTCTAGGGTCTGTGCCAAGCTCTAAGTATAAAAAGATTAATAAAGAAAACACTCCTTTTCTTGTAGAATACAACCTTTGGGATAATTTCCAACAAGCTAACTTTTAGTGAAACTGGGAACTTTCCACAATGGCACCCATTTCAACATTTCTCAGTAGATGAGCAAGTCCAGGGTCCAAGATCCAGGGTCCAGCCTCATGCCTGTGCCTTATGCCACCAGGGCTTCCCCCAGATGACCATCTTCCTCTCTTTGGTCTCTAGCTCACTTGGCAGACCTCCCTTTGGCTTTCAGAGTGACAGCTTCCTATTTTTACATTCATGCTTGATAGTGTGTCTTTTAATGGGTTAACATATTGTTCCTGCAGAATGATGGCATGTATTTTAATAGAGTAAACAAGCAATACTCGTGGAATGAGGAAGAAGCCTATGTGTGAATGAAGGTTGCTGAGATATAGATTCAATTCACCAAGTAAAAACTTACTGTTTGAAGTATTTAAGGATTATGCTGATTCAGGGAGTAAACAGATAATAAATTTGAGTATGGAAGTGTTCAGGCTTAGACTGAACGATTGCTTGGTAGAAATTGTATAGAAATGTTTTAAGCACCTAGAGGATGGTTAGACCAAATTACCTTCTATAGTTTTGCAAACCTGAGATTCTACAAACCCCAAGCAGGACAATAGGAGTGATGCTTTGCATGCACTGGGCATTACAGTGGTCCTCAAATCATACTTCAAAACATACTGTAGGGCACACGCTTTCTTTTCATTTATGTATAGAAGAAAATGCCAGAGGAAAACTTTCCCCACCTTATCACAGGGCCATACCTTCCTCACACACAGTTTCCTAGGCCCATAGAACTTTTTTTTCCTCCAGCAATTTCAGAAAAGAATTCCTTTCAAATATAACATAGTTGACATTAGAAAATTCTCCTTCTCGTCTCATGGATGCCTTCAGAGTCACCCTGGACTCTAAATCTCAACAAATAGATCTAGAGCAAGCATTGGAGAAAATGGCCAGAGCATATTTAAAAGTCCACCACTGTGTAAAATTCCAGAAGGCAAAAAATAATCTTGTGCGTAGCCCTAGCCCCAGTAACAGTGGAAATTAATACATAGAAAGTTAATGGTAAATATAGAATAAATGTCATTTTTCTGTTCCCTCAAACTCTTAGGGAAGAGGTAGGGGTCAACAACAGAGTTATAGAAAATGACAGGTTCTAGATAATGACTCTCTTCCTATTTTCCACTTGTACTAGACAAGTGAAATTTATTGTTACGGATCAAATGGATTATTAATAATTATATATAAAATAGAGAAGATTAGGGCACCTGGGTGGCTCAGTCAGTTAAGCATCAGACTTTGGCTCAGGTCATGATCTCAGTTTGTGAGTTCGAGCCCCATGTCAGGCTCTGTGCTGACAGCTCAGATCCTGGAGGCTGCTTTGAATTCTGTGTCTCCCTCTCTCTCTGCCCCTCCCCTGCTCACTCTCTGTGTCTGTCTGTCTGTCTCTCTCTCAAATGAATAAATAAATAAAAAGAATTTATTCATGGCTATATCCCATTTATTATTTAAATTTCTAAGTACAAATTTTGATACTGATAAATTTGATTTTAATTTACAAAGACCAAATTTTAAAACTCAATTGTTCCTTAGAATAGAATAAAAATAGGGGCAACTGGGTGACTCAGCCAGTTGAGCTTCTGACTCTTGATTTTAGCTCAGGTCACAATCTCAAGGTTTGTGAAACTGAGCCCTGTGTTGGGCTCTGTGCTGAGAGCGTGGAGCCTGCTTGGGATTCTCTCTCCTTCACTCTCTGCCTCCCTCCCACTCACTCTCTCTCTCTCAAAATAAATAACTTTTTAAAAAAGGATAGAATAAAAATAAAGGTTAATATATGGTCTCTTTTTAAATTATTGTTGCTTGCCTTTATTATAGTATCAAAAAATAAAAGCAAGAAAAATCTTAACCAATTCCAGCCTATCAAATTACTTGGTAGGTATTACATGTTTTACTATTTTTGGTTTTCTTTTATTTTACTTTGTTAGTTGTTCACTTACACTCTGGCTTTATTGCAATTAATCTATTTATAATTTTCTCCTAATCAATACATAGTCTCACAGCTTATGATGACAAAAGGCAGCAGTTTGGAAGTATATAAAGTATTTCAAGTTATTTATTCAAATATGAAATTATCAAAGCCTCATTCATTTTGATTTTTTCCTTGTTCCTTATTTTAAACCAACATATGCGGCAAGAAAAGTATCATGAAATTTGCATCCTTGTGATTATTAGAAGTTAAACTATAAAGGATTTGAGTACAATAGTAAAGTTATTATCATAGATTATAATTTAACTAATTCAGGTAATATCTTCTTTTTGAGAATTCCGGGGGCATAATTAAATTTATGTGAAATCTGCTCCTCCAGAATAACTAATATAGTGTTAGGAATACTGCTGATACCCAAGGATTATCAAGTGAAGTGAACCCAACTGAGATAATGCACGGTGATCCCTGCCTTCAAGCTCTGTGGTTCTTTTTTTTTTTTTTTAAAGTCATACAGGTTTAAAAAGCGAATCATGAAAGAGCTAAGTGAATTTTTCTAGTTCTAGTCTATAATGATTCTGTTTCACAAACTGGGATATTTGAAATTCTGTCTTGAAATGCTGTCTCATTTTAGTACTTCATGTGCTTTAATTTAGATTGGAATCTGGAAATAAACAGCCTCCGCAAGCTATCCCAGGAATTGGCTCCAAGAGAAACAAGGGCCAGTGATGGTTCCCAAGAAGAAGCCATAGACCAGTGGGCCAGAAGGAGGCAGCAATTCAGAGAAGGCAAAAGATACAGCTCAGCAGGGGGAAGTTCCTTTGCCAGCAACATCACTGACGGGTCCAGTGAGTAGACAATCATCTTTTCCAAAGCTAGAGCAGAGCCACAGCTGAAGCCACTGAGGCCCCTCCCTCTTGTCTCCAGAATATAAACCCCATTGTTTGAACATGGCAGCATGGTGATTATGTACCTTTACATATATTTTTTTAGAATAATCAACTCTTCATTATGCACTCAAGAATCCCAAATTGGTAACTTATGTCCTCCAAAACACACACAACTGCCTACTAAGGCTACTCTTCTTTTCAGAGACTGAAATAACTAACTATAGGATTTTTTACAGAATTAAATTTGTCCCCTACTTCAAAGAATTTAAGTTGCCTTACAAAACTATGTATCATATAAAAAGCTAAGAGTAACAAATTTGATTAAAAGAAAGTTTCCTTCTTGATTTAACATTTCTAAAATGAGGAATCGTCTTTAAATTGATGTGTATTTTAATGAGATGGTGTTTCTCTTCCTATTGAAAGAGTATTAGTAAATCAGCATTATATCCCAGTCTCACAATCAATGGTAACTGAGAATGGAAGGTAGGTCATCAGTGAGGTAATACATCTGAAGGGAAAATATGGGTTAAAGAAAATAGAGGGGAGCATTAGTACATTTAGTATATACCACCCCTAATCTGGCTTTAAAATTCTAGCAGCTAGATGTTAGGAGATACTTCCAAGTAATAGACATGTGTCATTTGAAGATTATTTACAAAATATACCTATTGTTCATGAAAAACCTGAGCAAACATCATTAAGAAAGAGAGACAGAAACAAAGGGAGAGGGAGGGAGGGAAGGAGGGAGGAAGAAAGTGTATGAGGGAGGGAGAAAGGAAGGATGGAAAGAAGGAAGAAACTGGAAGGGAGCTAGGGAGGGAGGGATGAAGGTAGAGAGAGAATTGATGCAATATTGTGATTTATAAGAAATATAAAATATATATTTGGTCATTCAGATTCATCCTTTTATAAAGTTGGTCTTGGTCCACTGATTCCTGACTCACAGCTCCTAAAATCCTTAGAATTTCCAATAAGAGAGCAATAAAAGTATTTTTGTTATGCTAATAAGGTGACTGGTGGAAAGCCCTCAGTAACCTAGATGGGACTGATAACCAGAGGAAGCAACCACAGTGATTAGAGATGGGAATATTCAGCCACGTGTCCAGAGAATTGCTTGTCAGTGTGGGAACATGCGCGCGTGCGCGCACACACACACACACACACACACACACAGTTACAGTTGGGTCCAGAAACCCAAAAGAGTTGTGATGCAGAGAATGGTGCCTTTATGGCAGAGACAGTAGTGAATATTCTACACTATTCTTACAGACAAGGGGACGGAATGACACAAGTCGAATTCCTAAAGGCAGCAGTATAATTTTTCCAGAGTGAGTTAGAGAGTTGGCACAGATTAGGAATTGAAAGTAGCTACAAACATGTAGGCAAAATCATGATAATATTTATATAATAAACCACCGTACTGTGTTATCCCACCACAGTGTTCTTACATTTATGTGAAGAGTGAAGAATACAATTTAAGTGTTCCATTTTCTTCTGAGAGTGTTTCATTTCTGTCCTTTGATCAATGTCTACTTCTTCCAGTTGCATCTTCTTATTTGGCAGCAAGGACTCAGGGTCTAGAATCTTAAATTTTTATTCTAACATATACTACTGTATAAAGTTGTTTTGGTATCCTCTTCTGTGTATGGACTCTTGAAATACCTGACTGCAGAATACTTTTGTTATACTAGACTTCTAATAAAATATTCCCACTGCTTCACACTTTATTGTAATGTTCACTTTCTTCTACTTTTAGTCCCCTACCTCCTCATCAATTTCTATATTGATATGTTGAACTTGGTTCAAATTTTTTTAATATTATAATAATATTTCATTCGTTTTCCTCATTATTGCCTTATGCACCAATTACTTCCAGCAGAGTTTTTCTTTTTCTTCTTACTATACTCCTCTAATAAGAGAGAATTTTGGGAGATAAACTGAATCCTGACATATCTGAAAATGTATTTACTTGCTTTTAATTCTGAGTAACAGTTTGCCATAGTTTGGTACAGAATTCTAAGTTCAAACTACTCAAGAAGCTGGTTCAGTGTCTTCCTGGAGCCACTGGTGCTCATGAGAAATCTAACTCCAATCTCATTCTCAAAACTTTTGTCATTAAACCAGCTTTCAACTCTATAAGTTTTTAGGGTTGTCTTTTTATCCTTAGTATACTAAAATTTTTCTAATATGTATTTCAGTGTGTGTATTTTAAATATATTTTAATGTTTGGCATGCTGGTGACTCATAGCTTCCTTCAACTCTCATAAATTCTCAGATATGATCTCTTAAAATACTATTTTCCTTTCTCATAGTCTCCTGCTTTAGGTTGCAATAAATATTGCACAGGATATTCCATATCCCATCTGGGTGTCCTTTGTTCTCTGTCCTTGACTTTTTTCATACATTCATTGCTCACGTCTAGAGGCAGGTGTACTCATTGCCGCTACTCGACCCACGGTGGAGTTCAAAGTGAGGCATAAAGCTACCTGCTGTGTCTGCAATGGTGGTTCAGCTGATTACCCTGTTGCTTGCACCTGGGGCCTCTTCAGGTTTCACTCTTGGTGGTGTTCCCACGGATCTGCATCAAAACTTTCTCACAGGAACAGTGGTTACCAAAGACTGGGGAGTAGGGGGATAGGACCGATGTTGTTTAAAGATACAAACGTGGGGCACCTGAGTGGCTCAGTGGTTAAGCATCAAACTTTGGCTCAGGTCATAATCTTGTGGTTCATGACTTCGAGCACCACATCTGGTTCTGTGCTGACAGCTCAGAGCCTGGAGCCTGCTTAGAATTCTCTCTCTCTCTCTCTCTCTCTCTCTCTCTCTCTCTCTCTGTCCCTCCCCCACTCACTCCTCCCCTCTGTCTCTCTCTCTCTCCCCCTCCCTCCCTCTCTCAAAAATAAATAAACATTAAAAAAATAAAGGTACAACTTGAAATGAGTAATAATTACAGTACGGTGAATATAGACAACAATATTGTACTATAATAATTAAGTTTGCTAAAAGACTAGAATTTAATTATTCAAAATCACTAAAAAGAATAATTATGTAATGTGATAAAGGTGCTAATTATTGCTACAGTAACAATCATATTACAGTGTATGAATGTATCACATTAGCATGTTGTACACCTGAAATTTATACAGTATTCTATGTCAGGTATATTTCGATAGAAAATTTTTTTCTGAAGTATATTCTCCACAATGATTTCTCTTCATAGCTTATAGTTTGATCCTGGATTTTAGGTATTTTCCAGTTATTGGTACTAATATCCCTCTTCCTTTCAAACACATCCATAGATCTTAAACACATACTGTGCTACACCCACCCCCTCCCCTCTATTTTCTTTGTTTTTCCTCTGAACTTTGAAATGCTTTTATTTTTATTTTATTATGCAGAAAAATTCATCTGCAACCCTTGCTTCTACATATGGATAAGTGACTTTATCACACTTTTCATAAAATGGTCTGCAAGAATTAGAACCTATCCACATATAGGTCATATTTTTTCTAATGCTTTATTTATTTTTGAGAGAGAGAGAGCGAGAGCGGGCGGGGGAAGGTCAGAGAGAGAGGGAAACACAGAATCCGAAGCAGGCTCCAGGCTCTGAGCTAGCTGTCAGCACAAAGCCCAATGCGGGGCTTGAACCCATGAACTGTTCTTGCTCCTCTATCTTGAGTCCACATCTGCAGATAGCTTCCATTTCCTCTTCTAGCTACCTTTTCCACTGTTCTCCACCTTACACTCTACCCTAGGTGTCTCACTTCTGTATGGACTATATCAAAGGGCTAATTTGCCCCTTAGATTTTGAGGGATTTGACCAGTTGAGAAGATCAACAGGAGCCTGGAGAGAATGAGAAGTGTGAAGTCCTGCTATTATCACCCCAGATCTCTCCCTGGGGTGTGCCAAGGCCTGGTTGTTTCCCCAAAGCCCTATAAAGTAGCTCTCTCTCCACTGCCTTCCATGGCTCTAGGTTTTGGTAAATGATACCTCCGTCTTCCCTCTTATTTTAGTCTTAGATGCACTGGTCTTAATCCCACTCTATCACCCTCGATTTCCTAAAGTCCTGCCCACAGTTTGTAAATAGGGTTAAACTCTATTCAAATTTCTCATCTGAGTGTACAGTCTCTTTCACACCATAACCTTATTATACACCAGGGCTCTCTTCTCATAGTATGGCAATGATCAACTATCACCAACACTACATATTGATAACTGTTTATTATTTATAGATATAAAAGAGGATACCCCGTGCAGAGAGCTTTGGTGCTAATTTAGAGAGGGTAAAACAAAGCCTGATTTTATTGAGAATTAAAAGTTTAGTTTAAGTTAGGTCTTTAAGAGCTTCATTAGGACACGGTAAGAATCATTATTTAACAAGTTGGAACTTATGGACATGGCAAGAAGAAGATTTTGAAGGTTGCCAAGAGACTAAGGAAATAAACTATCTGTTGGTGCTTTCTACTCATGATTTGGTGGTTTGGGGAGAAATTCCTATGAGGAACATTAAAAGTATCTGCCTGGTCAAGTGTCTAAAGGAAAAAACCTATTAATAAAAACTACAGAATAAAGTCATGTTAATGTAGACAGTAAGGTGTGTGGGATTTGGTGGGTTTGGTCTTCAGCTGTACAAGAGGAAAGAGGTTTTGTTCTCCATGTACTAGAATCATCCTTAGTCTTGAGATGAATAAATAACTGAAATTACACTGAAATTTTACTGTGTTTCCTAGATAGCATATTCTTGAACTGTTATTCATGATTTTCTTTGCCTCTTAAACAAGAAGCAAATTTATTTACATTTTTTAATTTATCAAACAATAAGTTTGCAGTCCTTGAAAATTTTATTTCTTTTCATCTAAGAATAAACCCCAAACAACACACTCACACTATTCACAGGTGACCCCAAAGAACACACTCACATTAAGCAAAGTAAGAGAGCCTTCTGAAGACATCAAAGGGGACACAGAGGGGAGGTCTTATATTACCCATTCCCTAGAAAAACACTTGAAATCTCCTCGATACCACTCTACTTCGAAGGCCTCTGTGCTGCCTGTGGTCACCCACAGAGCATAGTGATTGTGTTCTGTTTTCTTCATTCTGTATTTTCCTTTGGACATTTGAAACTTCTCTATTTGATACTGCAAAAAAATTCAGCTGCAGCTTCTATCTCTAAACCTATGCAACCAGAATTATCAAGGTGCTCAACAATCCACTAATACTATGGTAATCTGAATCCTAAAAGCTAAGAAGGAAGAATCTGAGAGGAAAGATTAGTTATAAGTGAGAATAACAGAAACAAAATGTTACATGCAGTAATAAAAACTGATTATTATCGCAGTGGCTTCCACTATTACCTGAAACAATTTAGATTGATCTCAACTGAAAAATTAGATTGAATGGAAATCTTGATTAATCACAAATGATCTTTATGTGCCATAGAGAAAGGGACCATTTTCTCCAGTTTTCAGTTCCTTTTAATATAGAAAGACCACTTCCTTCTAGTTCACTGTGACCTTCAGCTCCCTGGACCCCTTCAAGTCCAAGTCTGTTTCATCCTTTGTTTTATGGACAAACCGTCCACTACCAGTGCTCTTAGACATCCATATCTGCTCTGCATTTCTTCAGAAAAAGAAATACCATAGGTGTGCTGGAGTCAGATCACAGTGATTCACGATAGCCAACTGTGCACATTTTCTCCTAACAGTGCAC
This sequence comes from Suricata suricatta, assembly GCF_006229205.1. NCBI lineage: Eukaryota > Metazoa > Chordata > Mammalia > Carnivora > Herpestidae > Suricata > Suricata suricatta. Next base: position 75,893,918 of record NC_043705.1, on the reverse strand, counting down.
TAAAATAACATCAGGTTGGTAACTCGAAATGAGGCAGAGTGAGTAGTTACCCAATGGAAACTGGCAAACAGGAATCAGGGCTTGTTACACATTCACCAGTACTGACATGAAACAACACAGGAATCAGCTATATAACTTACACATATTCAAATTTAGGCCAAGGTAGCATAATCATTGAAATTAAAATGACTATGTTTTCTTTGAAGTGAATTCTGTTGTGAATGAAGTCGTACACTAACAATTTGTTTCACACTAGACATGAGGGAATTGAAGTCTCTGCCATTTTATTTCTCAGTTTATTCAAGCCATAGCCACTCTTGTTGTATTTCTTCAGAAACTTTCAATAGAGACTGCAGTTCACTCAGAGTTGCTGGAGCTAACATTGTTTAATGTGTGGTTTAAATTCTGTCTCATTTATAGAGTCAGGATATGCTACTAATCCATGACTTAAAATCTGACAGCTTTATCGAGCATCATTACAGCTGGTGTTTCTCAGTCTGCTAATCTCACTCATCTCTGACTTCCTACATAATAACTGGAAAAGACATTAGGAATGACATATTTATGTATGTAGACACAGTTGATCAATGCATCTAGGCTGTGGGGAATGCAGACTAAGGCACACCAGGTAAATAACTTGCAAGCTGTAAACTAAAGTCAGAAGGGCCTGCAAAATGGAGCTCTGATTTTTATAATCTCAAATGGCTCCTGTATCACAAACAGATGTGGCAAGAATGTGGGTCTGTGTGAGGATACTTGATAGCATTTCCCTTGATTCATTCCGCTACAAAAATTATTATGACAATGTGTTTTCCAAACATTAGTTTCCATGGAAATGAGAAAGGAGGGAGGGGGTGGACAGTGACAGAGAATAACAACTCTGATTTCTTGCAATAAGAGCTAACAATTACATTGTGCTCACTGTGTCAGCCTTTGTAAAATATCCATTTATTAATTACTGCAACAACACTATAAGTTAAGAACTATACTTTCATCTTCATTTTACCAAAGGAGCAATCTGAGTCATGGAAAGGATCAACTTGTCCAGTGTCACTCAGCCATAATGAGCAGCGGAGCTAATTCCTTAAACACAGCCACTGCCTCTGGTGGGACCATGCAGATCTGATCCTGATTCAGCTCTGGCAAAGTCCAAACAGAGTTTCACTTCTTGTGATACCACTTTTTTGTTATCCTCAAATAAAACAGTGGAATGAAAGAGATACAAGAATGTCTAAAGACATCTGGAATTCAGTCAAGTATTTTATCCTTTTGTTTCTAACATGAAAAAGAAGTGTTTTCGTTTTTCAGGAGCAAAGGAGTGTAGATCCAATTTCGGTACTAGCAAGCAAATGTAAGAGCTCATTCTCTTCTAAAAAGTTTCATTTATTAAAAGGCTCATCTCCACAAGCCAAATTTTGGAGACCAAGTTTTAGTGATAAAGGTACCTTTGGATTTGTTTTTCCTTGGCTCAAAGTTCCACAGGGGCAGTTGTTGAGAAATCTAGAAGCTCAGAGCTGCAGCAGGTGTGTGGCCTGCTGCTTCACTGGAGTTTATCACAAATTTTATGTCTCAGTTTATGTAAGAGTATGTTGATTAGCTCTGTCTTGGTCGCTGACTGAACAGAAAATGGCTCATCCACATAATCAAGTCTGTTTGTAAACAAGTGAATGGTTTCAACAGTCTCTTGCAGGCTGATAAAAACAAAAATCACTGTAATTTAAAGACCTACCTACTACTTGTGGAAAAAAAAATAGTAATGATAAAGATGAACCCGTGGGCCTAGGAATCTGTGTACATTATATTTATAAATATTAAAGTATAACTGAATATTTAAGACCAAGGATATAAGATATGAATTGAATAAGGAAAGATGCTTTAATACCTTAAAATTCTGTAGGGCTCCTATAACTCTAGCAAGTATTATGCAGGAAGCAGCTTTGAATTAGGCGTAAAGTTCACAAAGATAGGTCAATAAATTGTGATAATTTCTTTGGTTTACTTTTCCTACAATTTTAAGTCAAATGTCATACTCGTATTTATTTTAAAAAATGAATGAACAAATTTGAAATATGATGTATGAAAGAAGGCATCCTATAACAGAGTTAAAGTATTCTAAAGTTTTTAATCACTTTTATTTCAATGAACAAGATTTCTGGTAGCATTCTCATATACTTTACATTCCTACTTTACTATTTTATAGCACTCTATCACCCCTTCATTATTACACACTAAAGCTGTATTTTTTCGATCAACACGGTCTATCTCTTCAGTCCCTGCTTCCTCACTCCACTCGTCCATATCATGTTTACTTACTAATGCACAATCCCATCTTCCTGTAGAAATTTTGCCCACTCCTCAAGGTCTACATCCAGAACTGCTCTCTCCTTCCACTAAACGCTCTGATTTCATCATGAGTTCCATCTCTTATTTTTCTATCCCCACTGTGTCTAAAACCGCACCTTGCTCATGACAGAAGAATTATTTTAATTTAACTCAATAAATGAGTAAAAACTGAATGTACATGAAGACATTTTAACTGTGGATTTATGTCTCATTTGTTGTACAAAATAAAGCCTACAAGAACAAGCATTAAAGATACCGGGGGAACGGAGGAGGGAGAGAGAGTTGGGGAGAGAGAGAGAGACGCAAAACTTGAGAGACTATTGAATGCTGAGAATGAACTGAGGGTTGAAGGGAAAGGGGGAGGGGAGAAAAGAGGTGGTGGTGATGGTGGAGGGCACTTAAGGGGAAGAGCACTGGGTGTTGTATGGAAAACAATTTGACAATAAACTATTATGGAGGAAAAAAAAGATACTGGGTTTCAACTAATGTAACACTGTAGGTCAATTATACTTAAATAATGAAAAATTTTTAAGATATTGGACCCTTTGTCAACATACCACCCGTGACCATTTCTACACAACTTACACAAATGTAGGAGCTAGAAATCTACTGGTGCCTTGGTCTGTGTGTCAGGACAATAAGTAACATTTACAGTTTGAGATACAAAAAGAGCAGATGGAAAATGTAGGGCTAAGGATAAGAATCATTAGGAATGGTTGTCCAGAGTCAATCAGTGAAAGTAGAAGAGCCCTTCTTCTTGGGGACTTTATATAACTGACCTTCAGCAGAAGCCCAGCGGGTCACTGCTAGACAGGGTGAGGAGAGGAAGGACGTGGCTTTACCTCTAATTTTTGAGACAAAGGAATAGGAAGACCTGAATGTGGTATACAAGAAGAAATGGAAAGAGGTGTTCTGTTGTGGTTTAAGAAGCAGTCTGCGATCACTAACCGCCCCCCCCCCCCCCTTCTTCATGATAGTTGAGAAATTCAAGTAATGGATTTAGGCTTTTCTTGAAATTGTATTTTGGTTCAGACATGGTGCTTCTTATTTCTGCACACTTGAAAGACTGAAAACTTGGGGCATGACTGAATTCAGGTTTGAACTGTCTAAATGAGGCCACAAAGAAACACTCGGAAGCTAATATAATATATGTAAAAAAAAAAAGCAATGTTATTGTCTTAACTAGCACAGCCTTCTACACTAGCCAAGAGACTCCCAAATACACAGAAACCCTAAATTGCTATTAATGAAACTGTCAAATGAAGCTTTACCTGCCTTCCTATATGCTTTATTCTACACATAAGACCGTAATGAGGTGTTTTTTGTTTGTTTGTTTGTTTGTTTGTTTTTAGCAATGTCTTTGCAGTGTCTTCTTTGAAATACAGGACAATAGCAATTTTTTCCCTTGTGTTTGGAATTTTGAAATACATTCTCATCCTCAGTCTTACATGGCTTCCTCTTGACCCCTAAGTACTAATATGTAAGTCTCAAAAACAGTTATTTTCTCTATGTTTTTCCTCAACAAAAAGATTCACAGTGCTCTCTGGTGTGCCAACTTCCAAGGTATAGGCCCTCAAGCAATGCCTGTTTTATTTAGGATTATTTTAAGTCAATCTAAGTCCTCCCAAGAGAACTGTCTAACAAACTTAGCTCCTTGTTTTCGAGGATGACACTCTGCCTTTAGTAAAGACTTGGCCCCTACATTTATTCGACTGCTTTCCCACCTTGGCCATGAACATGAACACATCTCCTTTCTTACCAGAGCATAATTGATATTATCACCCTTTCTGCTCCTCAGTCACCTCAGAAGATGGCTGTTCTGTGGATCTTGGCTTTCGAGTTGACCTTGAAGAGAAAGGATTCTACACAGAGAATTTCCATTCAGCAGCATGGGTTTTCCAAGGGGATGACGGGAATCCTGAGGACAGTCCCAGATGTCTTAGTAAAAAACCCCGACCAGTAGCTGGTAAGGACTCTACAGTTATGGTATAAAATGAACCCCTTAGAGAACTTGGAACCAAGTTCCAGGCAAGCTTCTGAAATTGGCAAAATACACACAGGGTGGAGTGTTTGGAGGGAAGTATACTCTGTTTCTTAATATTGTGAAAGAATCTGAAGCTATTAAAATAAAAATTGTCTTAAGAGTTCATTCATAGAATTGTTGTTCCAAAGTTGGAGTAAAAATTAATGTAGAAGAGTTGAGTATTCTCCATTCTAGGGGTAAAAATACTATTTTAAAAAATTACTCAAGTGTATGAACAAGTAACATCTATTATTCCAACACCAAAATATAACCATTTTATTGATTCTGCATTTTAAAATTTTTATCTATTATACTTGTCTAGTTTTGTTTTTAAACATACATGAAATATATATTTGATATTAGTGTGTATATAGTTTGATACATAAGATCTTATAACCTGCTTTTTATGTTTAATAATGTAATTATTTAGGAATTATATCTTCATTTAATAATATAAATGTTTTAATGTGTTTTTGCAGATTTTACTAATATTCTAATAATTTCATTATTTTATGGGATTTTTAGCTTACTGAAACTAAGCATATTTTCCTAATGCAATATTATTATTTTGCCCAGTCTTTGCTGAAAATTTAAGGTGTAGAGGCTTTGTAAACTTGTGTTTTATTGGTATAAAAAAATGACCTTGATGAATAGTTAAGCAAGCAAAGATTCAGGTTGAAAGTAATGTTTTAAAGTAATTTTGCAATCATGCATTTAACAAATATTATGCCTACCATGGTCCAGACACTAGTGAAAGTTTCTAAAGATACACAGAGAGAAGTGACATACTTTACAAAGATGTACTTATCACTTTCAGTACAAACATCAAAATGTGTTTAGTTTTATCTTAATCCCATTTCTATAGACCAAATTGTTATATGTAAGATCATCACTTATTTTATCTGTAGAGAGAAATAGAGACTTTCTTAATTTTTTCTTGTAAGCATGAAATTCAACACTGGATGATATTAATGAGGACAAGTTGTAAATCTCAATGAGTTCCTTTGCGCATGCAATAAAATAATACAAGTTTTATATTTTGGGCATTTAGAGTATTTATTTATACTCATGTTGTAATAAGCTTAGCCATCCATTGGAAACTAAGTTTAAGACTCTGAATCTAAAAATTCAGAATGGACTCTTTGAAAATTAAAATAGCTGATGAGGATCTAAGAATAAGCTTTTTTAAAAAAGATTCCTATATTTAACTTTTATTTGAGTGATAGAGTAGTATAGGGAAAAGGACACCAGGCTGAAAGTAAAATTTGGAAGGTGGAAATTTCTCTTTGTTCATCGATGTATTTTAAGAACTTAGGACAGTGTGTGCCTCATCATAGGAAGCCAATATGTATTTGTTGAATGAATGAATAAGAAGTCCTGGATTTCAGTATTATTCAGAAATCTACCAGCTGTGTGACCTTAGAAAAGTTATTTATTTATTGTTATTATTTCTCTGCCTATCTTACAGTTATAAAAATGAAATGAAATTATATATGCAAAATATTTAATTGGCTATTTCTATCTATCTAGACTATTTCTATCTCTCAATCTTGTTCTTCTTAATTGTTATGACAATTTTGGATGAATATCAAATACATTTTCACATAGATGTCTCTATATATTCATATATATTTTATATAACTTATAAACACTACTATTTAAGATATTTACTAAAATTACAAAGATTAATTGCCTATTTATTTATGGCAGCCAAGTATGAAAACTTAAGGTGAGTAAAAGACAACTACTCCCTTGGCCAACACCTGATGTATAATGTCTGTAAGAAAGTATAATTGTCACCATTTCTACAATGGCTTATGGTCACCAAAAAACAAGCATTTGGTTGATTCACTATTTGCTTTGGTTAAAAAAAGAAAATTTGTTCAATTTTGCAAAAAAAACTTCAGACACACACATGCATACATAGGCTTATGTGCGCACATATATGCACATATGTGTTTATTCAATTTTGCCAAAATATTTGTATATATGTGTGCAAATACACATATGCATGTGCATTTATGTGTATGCCTATATAATATATACATGTCACATAAGAAAAACAAAATATTCAAACACTGTGGGTTTCACGATATCATTTATTGGACTGAAACTCAGTTCAAGAATGTGGCAGTCGTTCTTTCTCATTGTGACTAAGACTTGAAGTGTTATCAGCTGCTTATGTTCACAACTATATGATATTTAGAGATCTATACAAGAAAATGGAGATTGGAAGGAAAGGTGAGCTGAAGACAAGTGAATAATTTTTAACTTAAAATATCTTTAGTATCTTACTGGCATTTCAAGATACTGCAATACTAATTTATATCTACCAGCATGTCTTTTGTGAGAATAAATTATAATCTTAAAAAAAATCAATCTTAATCCCCTAAAGAGCTCTCTGTAAGTTGGAGATATAAAGGTTTATGTCACTATGAAGTATAGTGAGGTAGCAGCAAGAACATTTTTGAATATTTTTTAATACATGAGGGTGTTGTATTTATGGAAATATTTACCCTTCATTTGAACTTTTACAACTAAGAAGATGATTTCAAGGAAGTGTGTGATTTGAAGGGATAAAATACTTGAGGATGTGCCCACAAAGTCTCTGAAAAGACAATGACATTCATTGGTGGTTTCTCAGCAGCTGTGTAGCATTCGTAGATTATCTACCAGACAGTGGCAAGAGAAACCAGGACTGTAAACCTTAAAATGAGAGAATTGTCTTCAGAATGGGAAGGGGATATATTGCAAAACATTTTGATTGTCTCAGTCTCCCACAGGAGAATGCTACAGTTGAGTTCACCATTTAAAGACTTCATTGAATTGTGTATACTTCCACATACATTGTTGACATTCAATTTGCTTGACTGAAGAAAAAAAAAAAGCCCTATCATGCAGCCTTGAAAGCTGCACCTATCTTAAAGGTCTCATGTAATACAAAAACAAAACAACAAACATTATTTGATTTGCACCAACACAATAAAAATATCCCATTAAACAAACATCTGTTTGGTAATCAACCTGTCAAAAGCAGAAGACAGTATCAAAAGGGTAACCTAGATAGGGGGAGCAAGAGGTTTTCACAAGGGGGGATGTTAGAAATGATTTCTACAGAGGTCAGAAATAGGATTTCTTATTTTCTTTCTGCCCTGATTGGCTACCAGCCTGTTGAAGATTGTGAAAATATTCATTTCTGTGCCCTTGAATTTCTCATTTCTGTCCCTTAAATTATACTGAGATCCTGTAAATGGCAATAGAAACAATGATATGAACTGATTGCCAAAAGGAAATTAACAAAGTGATGGAGATCTTCCCAGGAGCATAGGCTAGAGCAGAGGACAGAGTTTTAGGGATGGGATACATAGTACTTTCCCTGCAACTTTGGCATGCTTTTTCTGATACTGTTTTCAACAGCAGAAGAACAGTGTATTTTCTTCAGATACTTTGGAAAAATAAAGTATCCACACAAAGAGACTTTATCCTTCGTCTCTTTAAATGTTTGCCAATTTTGGCAGCCAGTGTCTAGCATGGAAAGTCCATGAGAAAAAGTCTCTTATCCGTCTTTACCATTACATTCCTAATACAAAGGAAAACACTTGGACAAATAGTAGATATTCAGTAAATGTTTGTGAATGAATAGCTTCTACTATTGGGCTACAATATATCATTAAAGACAGAAATGTTTGTTTCCTTGTTTTTAGCAGATATTTTTGTTCTCTACCTGACCAAAGGGAAGGTCACATCCAAACTCATCTGGACAGATGCCTAACTTTTTACTGTATTCATCAATTTCTTATAGGAAATTTATTTTTTAAAAAACACAGTGATTTACCTCATAATATCTGAGAGAAAACTTAATAAACTAATGGCAAATCTTCTTACAGGATCTGTAATAAGAAATCTTTAAACTGTAATGTAAATTTATAATAATAGTATCTCCAAAGATCAGAGACTCACCTACTCAGATCGTCTGTCAGATGGTGAGGAAGACATTCCTTATCAAGTGCAAAGCTGGAGTAAGGTTTTATTTTCCCCCACTCAAAATACAATTGTTAAATCAGTCATTTTAAATTCTTAAGCATTCTCTATTTTGACCTCTCTATTGGTTCTAATTCTATCCAGAAATTGCCATTTAGGCATTCTGTAATAGCCTTTAAATATGGATCTAAAGAGGATGCAAATCTGAAAGAAGAAATGTCCTTCATCTCCAATCTGGAGGAAGATCCAAAATTATCTGAGACATGAGACATGAAATACAAAAATGCCAAGTGAAATGTTAGAAAGAAATAGAAAAAATATTGCCCATAAATTCTAATTTATTCCCATTTTTAATAAAAAGGGATTCTATTAAATTATAGCTTTAAGGTATGAATTTTTCCTGTTCTTATTAATAGATGAGTATTCTTATTTTATAATTAATTACCTGACTTTTTCTCCATAGACTTAACAATAGACCTATTACTAATAATTTACTTACAGAGCTCGAGTTTATCATTATATTTTATTATGATTTATTCTTTATCATTTTAGATATTAATGTATATAGAAAAAATTTCATTCAATAAAGTATATACCACAATACAGTATAATTGCTGGGGACAGATTAATTCTCCCAGTATTATGTTACTAGTTCTCTCTGGTGAACCTGACCTTGAGACAACCACTCAATATTTTGAAGGCTTTCGTTTATCATTCTTCACTGGATAACTTTGTCAGCACTTAAAAGACGGATCCTTCTAAATCACTTAAGCCCTTCAGATATTTTCAGTTTTGTATTCTAGCATGATTCAGGTGTAAAATTTTTTTCTAAATAAAAAACAAGATGTAAATATACCGTAAACTGTTTACAGTGTTCACATCCCCCTTATGTAAACTGACCTTCCACAAAAGGAACAGTCCCACCGAGCCATACTTTCCGCCTTATAATCCTGCTCTTTTGTCACCTCTGAAGAGTAATCCCAAAGAGTTATGAGCAGAGATATTTTCAACCTGTGAGATTCTCACTTTCAGGAATTTGAACTGGAAAGAGGCCCTTATTGTAGTGAGTACAGAAGTTAAAATGTCTTGAAGTAGAGAGAAGTCAAGAGGGCCCAGGAGTGAGCTAAAGTTATGAATAAATCAAACTCATTAGTGTGCAGAGGCTATGAAGAACACACACACACCTGTACATACATACAGATCTATACATATCCATATACAGAAAAGATGCTGTGAAGGTAGCAGGAAGAAAAGGGAGAAGATACATGGAAAAGCACACTGAGAAGTAGCAGGGCCACATTAACTAAAGAGTGTTAGACTAATGTAAAAATTCATGAATTCTTACTGTGAAGTCTCTGGAAATTTCCACCCTCAATACAGCGCAAGCTTACAGTTACAATATCTGCAAAGTCTACCCAGCTCTTCCTGCTTTTTCTGAGAAATTCAGTTGTTTAGGTTCAGTTGTTCAGGTTCCTCTAAGACTTATATGTAGAGCTGAGGATTCTGTTTTCTTCTCATGTATAATAACCTTGTAACAAATGTCCTATTGTTTATGGAACTGAGTGACTCAGATCTGTAAGGCGCAGCTGCTTTTTGGGAGTCTTGCTGCCGTGGGGGGGTGAGCATTGCCCCTTACTCACCATGTGACTCAGGTAAGTTGTTTAACTTCTCTGTGCCTCAGTTTCCTTCTCCATAAAAAAAAAAGCTGATATAAAGATTAAATTAGATAATACTAGTAAGTGCTTAGAACATTTTTATTAGGTCCGGCCTATAGTAGAGAAGAGATAAATCCTAACTACTTTTGTGATCATACTTGTGGGATCTAAAGAGTAACTCAAAAGAATGCGCTCTTTGTTTCCTCTGTAGTTCGAGAGCGAACCGTGAAGCTGTTCAAAGGAACTGGTGATTATCCCTGGGGATTCCGAATTCAATTCTCCAAACCAATCGTGGTAACTGAAGTGGATGCTAGTAAGTTGTCTCTTTATAGCAGCTTTAATTCAGATCAGAACAACTATCTCAGACCTCATACAATATAATAAATAGCCTTTGATATCATAGTCCCATAAAGCACACACATGCAATAGAAGCAATTTCTAAATCTCAGTCTATCAAAAGCTTATGACAGAAAGTGCTCACATCATGATCAAATACTTTTTAAAAGACCATGCTTCCCTGATGGAACATACTCTTCTGACAGACATGTGGCATTGGTCTCCCTACAAAGAAGAGCCCTACCTGTACCTGTGGAAATAGCGCGTAGGCTCTGGAGACAAGAAGCGTCTTAGGAGTAGTCAGCGGGCTATCTATGTGAATAGAAATGTAATCGTTTCTAGGAGTTCCATTCCCCCTAAATTATTTCCCTTACAGCTTCTCAGCTTTCCTTGTTTCCTAACAAGCAAATTAGACATTTGTAGACGCCTAATCAAAGTTAGACCCTTTACTCCCTGATCTGTATAACATGAGAATAATCTGAGATCAATGCTTTGAAAAAAATTAGAGCCAGAAGAATAAGATTGACAAGAATAGAAGATAAAGATATCCACACCCAGCATGCTGTGTTAGGGGAGGCATGATAAAATTTATCACAGAAGGAGGCCCAGGGCCACGAGGGGGTTTCTGAATTACATTATAGTCCCCATCCGGTCTATGAATTCACCAAGGTCAGAAACTGTATTTTATCCATCATTTTATTTTCACTACTTTGTGCAGCGTCTTAAAGGCAAGAGAGTAGATGCTCCAAAAATGCTTATTGAATGACTGCAAGAACCTCAGGGCTAACAGCTGGGGCAGCATGGGGCAGAGAGGAAGGGAAGAGAACCATCCAGCCGGACGAGAACCCTTCCTGCTTCGGCCTGGTGCCATAATCCCTTCTCTGATGCCATTATCACCCAGGGTCACATTTTAGTTTCCTTTGTTTGTCACATTCAGGTGTTCCTCCATTGTATACTCTGTGATTCCACTAGGAATGTGCTCTCCTATCTGTAAAGAAGTGGATGCCTACTCAGCTCTGGTAAAGCCCAGAGGAGTGGCATCTGTGAGAAAGAAATAGTTGCCTCTTACCCAGCATTCCGCAGTCCTGGGCAACACCAGTGGTTAGGAAACAGTGTGCTTAGAAAGCCATATATTTTGCATGTGAACAGGATTTTCCAACCAGTTCTCAAGAAATATTGAATATGTATGTAGAATGTTAGTTAATTCCTAGTGCAATAGGAAGTTAAGTTTTATAGGTCCTAAGGAAATTTCTTTGTATGAGTTATCACTTATGCCAGGTGATCAATAACATAGATTTTGTACAATCCAGAGGATTAGTATCCTTTAAGCAAGAAGGGACGAACTTAGTACTAAGTAACTTGGATATCGATTACACATTCATTGATGTTTTTCAAAAGGAAATTTACTTGCTTATTTATAATATCAAAGTAGAAATGAAATTTACTTTAAATATAAACACCATCATATTCATTGGTTTCCTATTATGAACGGGGCATTTTATATATGTTCTCCCATGCAATTTATGCAGCAGAAGTTGGAACTTGATATGATCACTTCCATTTAGTAGATGAATGTATTAAGCCTCAAACTGGTTAAGTAACCTGCCTAGAGCTACACAACGGTACCATGATAGCTCTGGGATTCGGATCTCAGCATTTCTACCCCTGGAAAAAAAAAAGATATTTCCCTATGACTTATATCAGTTCTGATTCTCCATTGCAACTAATAGCAATGAAGGGATTGATTGAGTCACAAAGTTCTGATAAAGTTCTGAAATAGCATGGGCCTTTGATTTGTTTCTGTAGCTCAATTTCATCAAGGGTATGAATTCTTCAACCTCCATTTCCTTGGGGTTACAAGCTTCCCATTTGGATTCAAAACAATCTCAGCAGTTCTAACTTTCCCATGGCCCCTCAGAGTCATAAAGAGAGAGGGGATGGGTTTCAACCTCAAATGTCCTGAGTTTTCTGTGTCCCCTAGGGAATGTCGTGAGCTGTGTCACTCAAGCCAAATGCAAGGGGAGTGGCTTTGCCTGACTGAATTGCTAGGAAACCAGGGTCCACCCTGGACTTGCCTACCCCAAGCCACCCATAGCAGAGAAGAGGTGGAGAGATGTCAGAGAACCTCAATGAACTCAAACCACTCAGCCTCAAATCCTACTGACACAGTGACACTCTGCACCCAATGAGTGATAAACAAGTCACACAAACAAGGAAAAACACACAAAGGTGGTATTTTGTCTCTTCTTGATGTATCATTTCTTTCTCATCACATTCTTTAAAAATACTATTTTTCTTATCAAAGAAATGCCTTTGAATTTTTCATGACTTGATTTGACCTACTTAATTCTCAACTGTGAAGAAAAATATTCAATACTTTAAAAATCACATCAACTCTTAGCAACACAACTGAACTGACATTATCTCAAATACCTGTTTATGGCTGAGCAGGATTCAGTTAGTGTATTACATAAAATAACTTCTTCTCAATACTCTCCATTAAGCTTACTTTACTGACCCATTCTTTGCTGCTCTGGCTGAGTTCGAGGATGGATCTTACTTTTTGTAGTCTATGTTAGACAATAAAAGCATGTTGTCTTGTCATTAAAAGTCCATATAATAATCACAGAACCACTGGTTAGTCTAATAATCAAAATTCTTGCATTTTTTACCAATTTAGATTAAATTGCCTGAGCCTGCCTCAGGCTTACAAGTATGCAGTATCTTCTTCACTATTTCTCATCTTTGTTTTCTATTCATCTGATATGTCACCTTTACACCTTCAAATTGCTCAAATCTTTGACTTATTCCTCCTGTCCTTCTTTTCTACCTGAAGGTCAATTTTTCCACCTTCTCATAGCTTTCAAAAACATTAGTATATTGGGAATTGATGCAAATTTTTTAAGGTAATAAAAGGAGTTCCTTTTTCTCAGTTCCTGTAATCTGAGAAATAGAAACCAGTACCAAAACAGATGTGCAAAAGACTGGAGGAAATCACTATGACAGACAAAAGAAAGAGAGCTTCTGAAGGCTCCACGATGGTAGTCTGGCACCTGTGAGAGGAGACAGAGAAGGAATCAGGATTAAGGAGCTGGATCCTGGCAGTGTAGCTCTGAGAAATTCTGAGACAGGTTGATAGGAAGCCCCAGGGCAAAGAGAGTTCACTAGAGAAGTCCTGAGCTGCTCAGAAATAGCCGGGCTCCAGTATCCCCTCCAAATTCAGTCACTGGCTGCAATGTTATGTCAGTGTGAGGTGAGGATATCAGAAAGTGTGGCAAGTGAGGGCTTTCAATTACAGTCCTCACATCAGCTTCAGGCATGTGTATGTGGGCAGCGTAGACCTAAGAACTCCATACATGGTATGAATAAAATGCACTTAGTAAGAAAAAAAGGCAAATTGATAGGAATAATTCTAATAAAAGTATAATGAGTACTACTTTGAAAATACAGAAAGAAATTAATGAACACCTAAATTAATGGAAGGAAAAACATGTGTGTCATTTCTAAGTCTTAATATTGAAAGAGGTCGGTTATTCCTTAAATTGATCTAGAGATAGAATCCAAATTAAATGCTAGTAGGTTAGCTGCTTTTGTTTTATTGGTAAACTTTTTTCAGTTAGATTCTAAAATACTTAGAAAAGCAAAGGGCCAAGTTATTAAGCTGAAAATTCTTTCATCCAGGGAAAAAGCCTTTTTATTCTGTAATTAGATTTTAAAATGCAAATGCATGGATCTATTTTTACTTTTCTACTTTGATGTGAATGAATTTCAATTAAAGTTTAACTGATTAAAAAAGAGTAATCAAATATATAAATGATTATTTAGCAAATAATTCCCTAATGATTGGGGAAAGGAGGGGTTTTACCCAAATGCTGGTGGAATTTGGGGACAGAAGGGTAGACCCCTAACAAGTGGGGGAAGAGCAGACGAGGGTGATGTCAACAGAAGTAGGGTGACCAAAGATAAAAACTGCACATGTTGCCAGGTCAGCCTTGCTTGGCCCCTAAATGCCCTTCAAATTAACAAGAACAAAAAATGATTGTGGGCTTATTTCCATACAGACATGAAAACAGGCAACTTTTTATCATAAAGTGGCTTCTGAGTTTTTACTATGTTTTTAAAAGACATCTGGCTTAGAGGAAATCAATGTTTATTCATGTATTCAATGTATTCAAGGATGTTTCACATCTTCCTTCTCTCCATCTCCTCTCCCTTTCCCTCTCTCCCTGTCTCTAATCTCCTCTTTCTACCTCTGACTTCACAAGATTATTGTTAAACAAAGAAATAAAATTCATAAGGAAAATAAAAATGACTAACCTTTAAAAATCGAACAGGTCCAACTTGATGTTTAGTTAGATTTTTGCTAAATTCCCTGAACACTCTTCATGCCTGTGTTTCTAGATAAAATAACTAAATGCAATTTAACAAAATGTTATGATTTCTTTACTTTCTGATACCTATGTAACCATTCAAATGAGACCGTTAACTGTATCTCATCCATTCAAATGTGAAACAAATCAAATGTTTGCATGGCAAGTGACTTTGTATTTAGGAGGCCCTGAGTTTTTATAATAGGAAAAGCTGAAGGAGCTCCACTATAGCAGAAATGGTACAATACACAGTTAACCTAGGATTTTATTCAACATCAGAAAGTGCTGCCCTGGCAGGGATTCATGTAGCTGCTGAGTCTTCTTCTCTCTCTCTCTTTTTTAAAATGTATTCCTCAATGCTGAAGAGCAACCTCTGAAATCCACTGTCTAGTCAAATCTGCTAAATGAGGGGTTGAGGGACTTTAAAATTACATGTATTTTCAGCACTTCTGAAAATCCCATTCACACCACACAACATTGTTCTGGATGCACTAGAGAGGCTTAATTACACACTGAAGATAAAAAGATAAGGCAGGGAGACCTGTAGGTGGGATGGAAATGATTATCCATAACTATACAGAGAGGGAGTTTGCTGGTAGCTTACATAACTAATTGCCCACACCCGGCTGGCATTTGCATGAACATTTTCTATGAAAGCCTAAATGCTTATAAGATCTGTTGGCATAAACAAAAGAAACAGATGTTCCAACTTTGATACCAAGCAAACTTGAAAAGAAAACTATACATTTAGGGATGGGCAAACCATAGAAGAAACTACAGACAGACCCATCTTTCTGGAAGTTCTAGAATTTAAAATGCTACTGTTTTATACAATTTTTTAAATAAAAGACCAAACCTGCTTTTATGGTAAGTTTTTCAGATTCTTCATTATATAGTAAATATGCATTGAAGGATAAAGTAGCTTAGCATTTAACTCTTTCTAATAAACACAAAACTATGGAGTCAAGTATCCTGTTAAGAAAAAATACTTAGAAAATTATGGTCTTGCATTAACCCCCTCTTGAGATTGACCACCTCAATCCTCCCTGTGCAATGTAGCGTGTATTTACTTCCATTTGCTCCCAAGAACAGCCTCAAGTAGAGTGACCTACTTTGAAATATCTCCCTCCTCCAAGAAGTCCTATGGCCTCAACCTCTTACCATAATTGATAAAGGGAAAATTTGCAGATTGCATTGCAAAATAGAGGAACATAGCTAATGCAATGTGTAATTGAAGCTAAAAGCATTCAAATGAGCCATGAGCAGGGTAACACTGCAGAAATAATTTTCTACAAACAAGAATCATTTTCACTCCCCAAACTAAATAATACAAAGATAAATAACACAATTTTAAAATGTGCAAAGGATTTGAGTAGAGATTTTTTAAAGAAGTCAATAAGCACACACAAAATATGTTCAACATGAGTAGTCATCAGCAAAGTGAAAATGAAAAACACAACAAAATGCCACTCCATACCCACTAGGATGTCTATAAACAAAAAGTCAAAAATTACAAGTATTGGCAAAAATATGGAGAAATTCATGCATAAGAATGAAACTAGACCACTTTCTTACACCATACACAAAAATAAACTTAAAATGGCTGAAGGACCTGAATGTGAGACAGGAAACCATCAAAACCCTAGAGGAAGAAAGCGGGAAACAGCCTCCTTGACTTCAACCGCAGCAATTTTGTACTCAACAAACACATCTCCAATGGCAAGGGAATCAAGAGCAAAAATGAACCATTGAGACCTCATCAAGATCAAAAGCTTCTGCACTGTGAAGGAAACAATCAAGAAAACTAATAGGCAACTGAGGGAATGGGAAAAGAGAGTTGCAAATGACATACCACATAAAGGGCTAGTATCCAAAATCTATAAGGAACTCACCAAACTCCACACCCAAAAAATTAAAAATCCAGTGAAGAAATGGGCAGAAGACATGAATAGACACTTCTCCAAAGAGGAGTGTGGCCATCCAGGTGGCCAACAGGCACATGAAATGATGTTCAGTATCACTCATCATCAGGAAAATACAAATCAAAACCACACTGAGATACCACCTCACGCTGGTCAGTGTGGCTAAAATGAACAAATCAGAAGACTACAGATGCTGGCAAGGATGTGGAGAAATGGGCACCCTTCTACACTGTTGGTGGGAATGTAAACGAGTACAGCCACTCTGGAAAACAGTGTGGAGGTTCCTCAAAAAATTAACAATAGAATACCCCTATGACCCAGCAACAGCACTACTAGAAATTTACCCAAAGGATACAGGAGTGCTGATGCATAGGGGCACATGTACCCCAATGCTCATAGCAGCACTTTCAACAATAGCTAAATTATGAAAACATTCATCAACTGATAAATGGATCAAGAAGATGTGGTCTATATATACAATGGAATGCTACATGGCAATGAGAAAGAATGAAATCTGGCCAGTTGTAGCAACGTGGATGGAACTCGAGGCTGTTATGCTAAATGAAATAAGTTAAGCAGAGAAGAACAGATACCATATGTTTTCACTTATATGTATAACAGGAGAAATCTAAACAGAGGACCATGGGGGACGAGAAGAGGGGGGAAAAATGGAGAGAGGGAGGCAAACCATAAGAGACTCTTAAATACTGAGAACAAACTGAGGGTTGATGGGGGTAGGGGAGTGGAGGAGAGGGGAGGGGGGAAAGGGGTGATGGGCATGGAGGAGGGCACTTGTCGGGATGAGTGCTGGGTGTTATACAGAAACCAAATTGACAATAAAGTATAAAAAAGAAACATTTTTAAAATAAAAATAAGAACAAACAAAACTGAGATAGCATTTCATGCCCACAATAATGGCGACAATGGTGACGAGACTGAGAACACCAAACATTGACAAGGATGTGGAACCATGAAAACTTAAACACACTGCCTGACAAAGTGTAAAACAGTATATCTACTTCATAGAACTGCTTTGCGGTTCTACTTTTTATAAAGTTAAAATACTTCTTATATTTACCCAAAAGAAATAAAAATACAAATGTACAAAAACACTTGCACAAGTATGTTCATAGAAGCTTCATTCATAGTAGCCCGGAGCTGAAAAATGACTGTCCTGAAATCAACAGGAAAATATATAAACAAACTGTGGTTTATTCACAAAATGGAATGTTACACAATGCAAAAAGAACTACCGACAGCATGGATGTACCGGAATACCCTGTTGAATGAGACACAAATCTATTGTAACAGAAGTGAGAAACTAGTTTTTTTTTCTTGGTGGAGGGGCAGGGAGAGTATTGATGGAGATATAGTACTATGGAACATTCTAAGATGATGGAAATATTATATTTCTTATTAAGGATCGTGGTCCTAAATTGTTAAAATTTATTAAACAGAACACTTGATAAGTATGTTATTACATTTGTTAATTATAACAAAGGAAAAACAAGACAATAAGAAAAACTGACAAACATTAAAAAATAGGTGGAGAAATCCGTAACATTCATGCAATGCTGATGGGAATAGAAAATGATATAGCTACTTTGGAAAACAGTCTGTCCGTTCCACAAAAAGTTAAACACAGAGTTACCACCTGACCCAGCAATTCCAGTCCTAGGTATATACATAAGACAAATGAAAACATGTCCACCAAAAAACTTGTGCACAAATTTTCACGGCAGCTCTATCCAAAAATTGAAAAACACAAATTCCCATCCACTGATGAATGGATTAACAAAAGGTACCATGCCTTACAATAAAATGTTTATTCATCAATTAAAAGAATTAGAGTACGTGATACAACATGGATGAGTCTTGAAAATAAGTGATTGCCAAGTGAATGATGTGAAACACAAAAGAACAAATATTGTATAATTTTATTTATATGAAATGTAAATAGAGACACAAAATCGATTAATGTTTGCTGAGAGCCGACGGGCTGGGAGAAACATAGGAACTGCTATGGTAATGGGAGTTCCTGAAGTAACAAAAATGACCTAAAATTAGATTGTGCTGATGGTTGCAAAACTCCATGAATACACTAAAACATTTAGGTTTACACTTTACACGGGTGAAACATAAGGTCTGTTAATTATAACTTAATAAAGTTGTTCAAAAAACGAATTGTTGGGGTGCCCTGGGGGCTCAGTCGGTTAAGCGTCGGACTTTAGCTCAGGTCATGATCTCCCACTTCGTGAATTGGAGCCCCCCATCAGGCTCTGTGCTGACAGCTCAGAGCCTGGAGCCTGCCTCAGCTTCTGTGTCTCCCTCTCTCTCTGCTCCCACTGTCTCTCTCTCTCTCTCTCTCTCTCTCTCTCTCTCTCACAAAAATAAACATTTTAAAAACAATTTAAAAAATAAATTTCTTCCCGACTGATGGATCGTTTAAGTAAAACATTGTTGTTTATTTGGGAGAGAAGACTTTTTATCAAACACATCCCTGATTATCCACGAGTTAGCATGCATTGATCAGCACAAATAGCTCAAACAGTTGTCTTCCACGATCATAGTCCCTAAAATTCTCTAATTATCACTTAGTTTCCCATATTCATATTTAATCACTTTTGCTCTATCCTTGTTCTTGATGCCTTGAACAGCCTAGAATTTAGAATGCTATCCTTGCGGTTATTTCTGTGCTGTCACTATAGAATGAGTGACCACTCCCTCCATCTCGAAATTCTTCACCTGCTCTTACTTACCGTGCACTCTTGCTTCCACGCTCTCTAGGCTCTACCTGCACCTTCTTTATATTCCTCTTGGACCCTTCTTTATTCGTCAAGATTTTATCCTCAATGTTTTTTATTTTTCTCCTTACACTTGTTCATTTGGTTATAAATTCTAAATCAATTTCTCAGGCCTTTCTCATATTTTAGGTATCAAAGATATTTTCCTACCAGTTCAATAAACATTTTCAGTTTTTTCTTCCATGACTATCTCAGTACATGCCAACTTTTTAAAAGCCCCTTCCATGTGCCAGAGATTATTAGGTATGGGGAAAGTACCTAATTTTATTTTTTTAATGTTTGTTTACTTTTGAGAGAGAGAGAGAGAAAGAGACAGAGCATGAGCAGCGAGGGGCAGAGAGAGAGAGGGAGACACAGAATATGAAGCAGGCTCCAGGCTTTGGGCTGTCTGCACAGAGGTTGACTGGGGCTCAAACCCATGAACTGTGAGATCATGATCTTAGCCAAAGTTTGAAACCCAACTGACTCAGCCACCCACGTACCACAGGAAGTACCTAATTAATATATTTATTTACATATATTTATATATTATATACACACATATATAAACAAATAAATAATTTTACTTGCTTCTGAGGTGCTTATATTCTACTAGAGGTAGAAAAGCAGATGCAAATAAGTGCAATAAAGAGCTTTGGGTCCTACAACAGCACGTTACACCTTCCATTCATTTCCACTGCCGATGTCCAGAGTCATATTGTGGGCCTGTATCAATTCTGATAATAATATCCTTGCTGATCTGCTTATCTTAATCCTTTCCCATTCTAAATTAATCTTTAAAAACCACTGCATGTATATTTTCTGCTGACAAACTTTTAGTGGATCTCTATTGTTGAAATATCAAGTACAAATTCATCTTCACGTTCAAGACCCTTAACAGACTGGCTGTCCTTCTAATCTCCCACACTCACCCTACCCACCCACACTTCTGCTCTCGTTGCTCTGAGTCCCTAACTTTTTGGCAGGTCTTAAAATCTTCTTCTCATGCACCTTTCCTCAGAAATCTTTTCCTTCATGGATTGCCGACTATCTGAGGTTATGCTAGCTTTAGTGACAAAAATATATTATTGGCTTAAGATAATAAAGGTTCATTAGTCATTCACATTAATCATCCAATGTGGATGTTCTTGGTTGGAGACTAACTTTGCCCCATGTAACATATTCAGATCCAAGCTCATTTGTTCTTGACAAATAAAGTGCCTCGGGTACTGAGGCTTCTGCATCTGGCAGCAAGATGGGAAAAGAATATAAAGGTGGCCCAGCCATGTTTTTATGGGCCAGGTTTCAAAGTGCCACCGTGTTCTCTTTATTACCCCTCCTTATGGAGAATCTATTCATCAAGGTCAAGGCAAAATTCCACTTCCTTTGAAAGCATCTCTCAACCAGTCTGATGGGAGTGAGAATTCCCTTTTCTGAAGTTTCACCTATTATCTTTGTTACTTATTTTACACTTGACACTTATGATATTGCAAAGTTACTTTTCTTTTTGATTGTGCATGTAATTCTGAGTTTCTCAAATGTACACTTTTAGGTCATCCAGTCATTCATTCACTATGTATTTATCAGAAGACTACCATAAATGAGACGTCAAATATGGTTACCCCAGGGAGTACAAAAATTGGCAAAAAGTTATTTCTAAACATATATCATCATTTTGGAATTCAAGTCAGAACGCATTGCCATAAACAAGCCCTTTTGAGTCCTTTAAGACTATGGGGGAAATTTAATCAAATGATCAACCATACCATGAGACTTTATTATAAGGATTTATGTAAATTAAGGACATATCAATTATTACTTTTGACTTAACCTTCCTACATTGATTGACCATTGCTTATCCAAGCACAGAAGACCTCCCATACTATCATCAACAGACTTAGACAAGCTTTAGTCATTGATAAAAATACTCAAAATCATGTTAACCCACCAATTAAGTCATGCTTTAAAATTAGAAGTCTTTGAGGAGGTTTGCCTAATATTGCTGCATGATGCTCTGCAAGTCCATTAGCTTGCACCCAGGACTAAGGTCAAAGAGATGAGAAAGGGAAAATGTTGCTACGGCTGATTTCAGAGAAATTGCTGCCTATGCTCTCTTGGTAGGATTTTTTTGGTTTCAGTTCTCACATTTAGGTCCTTAATCCATTTTGAGTTTATTTTGTGTATAGTCTAAGAAAGTGGTTCAATTTTACTGTTTTGCAATGAGCTATCCAGTTTTCCCAACACCATTTATTGAAAAGACTGTCTTTATATCACTACATATTCTTT
This sequence comes from Suricata suricatta, assembly GCF_006229205.1. Taxonomy (NCBI): domain Eukaryota; kingdom Metazoa; phylum Chordata; class Mammalia; order Carnivora; family Herpestidae; genus Suricata; species Suricata suricatta. Next base: position 75,872,219 of record NC_043705.1, on the reverse strand, counting down.
CCTCCTCTATCAAAATCAATTGCTCATATATAATTGTGGGTTTCTAACTTCTGGGTCTTCTGTTCTTTTGATCTATGGGTCTATCTCTGTGCCAGTACCACACTGTTTTGATAACTATAGTTTTGTAATATAACTTGAAGTCTGGAATTGTGATACCTCCAGCTTTGCTTTTCCTTTTCAAGATTGCTTTGGCTATTTGGGGTCTTTTGTAGTTACATGCAAATTAGGATGGTTTGTTACAGCTCTGTGAATAAATGCTGCTAGTATTTTGATAAGGATTGCATTAAATATGTAGATTACTTTGGGTAGTATAGACATTTTGACAATATTTGTTCTTCTAACCATGAGCATGGGATGTCTTTCCATTAACTTTATGTCCTCTTCAATTCTTTAATCAGTTTTTTATAGTTTTCAGAGTATGGATCTTTCACCCCTTTGATTAGGTTTATTTCTAGGTATTTTACTATTTTTGGTGCAATTGTAAATAGGATTGTTTTCTTAATTTCACTTTCTGCTGCATCTTAGTGTATAGAAATGCAACGTATTTCTGTACAATGATTTTGTATCCTACTACTTTACTAAATTCATTTATCAGTTCTAGTAGTTTTTTGGTGGAGTCTTTAGGGTTTTCTATATGTAGTACTAAGTCATCTACAAACAGTGAAAGTTTTGCTTCTTTCTTATGCATTTGGATGCCTTTTATTCCTTTTTCTCCTGGCAAGATGATATAATGGGAAAAAGACAGTCTCTTCAACAAATGATGTTGGGAAGACTAGACAGCTACAGGCAAAAGAGTAAAACAACCACTTTCTTACACCATACACAAAACTAAACATAAAATGGATTAAAGACCTAAATGTGAGACCTGAAACCAAAAAAAATCCTAGAAGAGAGCATAGTCAGTAATTTCTCTAACATCAGCCAGGGCAACATTTTTCTAGTTGTGTCTCCTAAAGCAAGGGAAGTAAAAGCAAAAATAAACTATTTTCTGCCCAGCAAATGAAGCAATAAACAAAGCTAAAAGGATATGTACTGATGGGAAAAACATTTGCAAATGACATATCTGATAAAAGGTTGGTATCTAAAACCTGTAAAGAATGAATTCAACACAACACAAAAAATTAAACCAAAACCAAAAACCAAACCAAAGCAAATAATCTAATTAAAAATAGGCAGAAGGCATGAACATTTTTCCAAAGAAGATATAGAGATGGTTAACAGACACATGAAAAGATGCTCAACATACTTCTTCATCAAAGAAATGCAAATCTAAACCATGATGAGATACTACTTCACACCTGTCAGAATGGCTCACATCAAAAACACAAGAAACAACAAATGCTGGCAAAAATGTGGAGAAAAAAGAACTTTTTTGCACTGTTGCTGGGAACGCAAACTGGTGCAGCCACTGTGGAAAACGGTATGCAGGGTCCTCAAAAAGTTAAAATTACAAGTACTGTATGACCCAGCAATCGTGCTATTGGGTATTTACTTCCAAAATACAAAACCCTAATTCAAAGGGATACGAGCACTCCTATGTTTATTGCACTCCTATACAAGCACTCCTATTGTATTATTTACAATAGTCACGATATGGAAGCAGTCCGAGTGTCCATTAACAGATGAATGGATAAAGAATAGTATATATACACAATGGAATATTATTCAGTCACAAAAAAGAATGAAATCTTGACATTTCCAACAACATAGATGGAGCTGGAGAGTATAATGTTAAATGGAATAAGTCAGAGAAAGACAAATACAATATTATTTCATTCATATGTGGAATGTAAGAAACAAAACAAATGAGTAAAGGAACGAGAGAAAGAGAGAGAGAGAAAGACCTTTAACTATAAAGAACTGATGGTCACCAGTGGGACGTAAGTGGGGAAATGGGGGAAGTAGGTGATGGGGATTAAGGAACCCACTTGTTGTGATGAGCACTGAGTGAGGTATGGACGTACTTGCTCACTAACTGTTACACCTGAAACTAATATAACTGTAAATTAGCAATATTGGTATTAAAATACCAACTTTTAAATATTGAATATTCAATACATTGAAATATATAGAATATAAAATACTAAAAATATTAAGACAAAATTTTTTTAACTAGAGTCATTAAAAACTATTTTAAAAAAGAGGAAATGGGCTTAAGCTAATGTAAAAAAAAAGATTTAAACTGCTACAGAAAGAATCTTGGCCCAATATATGGGAGACCTTATTAAAAATGAATTAACCTTGAAATGGCTTATTATGCCTTTTTTACCCCTAGAGAATATCAGGTACATAACAGTAAATGCAGATGTTAGAAAACCAGGAGATAAAATAAACAGCCCCTAGAGAGGTTCTCCCCACCTTCCAAAGCCTAAATCCTAAGGCTTCAGCTATTTTTGGCTTACTTTCTGAGATGGCTCAGAAAGGAGCCTCTACAAAGTAAAAGCAGCCCTTTATTTTTTTTTCTGACCACTCCAAGATCTGTTTTTGCCACAACTTCATAAGTATTTCAATTACTTGTTCCCTCAACAATCCTGCAGAGAAACACTGCCCCCACCCCCCTTTTTATGGATGAAGATATTGAGGTTAAGTGATTTTCTCAGGGTTACAAAGAGACCTAGCAGCAATGAAGGAATGAGAACCAGCAGTTCAACCTTCTGGTGGATGAATAGATTGAGTTTCAGAGCAGCCTTGCTATTATATTGCAAAGAGGCCATGCGGATGCCTGGCTGAATGCGCAAAGAAACCGCGTCCAGGAAATGAAAGGGAGGCTGCGAGGATAGCATTTTCTTCTTATTAATGACACAGGCAATTGTCTAAAGTTGGAAAGAAAGGCCTTTTAGAAAGAGCGCTTTTTAAAAAGAGGACAAACAGCAGGGCACTCAATTTGGGACCCCTCCTCCATGAGACCCTTGTCTGTCTACTTGCAGACAGCGCCGCTGAGGAAGCCGGGCTCCAGATTGGAGACGTGGTGCTGGCTGTCAACGGCACCGAGGTCACCAGCGTGGAGCATGCAGAAGCCGTGCAGCTGGCAAGGAAAGGTAGGTGGGCCAGCTACACAGTCCAGCGTTATTCTGAAGAAGCAGAGGGCTTCCGCGCACCAGGGAGTTCCAGCGCGAGGGGGACACAACTGCACAACAGGTGTAACCAGCTTCTCCCCAGAAGCTTCTTCAATACCTTGACATCAACATGGTGCTTCGTAGCAATTAAATCATTTTTCGGCCCCAAGTTCCTTCCGTATTGATGGCCAGCTACCAAAGTGAAGCCAAAAAACGGCAGCAGAATGTGCTCTATTACAAAACTATTTCCTGAAACTATTTGCCCTCCTGTCCTTTCCCTTCCTCCTGTCCTCTGGTCTCTCTCTCTTTTCTTTCTTTCCATCAGTTTTTAGGGTTAAGAACCTCAGGGTTTTAATGTTAAAAAAAAAAAGAGAGAGAGAGAGAGAACAGAAGAAAAAAGAAATAACAAATCTAAAGCTTTTACAGATTCTCCTAGGGCCACTTAAGGCGGGCCTTTAAAGCAATTCTGACACAGCTGGAACCATGAGAGAATAATAATTATACCAACACACGCCCCTGCCTACCCTTGTATCCACTCACATTTTGTGGAAAGATTAATACCATCTTACACTCTGCAAAACAAGTTACTTTCTGGACACCATGTTACAAATCCTTATCTCCCCATAGACCTAAAAATGCACAACTGGTACATGCCGTGTTCCATCAAGGGATTATCTGGTGCGGTGTCCTACTCCTGGCCTCCCAGAGGCTGCACGCGGGTATCTGTGCTCTTGAAATCTATCCTCAGGCACTGAGGTATAAAAATCTGTACCTTTGGTTTAGGCCACATGTGCTGTAAGTAGAACTTGCTAAACAATATTGCTCGTCCTTTCTCATGATGTCATCATGCCTGAGGGTTAGCAAGAGAGACTTCTTTAGTGCAGACCAGGATGAGAAAATCACTAACAAATCTTCTATCCTGATAAGCTATTCTGGATGTTTTTGATGCAGAGTTTAGCTGAGTATTTGGCTTCTCTGTAGAAGTTGTCATGTATAGAGCGCACCAGAAATCCAGGGACCCTGTCAGCATGTATACAACCTACTCGTAAGTCCTACCTAAATATTTATCCTATGTGCGGCAGAGATAAGAAATTGAGGTAATATGGTAACAATTATACTAATGAATTTTGGTATCCCCTATATTAAGGGGATTTCACTGTTCCCAGGTTCTTTCTTACAAATAATTTTTCCATTTATTTTAGTTAAATAAAACCGGATTTTAGTAATACTTCCACTCTCAGGGCTTCCTTTATTTTTCCCCAAAGAATGTTCTTGGTAACACTGAACCATCCAGCCTCACTCTATGGGTTAATGGAAGGCAGAAAACATCTCTAAAACTTAAATGTAGGATTTTTTTTTCATTTCTGAAAGATGATGATACCGGAGAAGAACTAAACTCAACACCCTAGTTCATGCTCTTCCTGGCAGTTATTTGTAGGATGGCTTTACCTGTTCCAGTCTGGGTTCTGCCATGCCTTGTATGCCAGCGTGGCCTCCCTACCCCAAGAAGCCCCTGACGCTCAGAGAAGCTCCCGGTATCTTGGCTAAACCTTCTCAAACACAGCCGTAGAGAGACCTCAGAAGCAGATCGGTGATTTAGAGATCTGAGACGCTACAGTAAGGGCAGTAAGAGACTTTTAGGGAAACAAGTCCATTTCATACCTGTGTATATTCGGGGAGATGGGAAGTGCGGCCAATAGCAGAAGAGAGCCAAGTATCTCATGCAGAAAAAAGCTGAGGGACAGCTTCTTGGGGCTTTTCTCCCCAGCGTGGTGCCGAGTAGCCAAATCCCAACCTAAGCACCCTACCGAGAGCCAGACAAATGGTAACACCTGTTCCACGTGGTTGGTGGGAAACACGTAGGTGGTCCTTGAGCCCAGCTGGATTACAGAGTTGATTGCTTCTTACTCAGGCTGAATCTCTAAGACTAATTGATTATAACACACCTCTTAATTGAGAAATAATAAAAATTAAAAAGATGCAAATAAACAAAATAGAGAATAAAAAAGAGAAAGGTAAAAGTTCTAAATAATAAAATACTACTTTGAACAACTATATAACAATGTGAAAACTAGATAAATAAAAACATTTTCCAAACACAGAGTGCCCAAATCATTACAAGAATAAATAGAAAATTTGTCTAGACTATAATAAAGATATTTATAGAGTAAACAAAAAGACTACCTCACTTCTCCCCCATTTCCACCTCCAATTAATCCTCCATTTATTAGCACAAGCTACTAGTCACTTTTATAGATTAAACTTATCCAACTTTCAAAGAAAAAATAATCTCTAGTGTATAGAGTTTTTCCAGAAAATAGGAAAGAGTGAATGCTTCGTATCTCATCTTATGAAGTGTAAACTTGATCCCAAAATAAGATAAGTATAGTATGAAAAAATGAAAGAATATGTTCATTTTACTTATGAGTGTATAAATGCACAAATCCTCAGAAAAAAATGATACCTGAATCAAAGTGTTTATTAAAGTTACATAATACATCATAACAAAGTAGGGTTTATCCCTTTATAAAACAATATTTTAGTAGAATTCATCACATTAATGGGCCAAAGGGAAAAAAATGCATGACTGTCTCAATAGAACAAAAAAATCATGTAATAAAATTCAATAAATGTATACATACATATATTAAATTCCCTAAATAGTAGGAATAGAAGTTTCTTTTATAACTTGATAAAGATTATCTACCAAAAACCTAACCTTTTATTATTCCCCAAAGAATGTTCTTGGTAACACTGAAAGGAGGAAAATATAAAAGTATATATAAAACAATTAAACATTTAATAGAGAAACTTTAAAAATATTTCTTTTGAGATTGAGAAGAATAATGCCAATTTTAACAGCCTCTGTTTACCATAATATCTAAGGTTTTGACTTTTTCAGTAACACAAGAAAGAGAAAAAAAGGTATATGGCCTAGAAGGAAAGAAATAACACTGTTATTATTTACAGATGATGATTATAACAAAATCAATAGACCAGTGCTTAGAACTAATTAGAGAAAGATTGACCAAACCAAGGTCTCCATATAAAAATCAGTAGTGTTCTTCTACACCAGAAGTAACCAAAAAGAAAATAAAAGGAAACTAAGATATGTTTAATAATAACAGCAATACCACAAGTTAGGAAAGAATCCAACAAAGAACACACAAGGGCTTCATGAAAAAATATTTACAACTCGACCAAAGTACATAAAAGGAGACTTAAATGACTGAAGATATATAGTATCTTTCTGGATGGAAAAACTTTGTAAAGATCTTAATTCTCCCAAAATTAATCTAAATATTCAATAAAATTTTATTAAAAATGTTTGAGTAGCTTGTCAAACTTATCCTCAAATATATGTAGGAAAATAAAAGTCTACAAATAGCTAGATCATTTATGAGTAGGGCTAGCAATGACAAAGGAACCTTTCATACCAAATATTAAGGTATATTGCAAAACCATAATAATAAGTAATAAAAAGGGTGGCATTCACAGAAATAGACCAGTGGAATGGAATGGATTAGAAAGCTCAGAAACACACTCAAATATTTATTAAAACTTGATATATGATAAAAGTAGCAGCACAATGAGAGGATAAAACTTTTACTACATCATTTTTACAGAGAACCATAAATTGGATGGATTCATACCTTCATACATTATGCTTTGTATTTTATACCATATATCAAGATGGACTTCAGATATATTAAAGACGTCAATTTTTAAATGAAAAGCATAATGTCAATAAAAGAAACTAGGAAAATAAATTTGTTAATGATCAGAGAAAAGCAAATTAACAGCAAAAGACACTTGAGATCCACCAGATTAGGAAAATAAATGGAAATCAGATTATAGCCAGCTTTGGGAAGGATATGAGGAAATGAGAGTCTTCACGTACTCTTACTGGGCTACTGGCATCTCAGAGAGCAGTCGGGCAACATCTAGTGACGTGCCCATAAGTCCTTTCCCTAGCAATTGCATTTCTGTGACTATAAGCCCAAAGAAACTGCTGAGAGGACATGTACAAGGACGTCCATTGCAGCGTTCTGTGTGATGGAGGACAGTCAGAGGCAGTCTGAGTGACCATCACTAGGGCAATGGATAAAGAAACCAACAATGGATGCATACTCTGCACTTCTATGCCTCACTTTGAAACAATACACAAGATGTGCATTTAGCCAGCAACATTGGTGGATCCTAAAAAACATGGTTTAGAGTGGAAAAAAAAGAGAGAAGTAGAATGAGCTCTTAGCAGAATACCATTTATGTGAAATAAAAAGACACACACAAAGGAGTGTATCCACAGTCCTGTATCAAACATGTTCTGTGAGGGTCTATTGTGAAGAGCAGACTGTGTGAGAAGAATTGGGAATGAAGGCAGAAAATAAAGTGAAACAAAACCAAAGGGATCTGCACTGCAAAGACAATTGTGTGCAACAACCTGAGTGTTGTGATGGGCTCAGCAGTCTGCACCCAAGTTCACAAGCAACAGACGAAGGTCTCCTAAATGGCACGCACCCACACACACTTTGAGTTCCAACCATGTTCTAAAATTTGTAGGGGGTAATGGTGAGGGAAGGCAAAAAGAAAAAACAAAACAGGATTATGGAGAGGCAGTGGGGTTATGAGAAGAATACATATGACCATGAAACTAAAATAAAGAGGAAGAGAAAAGGAAAGAAATAATGGGAATAATTTAATTTTTATGTAATGCTTTACATATTCAATTTTAGCAAGCCTGTTAATTGAGGAGGGTATTCTGGAACGTACAGAATTTGAAGCAAGCTCTTGGAGAGGTTCTCTTTAGGAGAGAAAAGTCACCAACTTGTTGAAGAAAGCAATGATCATGAAATAGCAAGTAGAGCCTTTTGTTAAATTTATATAATATATAGAGGTCTTATAAAGCATATTTACATAGTGTCCAACAAGAGTAACAAGCAAACATGAGATTGTTTTAAAATCTAAATGTTTCCACTTGCCTCTTGTACCTGTTTGCATAAACTTCTTAAAAGTCTGATATCTTTTTTCTTTTACCTCTGTGTATTTCTGTTCATTCCTATGAATGTTAAACTTTCGTAAAATCTTATTTGATTATAGGGTGTTACTTTGTTGATTTAGATACCTAAACATCAAATCACTTTCCTCAAAACATTAAATCTGAAATCTAGCCGTATGTCAGACTCACCCAAGAAACTCTTTTAAATACAGAATTCCTGGTGGCAGCCTGCACGTTTGTCATTTTAACCAGCTCTCCCTGGTGATTCCCTCACAGCAAGCCTGGCATAGTACAGCGCTCAGCATCTTGGAAGCATAGCCGGCCAAAATGTCACAACCATAACATTAAAAGTCTATGTTGTTACCCTCCAGTACAGGTTTTATCCTGTCTCCCCAGACTAGCATAGACAAGGGATCTACCATATGTTACAAGGTCAAGTTTTCAATAATTCTATTGAAATAATAGTACCATTCGATAATACCAATTAATATATTACATTATATAATATAGAATAATATAAAATTAAAATAATCAAATGATAATCCTATTCAGAAATACTAATCACACATACCTGTACAAATTACCTTAATTTTTGCCAATGGGAAAACAAGGAGATTTAAAAAAAGTTTTGGAGAGGTGCCTGGGTGGCTCAGCCAGTTAAGCATCTGACTTCGGCACAGGTCATGATCTCATGGTTCAGGGGGTTCGAGCCCCATATTGGGCTCTGTGCTGACAGCTAACTCAGAGCCTGGAGCCTGCTTCAGATTCTGTGTCTCCCTCTCTCTCTGGCCCTCCCCTGCTCACACTGTCTCTCTCTGTCTCTCAAAACTAAGTAAAACACATAAAAAATCTTTTTTAAATGTTTGAGATCCCAATGGGAGTAACAATAGCTCCATGTGAATGTTTATTTCATTAGGCCCCCCAACCTTCTGGGTGGGGCTTTTGTAGAGCTAGGTAGCGCAGACTAACATAGGAGATTTAATCATCAAGGTAAAACACTGGAAAGAAAAGAGGAAAGGAAACAATGTCTCACCAAGAGCAGCTTTACTAAAAACAAGTACAGAAGTGCCTTGGGTTGTGGGACCGGGGCAGCTGAGCGCAGTGCCTGCCCACCACGCAGCCCCGGGGACAGCACACGTCTTGCACGTTTCTCTCCACACCTGCGAGGGTGGTGGAGTTTGTCTGACAGCCAAGGTGTGACTCTGACACAGTTTAAGACTGGTGGCATAATAAGAAGACAGTGATCCAAAGAGAAAGTGTGAATTAGAAAAAAATCATTTTTCTCTCTCCTGTAGCTGTAAATAACCTCACCCACAACACCTTACTTCCCAAACTCTAGGCCAAAGTGCTGGGAAGAAGAGTTTTCCGGAGAGCTTGTCTTTTAAAGAACGTCATCACCGAAGAACCGCATTTGCTAAAGACAAGGATTTTCCACCTCGTTCATCTGCACTTAAGTCTTTCACTTCAGGCCATTTGTCTTCCCATGTACCCCAAACAAGCAGGATTTCTGGGCTGTCCAGGGGAGGAGAGAAACGGTTATGGGATTCCTTTCTCCAGGGTGGGGAGATAGTTAGAGGAAGACGTAAGTGAGGGGGGAAACTAGTAATTCAGTTGTTGCAAACTATGGGGCGGCAAATGAAAGTATACAGGGAAAACTACATTGTAGTCAAAGAACGGAAAATGCATAGTGGTTGGTGACGAAAACTGTGCTCATGAGCAGGGCCTCTCGGCAACCGAGGGATGCCCGGCTACTTGCCACTGAAATTGTGGTCTGACATCAGCTGACACCTTGTTACAAATATGGGATCTCAGGCCTCATCCCAGACTAGTGAATGAAGAGAACAATTTACCAACCCACCTGGTGATCTGCATCTGCATTTAGGTTGAGAAGCACCAAACTAGGGCATTTCCATGTTTTTAGCTCCCAGTAAATTAACAGATAAATAATAACAAAACCAGGAGGGTGTAACTGTACTTCACAATTAATTCTTTTAACACACACACACACACTGCAATGACTATATAAATAATCTATTTAGAGATAATATAAAAAACCTGAAGTTTCTGAATATCAGACCCAGTCCTCTAGGCCCCAGATAGGACCTGCAAAGAGCATAAAACCACCATCACACAACAGCTGGTTTGGAAGTCAGCAGCTCCCTGTGTGTCAGGATCACGTCCCAACTCGGAATGTAAAAAACATTTCTTCAATACGATGACACCACGCGGCCGCAGGACCATCTGTGTCCCTGCCCCAGAGAGGGTTTTTTTTGGTGAGCCAAGTCATGTTTATGACCAGCGGAAACTCACGCTCAGCCTGATCAGTATCAGAGAGCCCCATACGCAGTCTGTGGAAGCAAGAGGAAAATGACCTCCAGGGGCAGCCGACTGCAGCACTACATAAATAAATTGGCAGATGTGTCAACTATGCATATTAGTCCAGAGTGCAGTTCTTCGGGGACTAAAGTCCAAAGACAAAGACGTTTGTGGGTTGCCGGTCAATCTGGAGCATTTCTTCTAATTTTTCTGGATGTGTTTTTGACAGGAGCTTAAGGGCAGTTCAATAAATTAAAATGTATTTACATGGCAATGAAGAATTAGCTTGACACGCAGAGTTATTTAATTATCAAGGTGCTTTGCGTGCTGCTAAAGTTAAGACTGTGTCAGCCTTTCTGGGACAAATCTTTATTTTCAGGGCCATGTGGCTCAGCCAGGAATGATCCCCTGGGTTGGAGCTTGTCGTTTATAGAAGAGGAGTCTCCTCACTGACCCCCATTTCCATAGACAGCTCTAAACAGATCAGTAATCTCAATGTCAGACATCACGATGAAGTCAGCGCTGCTAAGGCCAAATGTCTCCCTTCAGGGATATGGCCTCCCTCTCAGAGGAATTGTAAATGAAGTCATACCCCATTTGCAGTCTTCAAAGCATGTCAGGGTTGCTGTCTGTCTGAGTGACATTCAGAGAATATTCTTGAGGCATCAAGAGGTAGGCATATGATGAAAGTCTGTTTCCATGCTGACAGCATCAAAGCACGATTGGTAAAGGGTGACCTCATATTATCAGGTACAGGGACAAGTTCCCCCAAGCTATGCCCCATACTGATCATGTTGGAAAGGGGGCACCTCTGAGGTCCAGGCCCCAAGGCAGTTCCTCTGAGAGGAGGTACATGGAACCTCAGGGTCAAACCCTCAGCACTAAGTTGGACAGGAAAGAAAATGGGATAAAAGCTTGTGTGCCTCAGCTTTCCTAGAATTTCTGTCTATTTCCAAGTTCTAAAGTTTATAATTGATTTTGATCAGAAATGGGTGACAGATATATTAGCATGGTTTAGATCCTCCTTACAGCTAACCCAGGTCAAGGAAGCTAATTATCTTGAAGAAAAGTAAGACAGAAAAGCCAAACATCACCTATCTTCCTTTTTCAGATATAAATCAAAACATGTGAGAATGAACAGACTTGAGTCATCCATGGTGAGACCAGACAAGACCACACGATTGAATACAAAGCATTTGCACTAAGAGTCAGCAATCCTGGGTCCCATATCTGATTCAACCCATTATGATCTAGTTATGGGCCTCCCAGAAGTCACTTTACCTCCCCTGGTTTCATTTTCATCATCGCCATGAGGAGTTGAATCACTGAGTAACTCTCTCATTCATTCCAGAGTAGGATTCTATTTCATTTATTCCATTTATGCAAACTGTAACCCCCTTTTCATCCATTCCTTCTGAAAAGCCATAGTCTTTCCTGTTGATTTAAGATTTTCAGCCACTGCACTATACCAAATTCATCTCTCTAGGTCCAGACATCTTGACTCTGGTGGTGGGATCTGACATCAGCCGCTGTCCCAGTACTCCTTGGCCCACCTGCCGCGGCTACTTACATAAGAGGACTCACTCCGGCTTTGTGAAGGGTTGGAGGAAGAGGTGGTTCGTGCTGAAGCATGATGGCTGCCTCCACTATTACAGACATAAGAAGGTAAATCGGAAGGGAGAGGTAAGGCTGGAGTGGGCAGGAACAAGAAACCCTGGGAAGTGCAGTCAGTCCATTAGCAAAGTAGTGTCTTGTAAGGTATCATGTAGGATTCTGGAAACAGCGTTTTCTCCTGTGACTTTTAGAGAAATTTTCCTTCTTCAGAGGTACAGAGAATTCTAATTTATTTTCTCTGCTGCTGCATAAATCGAGGCTGGCATAAGTTTCTATCTCGTTTATTCCTATTTTCAGATCCTCTGTGAAAATTTCCTTATCAAAGCCAAGAAAATAAGAACCTAACTGCATACCTGGTGCCCTAGAGAAATCAAAGTGGACTAAGGCAAAGTGCAGTAGCATCGCGCTGGACCACAGTGCCCGTGCGCTGTTCCCTAGGTTACAGGGACTGACATTAGCAAGGCTTCTGAAGCCTCCGAGAAGCTGCCTGGAATACCTTGTTTCATTTCTCAGATTTCATTAGAGCGGTGATTTCTGACTGTAGGTGGAGATTGGAATCTTTGGGGGAATGCTCTTCAAATAAGCAGACGCGGTCCCAGATGCTTCTCATTCTGCAGGTCTGGGATGGGGCCTGGGCCTGGGGATCTGGGGAAGGCAGTTCAGACTGGCCAACCTGAAGGCCATGTCCTGTTACCACCAGTGTTCTCTTAGCCCCTATGCAATATGGTATTTAATTTGTTTAGTTTTTACTTATTTTTGAGAGAGAGAGAGAGAGCGCACACGTGCACGTGAGTGGAGGAGGGGCAGAGAGAGATACACAGAATCTGAAGCAGGCTCCAGGCTCTGAGCTGTCAGCACAGAGCCTCACGTGAGGCTCCAACCCACAAACCACGAGATCATGACCTGAGCCGAAGTCAGACACTTAACTGACTGAGCTACCCAGGAACCCCTAATTTGTTTAATCAGATGCAAACATCATACAATTCAGAGATTTCTCACAGAAATATTGGTTTCTAACTTCTCTTGAAAAATTCCCTAGCAACAGTTGGTGGGAGCTGACCAGCAATTCCCTCCTCTAGGAGCACAGGGATTGTCCAGTTAAAAAATGGGCTCACTGTGTCCTACTGTCTTCTGCCCTATTGGCTTCATTCAGAACCACATGTGTGACCTACCTCTAATAAGTGTGAAAAACAGGAGTTTTGGTTGCTTACCTTATATATGACACACTCTCACTTTCTGACACAAGGAAAGAAATATCTATCAATAAAGAAATCAATACCCTTTCTAAAATAAGGAATAATTTTGCATATTGAATCACTGCAAAGAATCCCTTTTCCTAGCCTATTTGTGTGTATTTCCACACTTATTTGTGACATACATGAAGAGTATCTGCCTTTTGCAGGAATACGGCCATGGCCACTTTGAAAAAACTCTGTCTCCCTCCAGTGCAGGAAAAGAGGATTCTCTGTAATCAAGAGGAGAAATGAAGGGCCAGCCTCGTTCGCTATATTCTGACTATTAAAATGAAACAGGCCAGAAGGTTCCAACCTGGGTATGCTTCAGAAGCTCCTGCAGAGTTTTCCAAAGTACATGCAAAACCCACCTCCCTCCCTCATACCTCCTGAATGGCGTCCTGGTAACTGTACGTTCTTTTTTAAGCTCTTTCAAGGTAATTCCCTTAGAACTGATTTGATTTGTAACCTGGACGAGTCCCAAGGCAAAAAGTACATTCCCACCTATAGTCAGAAGACAAAAATAAAAACAATAATGCAAGCTTACCAGTTTTTCTTTAATGGGATAGAGAGTTCTTTATCTTGAGATTGTATCCTTTCTACTGTTTGCTGACAATTTTTGTTTCCTCTTGTGAAATAGTGACAAGACAACACAAGCTTTTCTTTAATGGGCTTCCTCAGCAAAACAAATACATAAAACAACCTATGTCAAGTACCTCGGTCCCTGAATTTTCTAATTATGCAGCACTGAGCCAAACCAGTCCCGGCCACCTGATCCAATATTTTCCTTTGATCAGCATGCATAATAGCATTTATAGTAAAAAATTTTAAGGTTCCTCATTCTTGAAATTCAGAATGGTTCCTGGGATCCAGTGTTTGAGGGCTGATTTGCCAGGTGGCAATCTCAGGGCCGTTGCTGCCTACAGATGTTATGTTTGGCTTGCACGATGTTTTTATAAATTTTTTAATTAAATGCACTCAGGTGAAGCATGTGCTGTCCAATTTGCCATAATCCCTAGTACTCCTCATTTCCTTACACTGAGCCCGGTCATTTAAATTACCCAGTAGGCCCTGTAAGGCTTCGAGTGTATGAATCCTGGGGTAGAATTTATGTGGAAAATTAGAAGTGTGGTGGTATCGTGGTTAAAATTAAAATAGTTTTTTTTAACTGTTTCTAGTCCTCTTTGGGAAAGAAATGTGGATCATATAGTAAGTTTGGACACGGAACATCATTGCCACAATAGGTTTTAATGTGAAGATGGTAGAATACAAAAATAAGGCTTTATTTATTTTTATGAAGGACCAAAATCAGATCCCTCTGGAGCTACAGATTCCAGAATACATTCTGTCTGATCTTTAGAATAAACAGCAAGAACTGAGAAGAGTTAAGGGAGCATAATAAGAACACACCAGGATAAATTAGCAGAAAGTGAACTCAGCCATACAGTATTCATTCAAACAATAAATATTTATCAAGTGCTTTTATGAGCCAGGCATTATGCTAAACTGTGGAAACATATATGAAAAAGAGATGGTACCTTCCCTGTTTGTGCTTATGGTTACATAGAGGAGACTGATATTAAGAAACACGTTCATGAGGCGCCTGGGTGGCTCAGTCAGTTAAGCATCCGACTTCAGCTCAGGTCACGATCTCGCAGTTCATAGGTTTGAGCCCCAAGTCAGGCTTTGTGCTGATAGCTCAGTCTGGAGCCTTCTTCAGATTCTGTTTCTGCCTCTTTCTCTGCCCCTCCCATGCTCATACTCTGTCTCTCCGAATAAATGTTAAAGTATTTTTTTTTAAAAAAGAGTACATTCCCAAATAAATCTGCAATTCTGAGTAATGCCATAAGTAAAATTACAAGGTGAGAGAAGAGAATAGTAGCGGTCTGGATCCAATGAAGAGATATACTCACACAGTGATTTAGACAAGTGAAGCTTAATACAAAGTTATTAAACTATGATAAAAGAATAACTATAGGCTGTAAGAAAACTATATGGAACTGAGGGAGGGGGGTTCCCCAAGCAAGGACAAACTTAGAGGTAGGACCCCCTCTCCAAGGCTGGGGATTCAGATCTCCTTGGGAAATGCAGCTGAATCCCCTGGATGGCAGGGCAGCTCACTGGTTTGCTGGGCCATCCAGTGGACTGCAGACTAAGTGTGTCGTCACAGGGCAAACAGGAAGCAACCCTTTGGATCACAGATGGGGCAGACGTACAGAAGCAAGGAGCCTGTGTGTGGCTAGGTAACAGGAGTGGGGATGCTGTGTGGCAGGAGGCCTGGACCACAGGCTGTCCTTGTAGGAAAGACTATATCTGGAGGGTGGTGGTATGGGGAAGATTGCAGGAGACAAATGTAGGGGAGAGAAAAGTGAGCACATGGAATCAGGGCACCAGGGTGGCCAGGAGACCTGGAGCATAAGATGTCCATGTGGAGAGGGTCACAGGAAGGTGCTCACTAGGTCACACCAGAGCTGTAAGGTCTCCAGGGACAACATGTTGGGACAGAACACCCCCAGGGGGTCCACATACACACACTGCAGGACCACCCTGGGCCCCTGGCAAGTGCAGGAGTGTGTATGCTTCCTCCAGCAACGTGCCTCCAGCGCCCTCTACTGAAAAAGCTTAATACCGCACTGTAAGAGAACTGTGGAAAGGCATTCCATCCATTAGTGTGGAGCATATACTGAAAAGGAAATTCGGAGCTGAGAATCAATAAGTTCACAACTGGCGTGAAAGTCAAATGGAGCGCCTAGATTAAATTAAAGAAATGGGGAATATGTAATAAATTCCTTCTTGAGGATATAACATTTACCTGAGGCCTGAGGGTTGAATAAAAGTTAGCCAGACAGAAATTGGGATAAGCATTCTCCAGGCAGAAGAAACAACATGTGGGGAGTCCCTGAGCTGAAAAATAGCTTGGCAAGTTTGAAGATTTCCAAGAAAGCCCAGTGTGGTTAAACCAGAGTGCACGGAGGAGGGTGGAGAAGGCAGAGGGTCCGGTTAAAGAGTTAGGTAGGAGGTTGGTGATATGAGAGGTCCTGAGTCAATGGCAGGGATCTTTGGATGATCTCCTAACTACAAATGGAAAGCCGCCAAAATATCTTAGGCAAAGGAATTTTTAAAAGATCATTTTGACTATTATATGGAGAATAAATTGGAAAAGGATAAGAGTGGAATGGAAATACCAGTTAGTTAGCTAGTCCCATAGTCTAAGCAAGAAAAGGTAGTGGCCTTGACCAGGGTGGGAATCATAACACTAAGTGGACAGATCTCCAGACATATCTAAAAGCTAAAATCAATAGGATTTGGCAATGAATTAAATGTGGCAGAGAAAGGAGATATAAGGGACAATCGAGGATGATTTCAACTTTTAGCAAAAGTAACTGGATGAATAAGGAACCATTTACTGAAGAGGGAATAGGTTATAAGGGTATAAGATTAGTAACTCAATTTGAACTACTATGGTATCTACAGAGAGAGAATTTATAGTATTACATATACTACATATGTTATAGTATTAGCTAGTATTTAAAGCCACAGAAACTGATGAGATTGCTAAAGGAGAGAATATACAGGGAGATGAAAAGAGACCCCTGAACTTAACTCCCAAGGGTGAACAGAGTAGAAGAAAATAAAATGGGGCAGCTCAGTTGGTTCAGAATCTGACTCTTGGCTTCAGCTCAGGTCATGATCCCACAGTCTGTGGGATGGAGCCCTGTGTTGGGATTCTTTGTCTTCCTCTCTCTGACCTGCTCCCCCCAACTCTCTCTCTCTCTCTCTCTCTCTCTCTCTCTCTCTCTCTCAAAATAAACAAACTTAAAAAGGAGAAAAGAGGGAGGAGAGTTGAGAGGGGTGGCTAGAGAGAGAAAAACAAAAAGTTTGTCAAGAAACAAGATTTTTTTCTAAAGTTTCAAAAAGGACAGTTACCAGTGTCTCCCAGTGCTGCTGAAAAGCTATGCCATGATGAGTTTTAGGAAGTATCCACTGAATTTGACATTTTGCAAGTACTTGGAAGTTTTAGTAAGAGAAATCTGGCTTACACAGCATGAAACAATTAGTTAATGTGCATTGGAAAAGTGTAAACAGCATTTGTAGACCAGTCTTTTGAAAAACTTGCCTTTGAAAGAGCCTAGAGAAGTAGTGTGATAACTGAAGAGTATTTAGTTCATTTACAGGTAATTTAATTACTTATATAATTGGGTTTACATCTACGACTGTAATTTTTACTTTCCATTTCTATTCTATTTCTTTTCCTTACCTTTATTGCTTCCTTTCAATTAATTAATTGTAAAATTCCTCTTAACTTGGTAGTTATTAAGTCTTTTATTATTCTTTCTGTGATTATCAAAAATATTACAATATGTGTTTATTAGTTTATTTTTTTATGCTTTTTACTTATTTTTGAGAGACAAAGTCAGTGCGAGTAGGGGAGGGTCAGAGAGAGAGGGAGATACAGAATCTGAAGCAGGCTCCAGGCTCTGAGCTAGCTGTCACCACAGAGCCTGACGCAGGGCTCGAACCCACGAACCGTGAGAACATGACCTGAGCTGAAGCCGGACGCTTAACCGAGTCACCCAGGCACCCCTACAATATATGTTTAAACTTATTAGAATTGAATATAAATTTGTACATATACTATTTTATGGGCATTACAGCATGTAATTTAGCCATGTCCTAAATAGTATGCTTGTGTTACCATGTATTTTAATTCTATACAGATTGTAAATCTTCTAAGATATTAATAATCTTTTACACAACTAATATTCATAGGGAGAAAGAGAGAGAGAGACAGAGACACAGAGAGAGAGAGAGAAAGAGAGAGTAAAAGAGAATCCTAAGCAGGCTCCACACTCACTGAGGGCCCTGATGCAGGGCTTGATCCTACAACCTTGGGAGCATGGCCTGAGCTGAAATCAAGAGTTGGACACTGAACTGCCTGAGCCACCCAGGTGCCCCAATATTCTTTTATATTTACCCACACATGTGTCTTGTTCCATTGGTATTCATCTGTTCCTGCATCTTCAAGCATTTAACCTGGCAACATTTTCCTTAACTTCTCAAGAAAAAGCCAAAAGAACACTCTCCTTGTCTCATTGTGCTTTATTCTTCACATATTCTTTGGACATACTTCCAGCTATGTAGTCTAAAAGCAAATTAACCCCCAAAGATCTCAATTTTAATAATTATATAGTCAGTCCTAGTATCCACTTGACTGGGTTTTTATAGTTTCCTGCATAAGCTGAAATGCCTAAATTTGTCTTTTATTTTTGAATATATTAAAATTTTTAAAAATTTTTAATGATTTTTATTTATTTTTGAGAGACAGTGCAAACAGGCGAGGGTCAGAGAGAGAGGGAGATACAGAATCTGAATCAGGCTCCAGGCTTTGAGCTAGCAGTCAGCATAGAGTCTGACATGGGGCTCAAACCCACAAACTGTGAGATCATGACCTGAGCCAAAACCAGATGCTTAACCCACTGAGCCACCCAGGCGCCCCTTGAACATATTAAAATTTTTTTGTTTTTTTCAGAGACAGACCGAGGGTGAATGGGGGAGGGGGAGGGGGAGAGAGAGAGAGAGAGAGAGAGAGAGAGAGAGAGAGAGAGAGAGAGAGGCAGTGTCCTAAGCAGGCTCCAGGCTCTGAGCTGTCAGCACACAGCCTGACAGAGGGCTTGAACTCATGAACCAGGAGATCATGACCTGAGCCAAAGTTGGATGTTCAACCAACTGAGCCACCCAGGTGCCCCTATTTTTGAACATGTTAACCACAATCATTCTAAAGTCCACCTTTTATTAGGATCCCTTATAGGTCTGTTTCTGTCATCTGCCATTTTTGCAGTTTTGTTTCCATTAGAACGCTAAAGGCAGTCATCCCAGATCATCTTAATCTAATTGGCACTAAAATAATTGTAAGGCAACTTCCAGTCTTTGTGGGGGTTGGCCTTTTTGCCATTCCCCCTAACTCCCGGGGTCATCCTTTGGGGTTCTAACTCAGAGCCTGATTTATCGGGATCACCTCCCTGGTGGGGTCTGAACTCCATTAAGGCTATTGAAAACTCTTCTCAGCTTTTCAGCCTTTTCAGATGAAGTGACCCAGTGTTGGGCTCATCACCTACTGGATTTTAGCCCCATTATTCTTCCCTGTTTTACAAGCTCTTTGAAGTATTTGAAGAAGCATTTATAAAAATATCTCAGCTTTTCTATTTTTCTCAGTAATAGAATTGGTATTAATTAATTAGTCTGCCATTACCAAAACAATTCTAGTGACAGTGGAAAAGGAAGTAAGAGGGAAAAGTTGTTTTCTTACTGTTTATAATGTTGTTAGGATAGAGTCAAACAGAGAGAAGACAGTTGACGATACAGATAAAAAGAAATAACTGATGGATATGTTAACCTTATGGGCCATCTATCTTGAAAGTTTGCTGTATCTAGCTCATAGATACCAGAAGAGAAATTGAACTTTATGAAGGATAAGACTAAGTGTTCCACCAGATTAGAAAACAAAAGGGAGCATTCTCTGTCCATTATAGAAAACAAGCCAGCTTTTGTCTGCTCTATGAATCTATGTTTGCAAGAACCCAAATGTGGGTGTATGGAGGTGGGGGTGGGGGACTGGAGAACTTCTCACACTGGGCTTTACAGTCTTATGCTTTAAATACTTGTCTCTATTTCAGGGGTTCTGATCGTCAGAGCATATTTACTCTGCTATGTTGGAGGAGGGGCCCAAGGGGCTGAATAACACACAATCGTGTGAGAGACCTCATTTTGAACAAAGAGTAAAATTTGGAGCATGAAATAAGATTAATTATTTTTGTTATAGGTCTTGAATCTCTTTTGTAAATGAAACTTGTTAATCTTCGATTTCCTTTTATGAAAGGAAAGTGAATGATATTTCCTTCCAACATTGCCAAAATGCTAACAATTCACTTGCAAAAGTAGTATAGCTCTAAAACTAAATGGAGACAGGGTGACATAGGATAGAGAGCAGGGTTTGAAGGTCAGTCTAGCTCTATAACCACCAATCTTAGAGTAATTTTCTATTATGATTTTAGTAAACTAAGAGTTACCAGGAAATGGTTAACTCTTGGTATTTGCCCCAGACCTGATCCAAGAAGCAGAGGAAAACCAGGCCCACAGAACTGGTTTGATTGAACAGTAGAAGGAAGCAATAGAGGTGACTTCTGACGGCACCTTATGGTTTTGCTTGTTACCAGAATGTTTCCATGCCTTTAGATGCCCAGGTGACCATATGCTTAAATAGGATGTCGGAGGTCTGGGGAGAAATCTGGCAAGAGATTCAGTTGTGTTAATCATTTGAATATAGAGTTGGCACATACACCACAAGATAACCTAGAAAGAGTGAAGATTACAAGAGAAGAGAGCTTAGGTCAAAGCTACTGGGAGGAGGACAGAGTGAGTCAGAAGTCTGGTGCAGGAATGAAGATTCAGTGTTAGAGGTTGAACAGGAACAGACAATGAGATAAGAGAAGTCTTACAATCCCAGAGGCCAGAGACAAATGTGTTTCAAAAAGGGAGGAGTAGCCAATGGAGTTAAATGCTGCTATGAAGAAATTTCCTGCAAGATACACACCTCTTGGTGGGAGAGTGGACCTCCCTTGCTTTGGCTGGCCTTGTCTGCCTACACCTTTGATCTTACTTTTTCCTGATCTAAGGCATTTTTTCTCTGCCATCCTGAGGGGAAACTCCCTTGAGTATATGTTTCTTGTACCATTCTCCCTTCTTCCCTTCTTAAGGCAAACTCTCAGAAAGAGTGGTCTAATAGCATGTTTTACTTTCTTTCTTAATCCACTACAATCAGGCATCTGTTTCTGCTCTCATCTGGTTGTTTAAATTATAACCATGCCCAGATTATCCAGGAAAAGAGTGTAGGATAAGAAAAGTAATGGGCCGCTGACATTTATGGGGCATGATGTCTACCTGATAAGGCTCTTATGTGGATTAATTTAAGTAACACTTGTAAACTAATAATTACAGGGTTTTACACATAGTTTCAAATACTAGATTCCATCTCCTTGACCCATTGTACCCTCTTCTGAGTAAACTACCCGTGGCCACAAAGTTTATAAGTGATCGCAGATTTGAACTAAGGTCGCTTGGCTGAAAAGGCTGCCTGCCTGGAAACGACCTGCTCCTGGAGACCACAGTCCCTGTCCCATGTCCCAGGTTCACGCCTCCGCTCTGGACCTCACCCTGCTAACCTGCTTCTACCCCAGATCTCAGCCTTCACTGGCTGCCCATCCCACTTGTCCTGACACCCCAACTGTGTCAGCCCCTCGAGAAAGCTGCAGGTCAAAAGGGAGGTTAAGGTAAGAACTACCAAGTAAGATTTGTGAGCATGATTTGCCAAGTTCACAGGAATGGAGCAGATAAATACCCAATCAATGAAAGAATGCATGTGGCATTCAGAAATCAGGGAATGAGTCAATATATGCATGGGATCAATACAATAGGGGTTCTGCAAGTTTGCAGTAAGAGCTCCAATAAGTTCATCTCTAAGTTTCAATACCTTATGGAAACCTTAATTTGTAATTTAAGAGATGCCCAGTAGGTGGTGCGGCTTACTCACAGATGGGTTTCCAGAACCAACCATGGATAGTAGTTTGAATCATAAAATTCTTATTAATGCATAAAGAGTTTGGAAAAAGAATTTAGACCATCTTCCTCCTTTTCCAAAATAGGAAAATGGGGATTAAATATTATATCATTTACAACAGAAGATCCAGCACTTAAACCAGGTGGCTGATAGTCACCTGAAATTCTCCTATTTATACTAGATACCAGCCTCCAACTTTGGGTAACTTCCCTGAAGAAAGCCTTGCAATCACTAAGCAGCTAGGACTGGGTTAGGAGGGTGGAAGTATACGTAAACAAGTTTTCTGTTTTTTTAATATTTCTTTTTTTAATTTATTTTTGAGAGATTAGAGAGATTGCGTGAGCAGGGGAGGGGCAGGGAGAGAGGGAGACACAGAATCTGAAGACAGGCTCCAGGCTCTGAGCTGTCAGCACAGAGCCCGATGCAGGGCTCGAACCCACAAACCATGAGATCATGACCTGAGCCAAAGTTGGATGCTCAACCGACTGAGCCACCCAGGCACTCCTGGTATGACCACATTCTTAGGATGGTACTCTATTGGAGCTATTTATAAAGTATTAAGAAGTCCCAATAAAAAGAGACATTTAAAATGAGAAGAAATGCACTCTTTCACCTTTCAGACTTTCTCTCACCACCTTCTGCTTTTTCCTCTATGACAAAATCCCACCTTCCAAGTGTTCCCCATTCAGGTTGTAAAGTAGAAGAAAGCCAGTTTCCAAAAATGCCTTACTTCCCAGGCTGTCCCAGAACCCGGAATTCCCAGAGATAAAGGCAAGGTCATCATGTCATGCCTACTTCCAAAAGACATTCCTAGGAGAAATTCATATCCATTCCATTACTGAAAAAAATTATTATTGAAAACTTATGCCAGGGATAGAGCTATAAAAATAGTAGTCGAGGCCAACTTGACTTGGAGTTTTATTTTACTATAGAAAGACACAGAAAAGAAACAAGGTAATTTCAGACACTGATAAGTATTTGGATTTGAGAGTGGCTACAGGGAGGCTATTTTTAAGGAATAGTCAAGAAAGGTTGTCTGAGAAGATGATATTTCAGATAAAACAAAGATCCAGAGGAATGATTTCAGCAGAGGAAACAGCTAGTGCAAAGGACCTGAGTCCAGAGTATTAAGCTGTTTTCAATCACTATATCCGTAACAAGCATTAGGTAGTTCATCAGATTGCATCTTCAAAGCTGCCACCTGATAAAAAAAAGATACTAAAGGAACTAAAGTTTAAATGAGGGAAAGGGGAGGGGCCATCCTGGAACAAGTCAGATGTGTCTTTTTGCCTTAGAGCAGAGGTGGGGGAGAAGGGGGGCAGCAGGGTGACACTGGGCTATGGGAGGGTTCCAGAGAGGAGGCATCACAAGAAAGCAAGAAAGATTTACCAAGGGACAAACTGAGGTCACCAAATACAAACCGTAGGTACTTAAGAGTAGCTCTTAAAAGAGCTTAAAATTTTTTTTAATGTTTTTTTATTTATTTTTGAGAGACATAGAAAGACAGTACGAGCAGGGGAGGGTCAGAGAGAGAGAGAGAGAGAGAGAGAGAGAGAGAGATACAAAATCCAAAGCAGGCTCTGAGCTGTCAGCAGAGAGCCTGGCACAGGGCTCAAACCCAGGAACCAAGAGATAATGACCAGAGCTGAAGCCAGACACTCAACCAGCTGAGCCACCAAGGTGCCCCTTAAAAGAGCTTTTAAAATAGCCTGCTTATTTCCATCTCAGTGTTTCTTAAAATATAGTCTAAAAGTTACAAATTAGAGGGGCGCCTAGGTGGCTCAGTTGGTTGAACCTCAGACTGTGACTCAGATCTTGATCTCACAGCTTGTGAGTTTAAGCCCTATGAGATCCTGCTTTGGATTCTGTGTTTCCCTCTCTCTCTGCCCCTCCCCCCCTTCATTCTCTCTCTCTTCTTCTCTCTCAAAAATAAATAAAACACTAAAAATTTTTTTTAAATAATAAAAGCCACAAATTAGAATCACCCAGGCATTTGTCAGAGACTTCTGGGTATCACATCAGGTTTTCCAAATCTGAATTTATGGGAAAGGGATTTATTATAATAAATTGATTCATTATAAGTAGAATGTGGATTATAATAAATAGATACACATCGTGACTGTCACACACACTAAAGTTGCGAACGGATGCTCTGTAGAATTTGCATTTTAGCAGAACTTCAGTTCCTCACAGAGTATGGCCTAATTCTGCTAGCACAGGCTCTGTTGTTCAAAGTAGGAAAAGGCTTGGGACCCCTGAGTGGCTCAGTGGGTTGACTGACCAACTTCAGCTCAGGTCATGATCTCACAGTTCATGGGTTCGAGCCCCATGTCAGGCTCCTGGAGCCTATCTTCAGATTCTGTGTCTCCCTCTCTCTCTGACTCTCCTCTACTTGTGCTGTCTATCTCTCAAAAATAAATAACAAACATTAAAAAATTGTTTAAAAAACAAAGGAAAGGGCTAAAACACCTCTGAGGAAAAAAGGGAAGATTAATTCATGATTTTTAAAAAAAAGCCTCCAAAACATTAGGGTGTTTTAAAGAGATCTTTCTTTAATAGTTCTCTTTATTAAAAAATACATAATGGGTCATTAGTAATTTGTGGGGTTTTTTTAAATCTGTAATGTACAGAGGATCCTTTTCTTTCTAGATTTGAATAAACAAAGGATCCTAGGCTTTCCTCAAGGGCACAGTATTTATTTTCCCTATGGATATTGTAAATTTGTGGGCAATAATGTTCTCTCCCTACATCTCAAGAGCACTGAGTTCTCACCTCATCTAGCTCCTGGGGATGTATAAGAGAGAAAGTTCCATACATGAAATTGTGGGTTGTGATTTCGACTCCCACAGTAGACAACTATGAGCATACGGCAAATGCATTAGGAATGGTGAAAAAAATTAGTATGTTCCTCAATCCACTGGTATCTTTGTATTTGATATAGAAAACTAAGGCCAAAAAGCCAAGAGTAAATTTGTACTTCTTACCCACCCACCTCCCATCTGTAATTAGGTACTGAGGTTTTTTTTAACTAACCCTTCCACTTACCCAACCCCAACAAACAAACAAAAAGACTAGGATTATCTGGTTGCCTGATATAGCCTGATATATTTAATACTTGATTTCTTTCTTACTTTTTAGCATCAAAAATTTGAAGAGAAAGCATAGAACTTCTTTCTCCCATGGATTTTTCTGGTAGGCCATAGTGCCTAATAGTAGCCGCAATTGTAGCAGTGTGCTTTGGAAAGATATTTCAGAAGCCCAAGAACCTTTGCTTGATGACTCTTCAACCACTGTTCACACTCTTCAAATGCTTTAAGCAAATGTCAGAGGCTTGATTGGGGTGGAAATTATTTTATGGCTTCATAATACATTATTTTTCCCTGGAATTGCCTTATCTCTGTACTTCAGTAAAATATCTACTAAACCAGCAAAAGGGGAATCAGCCAATTAAAATTTGTACATTTGTTCTTCACAAGGAATTCTTAGGGTACAAGTTTAAGAATGGACAATTAAGGCAAATTATTCATGAGGTACATACGCCATTTGCATTTTTCCCTTTGGGATACATTTGTCATCATCATTTACATGGAAGGTATTTGCTTATGGATCTGCCCTTTTTCCTCAGAACTAGGATAATATTTCCATTTAAACTGAGTCATCCTTGTTCTAAATATTGCATAGTGGCACAGACTGCCATCTCCGGTTTCCTTGGGCCAAACACGATGACAAGGCAAACAAGGCAATGGCCCCCAAATCCCCTGCTGTGCGCCATTTTGTGTGATGGTAAGATGTGCCTGTATATTGCAAGGAATTATAATATTGAATGAGTTGCATAAAATCCTACCCAAGAAAATTTTTTTCCTACCCAAGAAATTTTAAAATAAAAAGCTTGCAAATGGAGTACTGCTCTAGCTATGAAAAATGTGTTCTGAAAGCACAGAGGGAACATTTGCAACTTGAAACTTTTCATCAGAAATTGAGAGAACTCAAGGTCAGTTTAATATTAATTCCCACCCAGCTCTTTCATCTAACAGATATCAAGCTGCATTTGAATCTGGTAAAGAGATATAAATTTAGGTCAGGTTAGCCTTCACAGGACCAATGTCTTGAGAAATATTCTGCATCCATCTATTCAGTCTTGAGTATCAGTAGGTTATTTTAAGGTGAAAATGACCAAAACTTGCCTTTTTCATAGAAAGGGAAATTCATTTCTGGTAAGTTGAAATTGCCTTTGAATAATTTATGGGGAACAGAATTCATCAGATCTCTTATCATCAGCAGCCGTGAGATTGCCTTGTTCTGTAATGGGTGCTATGGGAACTGGGAAGCTGAGTTGGTTAGCATAATTTCTAACCAGAATCTCATACAGGTTAAAGGCAGGCAACATTTAAGAAACGGAAAGTCTGAGTCAAAACTGTGTAAAAACGAACCTTAAAAAAACCTCACTACAAAGGATGTTCTGCAGACCTCCCACCCTGATGTGGATACTCACTCCAGCATTGTTCTCAGACCATATGCAGGGCCTTATCTCATGATATGTCCACCCTCTTCTCCTTTTCATTAGGTGGGGAGGTGGTAATAATAGGAACAAGAGAAAGTCATAAAGCCAAATAAATTGAAAACACTTTAATCTGAATGAAGTGAGAAAAGACCTCCAATTCATTGCTGATTAGTTCCTTATCTTTCTATTCAAATAATAATTTGAATATTTCTCCCACTCTTTTCTTTTTAAGTAAACTCTACACCCAGTGTGGGGCCTGAACTCATGACCCTGATATTGAGAGTCGCATGCTCTGCTGACTGAGCCAGCCAGGTGTCCTCTACTCTTTCAAATCTGCTACTGAATCAACTGCCTGGAATCCTTTTCAAAATTTAGAAATTTATCATCTTGGGACTTCCCCAATATCCCATGTATAACCATCTTTTTCACTAGTTTATTGATGATGTTTTGTGTGCAAGGGACAGAGTTAATCATTAGTATAAAAACCAAGCTGAATAGGACCAACCTCCTACTCTCGTAATGGGTTGTAACTGAACTTAAACTTTTAGCTTGCGTAGGATTTCTGCACGCATAATGGCGGGGGGGGGGGGCGTTGTGGGGGGAAGAAATTCCAGATGGAAGTAACAGCCTGGACAAGAATGTGCTTGGATCCATCCAAGGAACTCTAAGTGGGCCGATTTGATTGCATCATGAGGGATATGAGTAAGACTAATGGAGATTTAGATTGTAAAGATAGACCAAAGCCAAATACTAACAAACCTTAAGTTCAGAAAAAAGAGCTGTACCTTGTTTGGGTGGCAATGAAGAATCACTGAGTAGTTTTGAACCCCCAAAGCATAAATGAATGATAAATGAAGCTGTTCTTTAGGATTGTGGGACAGTGCTGGGAAGTTGGGTTGGAGGGTGAGTTGGTAAGCCTTGCAAGAGAGAAGCAGCTAAATGTGGTTGATGGCACTAAGAATCAAGGAAGGAAAGTTGATCTCAGAAATATCTTAGTTATGTATCTGCTATTCAAAACATTTTCTTGCTATCCTACCCCACATTCTGCCACATCCTCTGTCCCACTGTAGACACCCCCCTTCTCCAGCCCCCAGATAACGAAGTCCTTAACCTGGAGTTCAAAGACCCCTGAGATTATAATATTAAAAGCTTCTTGGACCTGGATGGGGAAAAATGTTACATCTTTATTTTCACTCATCTCTAACTGTAACTTAAGATTTTCCTCAATTATAAAATAGGAAACAAGTCCCTATAAAGTTAGCCATTCTGTCAACTTTTTAATAAAAGAAATTACAGATATCATATTACAGTTATTGTTCATATATTAAAATATAGTTTGCATACATCACTATTTTAAAAGTAAGACAGCAATTAGGCCTATTACCAGATCCTATTGTCTGATGTATGACTAAAGAGGCAAATGCTACCGTATCTCAAATTTGTCTTTAATATTTTTGGTAATGGTATTTCAATATAATTGATTTCCTTTGTAATCCTATGTATTTTGGTTAACACATTTTAAAATGTCATTCTTTAAAAAGATGCACAAGTTTCTCCAGACTGCCAAATATCAAGAAGCCTTGTAGAGATCTGAATCATCATTTGAAGTCATGACCTGACATAATTTCCTCACCATCTTTGAGGCCTAAGGAAAAATATCCCCTCATTTGCCACTTCATTACTAGTGTCACCTCTTCCTTCATTCCCCCCTTTATGAGAACTTTTTCTATTTTATGGACTTTCTTTGGTACACACTCACAACGCCAGTGCTTCTGTAGCCAAGCATAATCTCGATCTCCATTGTGCCCTTTTTTTTTCTGGAGAATTCTTTCTATGCAAAATAAATACTATACTATTCCTGGATCTAGTCAGTTGGTTGTTGCTGCATACCAGAAGCCAACCACGTTTAAAGGTGAACGCCAATCTGTATTAATTCACTTCCTTATAAGGGGGAGCAGGAGGTGAGAGAGGAATTTCCTGCTGGGAAATTAATGCTGCAGGAGGCACCTTGACAGGACTGTTGACTATCCAGTGATATGGAGAGAAAAAGCAGGAAGGAAATCATTGACTGAACAATGGAAAGAAGGTATTTTTAGGGGACAAGATGTGCACCGAACATGAATTTCATCTAAGACTAATCCTGACCGCTCCCACTGAATGATCTGGTGCACTGGGAATCTTGGCACACGTGCATAAACTGATAACCTCTGTTACACAACTTTTCGAAGGGCACAGGCTTAGGCCACACACTGAAAATGAAAGCACAAGAAATATTTTCCTTGTTGACATTGTGATGAAACCAGAATAATGGTAACAACAGATTTTGTTTTCATGAAAGTGCTTTCCAATTCACCTCATTTTCTATAACCAAGACATGGCACTGGTGATGGGAAAGAAGAGAATATGCATAGTATAAAACTTTGTGGGCATTTCAATGTCGTTTTGTGTTGTTAGGTCTTTTTTCTTTTAACATACACATTCAATGACTAATGAAAAAAATAGCTAGAAAATTGTACCGAGAATTTTCATCAATATTCTCTCCCATTATGGCAAGTAAATAATGAAGTTTCAGGAGTCATTTCTGAAAATCTGTAACTTGACATTTTCAATAATAATCACGAAAGTAGGAATGTGAAGTTTGATCTTTAAGATTGGAGCTGCGGATGCAAAGATTTCTAGTGTCACAAAAGGTAGGCTTAGAATTCAAATTACTTTTATAATTTGAAGTAATTAGTGGGCAGGGACAGATATATGCTAAGGGAAGAGGAGCCAAATGTCTATTTGTGTGAGACCAGCAATGTGAAGGGGTTAGCGTGGGCCATAAGCATCCAGAAAGCAAAACTAAACTGGAAAATGCAAAACTGTTCACTCTCTGGCTACTGTGAAGCCACTGTTTCACTAAGCGTCGTCCCAGGAGTGCTTTATCTGACACAATGTCTGTGAGGCATGAAGGAGGAGGGTAACTGGCACAGGAGAGGTCAGCATCCATATGGCCATAAGAAAGGAATTACTAGGGCCACCTGTTGGCTCAGTCCGTTAAGCGTCCAACTTTAGCTCAAGTCATGATCTCACAGTCTCAGGGTTAGTGGGTTTGAGCTCTTTGCCAGGCTCTGTGCTGACAGCGTGGAGCCTGGAGCCCATTTCAACTTCTGTGTCCCCCTCTCTCTCTTCCCTCCCCGACCCCCATTCCCACTCTCTCTCTCTCTCTCTCTCTCTCTCTCTCTCTCTAAAAAATAAATAAACATTTAAAAAAATTAGGGGCACCTGGGTGGCTCAGTAGGTTAAGCATCAGACTTCAGCTTAGGTCATGATCTCATGGTTCATGGGTTTGAGCCCCGCATTGGGTCAGTGCTGACAGCTCAGAGCCTAGAGCCTGCTTCAGATTTGGGGCGCGGGGGCGGACGAGGGGGGTCTCTCTCTGTCTGTTCTCCACTTGCACTCTGTTTCTCAAAAATAAAATTAAAACGTCAAAAAAATTTATTTAAAAATAATTTTTAAATAATTGCTAAAAAAAAAAGTGCAAGGATATGACATTTGAAAAAAAAAGAAGATTTTGAGAATTAAGATGTACAGGCTAGTATTGCTCCATAGTGGTATTCAAAGAGACCACAAGGAAAAAAAATTGATTTAAAGGACAATGCATTAAGTTGTTGATATGTAAATTATTTTCAGTTTAAGGGTTTATCCTTTCTTATGCAATTATGTCCTTCCTAGTTTTCTGGTGTTAAGTTGCCTTTTCTTTTTGAAATACAAATGATGGTAGCTTTTTCTTAAACCCTCCTCTTGGGAAAATAGTTTTTTAAAAGAAAATTGAGAAGTACATCCAATCTCCCCAGCTCATTTTTAAATTAATTTTTTTCTATTTTTTATTTATTTCTGAGAGACAGAGATAGACAGCATGAGCAGGGGAGGGTCAGAGAGAGGGAGACACAGAATCTAAAGCAGGCTCCAGGTTCTGAGCTGTCAGCACAGAGGCCAATGTGGGGCTTGAACCCACAAACCGTGAGATCATGACCTGAGCCGAAGCCAGACGCTTAACCGACTGAGCCAGCCAGGCGTCCCTCCCCAATTCATTTTCATTCTCTACTCTTAGCATGGCTAGTCCAGACTAGTGATACCTGAACTTGTTTGTTACATAAGTCGTTCCGAAAAATTTAAGCACGTATCTCAGTATATGGGACTTTATTTATAAATTAGATTTATATGCTGCCCTGATAATATATACTGATATTATTAAACTTACACACAAAATATAAATTTAAAAGGATGAAATGAAAAATAAACATTAAAACATCTTATTTATTAAAGATTCTAGGGCGCCTGGGTGGCTCAGTCATTAAGCGTCTGACTTCGCTCAGATCATGATCTTGCGGTTGGTGGGTTCGAGCCCCCGCATCGGGCTCTGAGCTGACAGCTAGCTCAGAGCCTGCAGCCTGTCTTCAGATTCTGTGTCTCCCTCTCTCTCTACCCTCCACCCCACTTGCACTCTGTCTCTGTCTCTCTCTCTCTCTCAAAAATAAACATAAAAAAATTTTTAATTAAAAGAAGATTCTAAAGAACCTTTATGTTCTCTCTCATCTTAAAAATATTGTTGGGTCCAAATTATTTAACATACCTTATTTTTTAAAAAATCTTGGCACTTTGTGAGACCTCAATTCAGAAGACTAGCAAAGAATTCAGTTTATTTTCATATGTAGTTTTAGTGGCTGTCATAACTTATACACACACTTGACAAAGATAGAGATCCAAATGGAAGAAGTGCCTTCCTGGCCTCACTTCCTGTATCATGGTGCTCATTTTCAATCCCATTCACCAATTATGCAAAATACTTCATTTAAATTTGGCTCGTAAATTTCCTTCTTCCCTGATGTCAGTCATTCATCCATGCAAACTATCTGGGCAGTGTTACCTTTTACTATTTTTAACAAGTGGATTCAGAACATCTTATTTGGAAGATTTTTAAATTCTAAGTTCCTAAAATGTAGAGATACGAGTTTTTATAGGTGAAACCCATTCTATATGGCAACAAAAACATTAATGAGAGAAATATCCCCGAAATACTTTCTTCGTAACATGAGTTTCTTTCAAAAGCAGCTCCTTTCTCATCCATTATTAAAATGCGACCTTTACCTTGAAGGAGCAAATCAAGTCTGCTTATTTTTTCAAATATCTGCTAGGTAACACACTACTGATAGCTACTTGTCATCACAAAGGTCAACAAAGCTGCAAGTGAGGAGGTTTTTTGGTTGGTTTGTTTGTTTAGTAAAGAACACAATGTGCGACGAATCTTAAATTTGATAGGTTATCTTCCTGTAACATAACCAGCAAACCTCTGTATTGTGCAAAATTTTCAAGATCACTGCCCCATATCATTATAAAGTATTATAAAGATTTTTTAAATATAAGGTAATCTAATTTCTTAATTCTCTTACCCACATACTAATTTAACATTGCAATATGCAGAAAGCGAAAACACAGCCATGGGTATACAGTGAATGCCTCCCAGACTGGAACTCACACGCTGCCCTTGGGAGGTGGAAACATGGGTACAGGTCCCTAACCAGTAACTGCCTGAACTATAGGCTACATAACAATATATAGCATGGATAAGCTATATGTTAAATATTAATAAAGCTCAATTATAATTATATTTGTAGATAAAGTTCTATAAATAGAAATTCTATCATTTTCTTCTTGCATGCACCGTCAGCCTCTGAGGTGTACATACCATGGATACCAAGGTCTTAATCAATTTGGATAATGTGCTTTTCAAATTTTTTAATTGACTGCCAAAGGCCAATTTGTTTAAATGGCAAAGTTTATTAATTAATGTTTTCAATTGTCTCTATGAACACAGTGGACTATTGTATAGAGCATAGTGTCCACGAATTCTTTGATTTGTCCAAGAATAAATTAAAGAACTTAAAGCCTAGAAAATGACTATATAGAAATTAAAATAATAAATTTCTTTTAAGGATCATTGTTGAAACAAAAACAAATTCTGAAACAGATTCTTCTCTATGTAGCTTTTCTAAAATATTAAACTGCCTGAGACTAAAGAAATCTGTATTACAACATGGTGTTGGAGCCAGGCTCTCCTGATGATCTATGAGCACATAGCCCTTGGGCTTCTGTGTCTGAGTTTTCACAAGAAGGACCAGCCTTTCCTGCTGGTTCACTAAGAATGACATTCTCACTATTAAAGGATGTATTTGGTTTCTATTAATACCACTATTATCAGGATTTTGTGATCATTAGTCAAAAAGCTCAACCATTGAAATTAATACAAATAGAAATTTAATTGAAGGTTGCTAAGATATAAATAGCCTGAAACAAATATACAAGCCATAAAATGGAAACACTAGCCTTTTATATATTGTTTTAATTGATTTTTTATGAAATTGGTAATATAAAATTAGGAAACTATAACAAAGAGCTATAAAAGCATAAGCAAATGAAATTAGTATAATTGTGCCATATAAAATGGCCAAGAAATAACAAGTTGCCAGAAATTTTAAACAGTATTTTGTATTTGCAAAGGTACATATTCTTATTGTGTTTATTGATTACTGTGTTACTGATTACTGTATTCATTTCAAAAATACAGTCGAGTCTTATTATTCTCAGGAGTTATGTTCTATGACATCGCAAACATTGAATTAGTGAAAGGTTAGGTACCCACACGCCTCTGGTCACAACAATTTCTCAAACCTATCAGTATATAACCTTGTTTTATGTGTGTTTATGTTTAAATATACTTTAAGACTTAAAGTATACTTTGGACTGTTAATATAGTCATAAGTATAGTATTTGACTGTTAATTCATTAACATCAAATTTGCAGCATGTAGCACTGTAACTTAAACTTAAATTAAGCTTCTCTAATGGAGAAGACAAGCTTTAACAAGTTCTGCAAGAGGCACATCATAGTCTTCTGGCACTCAGGAACTCTTGCCAACAATTCAACAAGAACAAAATTACCCAAACGCAAAGTCACAAAAACAAAAATTTTTAAAAAGTAAAAATAGAAAATATATGGCCTA
Source organism: Suricata suricatta (assembly GCF_006229205.1). Classification (NCBI taxonomy): domain Eukaryota; kingdom Metazoa; phylum Chordata; class Mammalia; order Carnivora; family Herpestidae; genus Suricata; species Suricata suricatta. The sequence goes on along the minus strand of NC_043705.1, from coordinate 75,838,845 downwards.
AATAGACCAGGAAAAGACAGTCGTTCACAAAATAAGAGCTGAAACAAGAAGACAGAGAACATTGCTTTGTCCAGCCTGATCTAGGCCCACCAGACAACTCAATTTTTTCGCAACTTTATACAGAACCATGAATGACCATGAAAGTGTTATGAGTATTAACTTGGGGGTTACAGGTAAATTTTAGCAAGTGTGCACATTCACAAGTGTGGAATTTGTGAATAACAAAAACCAACTGTTCTGTTCCTTATAAAACTCAAATTATATTAACAGAAAAATAAGGAAGTGAAATATGAAATATGGTTATTTTTTCATTGTCAAGTTTCACTCAAAAATGGAAGGAAAGTATTACAGTAAAAATTAAAGAACTTAAAGCCTCGAATATTTATTAAGAGTTTCTTATGAGCAAATAGAGCTCTGTTAAGCTCTTAACAAACTTTTAATTTCAACAACCCACTTATGTAGTTGGCATTATTCGTCACATTTACAGATGAGAAAACTGAGGCTTAGGAGGAAAAGCATGTTTCCCAAGTTCACACAGCTACTAATTGACTTAGCTAGAACTCAATGTATATTCAAAGGTCAGAGTGTTCCTGCATTTCCATGAAGTATGACTTTCCTGTATGTAATTGTAGGCTCTTAATTTGAAATTGACTGATAAATTTACTACAATGGACTTTTTCGTCTAGAACCCAGTGGCAATTTTTAAAACATTTTTTCCCTTGTTCAGGTTCTTATAAACTTTGCATCTAAATATTGTTAATCTTAACCATGCATAAATATTTCATTGACATTCTTGTAAATTCTGTGGGACATAAAAAAGTAAAATGTAGACTTTCAGATAACACAATTCTTTTGTTCTTGTATTTTGTTCAGGAACATACGCTTCTGAACTTATAATACTTGATCAGAAAGAAATTAAGAAACGTGTTCTTTCAGAAACCCCTTTAATAAATCACTCATTGAATCTGAAATATGCAGCTAACTCTTCTCTATATTTTGTTATAAGTAATGGAAGATTGTGTCACTTCTCTGTTTAGAATTTCAGTAATTCCTTACTATTCATAAAACAAAGTCCAACTCCTCAGCCTGGCATTTAAAGTCTCCATAATATGAGTCCAACTTGCAGACTTAGCTCATGCGGCTTTCCTCAATGTGTACTTCGCTCCATCTAGCCTCTTCCGGTTGCTGCCACCCCACAATACTCTTTCACTCCAATTCCTGTGCCATTTCTCACATTGTTCCTTGGTTCTTTAGCCTCCAACATCTATAGACGCCAAAATATGGCCTCCTTCATAAGACCGTGTCAGTATCTCCAGATTATAATTAACTTATTCCACCTCCATACTTCTGTGTCTATGTCTTTAAGAAAGTGCCTACACATCGTAGGTGTTCAACAAATGTTAGTTAAATTGAAATGGAAGGAAAGAGGAATGAATATCTGGAACTTAGACATTATCTCTTAGGATAGCTTCTACACAGAAAGCTGAGGTATCATTGCTGACTGTTGAAAATGACTGAATTTTCCATGGGGACAGACTGGCTATTTGGTTATCAATCAATAAATTGACACTTTATTTTAAATTTTTTTAATATTTAATTTCAAGAGAGAAAGAGAGCATGTGTAGGGTTGGGGCAGAGAGAGGGAGACACAGAATCTGAAGCAGGCTTCAGGCTCCGAGCTGCAAACACAAAGCCTGACATGGGACTTGAACTCATGAGCTGCAAGATCATGACCTGAGCTGAAGTTGGATGCTTGACCAATGGAGCCAACAGGTGCCCCAATAAACTGACACTTTAAATACAAGTTTTGAAGCTCTTTGTTTTTGTTTTGTTTTTTCTATACCATCTTAGGTGCCTGTAAAGATATTTACTACCCACATTTTTGGTGAATCCAAATCTTAATTTTTTTTTTTTTTGATACAGAGAGAGACAGAGCATGAGAGGGGGAAGGGCAGAGAGAGAAGGAGACACAGAACAGGAAGCAGGCTCCAGGCTCTGAGCTAGCTGTCAGCACAGAGCCTGACGCGGGGCTCGAACCCACGAACGTGAGATCTGACCTGAGCCGAAGCCAGAGGCTTAACCGAGTGAGCCACCCAGGCGCCCCTGGTGAATCCAAATCTTAAACTGATGAGATCTTAGACCACATTAGGAACTCTCTTCTGATCTGTAGAAGATGCGGGGATAAATTTCACTCATGGTGCTCCTGTGAACATAAACATGTCTACATTCTTGCAGTTAATTCTCAGTGTGAGAACGAAGAGCAACTAATAGCACCTTCTATGTGAAGTGGAGGGCGTGTTGAGGAAGTAGTGACGGAATGGAGGATACTGCCAAGAAACAGAGCACTGAAAATCAGATCAGAATGAGAGAGTAGAGAGCCTTACTAAACAACAAAAATGGTGTTCGGGCTTTATTCTGAAAGAGAAGAAGACTCATTGGAGGCTTTAAGCAAGGATGTGACATATTCGGATTAACATTTTTTTAATAGAATTGTCTCTTAAACATGGCGGCATAAAGCATTAGCTAGAAAAGAAATTGTTAGCAGGGGAGTTTAAGACAAATGCTTTTTTTACCATCCTGGCGGGATAGGAAAAATGTAGCTTTCTGGAAATATTTCACTAGGGAGACAGTCTCATGAGGAAACAAGAACTGCTGGGCATCAGGACATTTTCTCTCACCCACTTGGAAGATTTCTCAGTCCTCAGCTTCCAATGTTTGAAAAGAACATAACTTCAGCACTGCTAAGTTAAGTCTTTCCTGTAGATTTTGAGTGGGTTACAAAATGTCCATTACTGATGGGGGAGCTTGCTCCAGGGAGTTTCCGTTTGAGAACATTTGTGACAGGAAGAAGTAATGATAAAAATATGGGACACTATTAACCAGGGGCATTTCTTTCAAGTTTTCTCACTCAAGCTTCTTTTATTTTACTTTAAAATTTTTAATTTCAGTAAAATTAACATACAGTGGTATATTAGTTTCAGGGGTACAATACGGTGAATCAACAATTCTGTACCTTAGTGCTCATCATTAATAAGTGTACTCTGCTTTTTTCTTCTAAGATTTTATTTATTTTATTTTTTCAATGTTTTATTTCTTTTTAATAGACAAAGAGAGAGCACAAGCAGGAGAGGGGCAGAAAGACAAGGAGACACAGAATACAAAGCAGGCCCTAGGCTCCGAGCTACTAGCACAAAGCCAGACGCAAACCCATGAACCTTGAGATCATGACCTGAGCCAAGTCAGATGCTTAACCACTTAACTGATTAAACCACCCTCTTAGAGCCATCCCTCTAAGATTTTATTAAGTTCAAGTTAGTTAACATACAGCGTAGAATTGGTTTCAGGAGTAGAATTTAGTAATTCATCACTTACATACAACATCCAATGCTCAACACAAGTGCCCTCCTTAATACCCACCACCCATTTAACCCATCCCCCAACACCTGCCCTCCAGCAACCCTCAGTTTATTCTCTAGAGTTAGAGTCTCTTATGGTTTGACTCCCTCTCTGTTTTTGTCTTACTTTATTGCTCCTTCCCTTCCCCTATGTTCATCTTTTTTGTTTCTTAAATTCCACATGAGTGAAATCATATATTTGTCTTTCTCTGACTGACTTGTTTTGCTTAGCATAATACATTTTAGTTCCATCAACATCATTGCAAATGGCAAGATTTCATTTTTTGATGGTTGAGTAATATTCGTGTGTGTGTGTGTGTGTGTGTGTGTGTGTGTGTGTACATCTTCTTTATCCATTCATCAGTCAATGGACATTCGGGCTCTTTCCATAATCTGGCTCTTCTTGATTTTGCTGCTATAGATATCAGGGTGCATGTTCCCCTTTGAGTCAGTATTTTCATATCCTGTGGATAAATACCTAGTAGTGCAATTGCTGGCTCTTAGGATAGCTCTATCATTAATTTTGTGAGGAAACTCCACACTGTTTTCCACAGTGACTGCACCAATTTGCATTCCCACCAACAGTGTAAAAGGGTTCCCCTTTCTCCCCAACTTCGCCAACATCTGTTGTTTCCTGAGTTGTTAATTTTAGCCATTCTGATAGGTGTGAGTTGGCATCTCAGTGTGGCTATGATTTGTATTTCCCTGAGGATAGTGATGGTAGGCATCTTTTCATGTGTCTGTTAGCCATCTGGATGTCTTCTTTGGAAAAATGTCTATTCATGTCTTCTGCCCACTTCTTAACTGGATTATTTATTTTTATCATGTTGAGTTTCATAAGTTCTTTACAGATTTTGGAAATCAGTCCTTTATATGATATGTTATTTGTGAATATCTCCTCCAATTCTGTAGGTTGCCTTTTAGTTTGTTGATTGTTCCCTTTGCCATGCAAAGTTTCATATCTTGATGAAGTCCCAAAAGTTCATTTTTGCTTATGTTTCCTTTGTCTCCAGCAATGTGTCTAGTAAGAAGGTGCTATGGCTAAGGTCAAAAAGATTGTTTCCTGTGTTCTTCTCTAGGATTTTGATAGTTTCCTGTCTCACATTTACGTCTTTCATCCATTGTGAATTTATTTTAGTATATAGTATAAGTGGTCCAGTTTCATTCTTCTTCATGTTACTGTTCAGTTTTCCCAACACCATTTGTTGAAAAGACTGTCTTTTTTCCATTGGATATTCTTTCCTACTTTGTTGAAGATGAGTTAACCTTATAGTTGTGGATACATTTCTGCTTCCTCTGTTCTGTTCGATTGATCTATGTGTCTGTTTTTGTGCCAGTACTATACTGTCTTGATGACTACAGCTTTGTAATACAGCTTGACGTCCAGAATTGTGATGTCTCCAGCTCTTCTCTTCTTTTTCAACAGTACTTTGGCTATTCAATGTTTTTTCAGGTTCCATACAAATTTTAGGATTGTTTGTTTTAGCTCTGTAAAGAATGCTGGTGTTATTTTGATAGGGATTGCACTGAATGTGTAGACTGCTTTGGGTAGTATAGTATAGACATTTTAACAATATTTGTTCTTCCAATCCATGAGCATGGAATATTTTTCCATTTCTTTGTGTCTTATTCAATTTCTTTCATAAGTGTCCTATAGTTTTCAGAGCATAATAAGTATACTCTTAATCTCCTTCAACTATTTTACCCACTTCCCTCTGATAACTATTAGTTTATTCTTTATATTTAAGTCTATTTATTTTCTCTTGTTTCTTTGCTCATTTTCTTAATTCAACATATGAGTGAAATCATATGGTATCTTTCTCTGACTGCTTATTTCCCTTAGCACTGTACCTTCTAGACCCATCCACGTTGGGGAAAATGGCAAGATTTCATTTTTTTTATAGCCGAGTAATATTCTAATATATATGTTTGTGTGTGTGTGTGTGCGTGTGTGTGTGTGTATTATAGACTGCCTTTCTTTATCTATTCTTCTATGAATGGACACTTGGGCTGCTTCCATAATTTGGCTATTTAAATAGTGCTACAATAAACATAGCAGCGCATATATATTTTCAAATTAGTGTTTTCCTATTCTTTGGGTAAATGCCCAGTAGGAGAATTACTGGATCATATGGTAATTCTGTTTTTAATTTTTTGAGGAACCTTCACACTGTTTCCCACGGTGGCCATACCAGTTTGCATTCCCACCGACACTGCACGAGAGTTCCTTTTTATTCCATATTCTCACCAACACTTGTTGTTTCCTGTGTTGTTGGTTTTAGCCATTCCTACAGGTACGAGGTGATAGATATCTCACTGTGGTTTTGATTTGCATTTCCCTGAGGATGACTGATATTGAGCATCTTTTCATGTGTTAGCCATCTGGATGTCTTCTTTGTAGAAATGTCTATTTGTGGCTTCTGCCCATTTTATAAATTGGATTATTTGTTTTTTCACTCATTTCTTTTAAAATAGAGGGAAGCAAAAAAGCAAAAATGCCTCTTCTCAAGTAGCATGTTTCTATTAATAATATTTTAGACCTACTATTTGCTAAGCATTTACTTTAGTACCAGGCATTATGCTACATACTTGGGATATCTTATTTCATTTACTCTTCCTAACAAAGATATGGATGTGGAAACTGAATTTCACCAAGACTAGGCACTCACTCAGGGTCACACAATTACTAAGTAGCATTATCAGCATTTAAATATAAGTCCACAGCCCAAGCTTGCTCCTATTGGTTACACTATCTATAATATACAGGTATGTGCGACAGTAATGGTTCTGGATTTGGTGTCAGACAGACTATATTCAGATTCCACTCGACTACTCACTAGCCTTTTAAGTTGCTTAAGCCTCAGTCATTTCTTCTGTCAAGTGGGATCCAGAATGCTTGACAAATGAGGCATTTGAGGATTAAGCTAAAAAAGGTCTTAGCCACACAACTCATGTTATATTCCTTCCTTACAATAAAGTGGATTCCATCATTGGAAACACTTCTGCTATATACATGCCATTTCTCAGAGAATGTGACATTTGGCCAAAGACTCAAAGTCAGAGAACAAATAGCTATGTGAGGAGCTGGGACAAGAACAGTGAAGCCAGAGAATAACAACCACTAAGGTCCTCAAAAGGAGAGGGTCTGGGGTTTTAAGAATAGCAGGCCGAAGCCCACATGACAGGAGCAGAGAGCCCGGGAAAGGCTGGCTGAGAAATGGCTGGAGAGGTGGGCAGGGTCTTGTGAGCCAAGTGTTGGAGTGTAGATTTTATTTTACACTTAATGGGAAGCCATAGATCTTAACTAGGTGGGTGCCAGGATGTCAGGGTAGGGCAGAAGAATGTATCCCATTTCCTACACCGTGCTCCCCACCCAAAGATGTCCACATCTGAAACCCTGGAACCCTTGAACAGAATATATCACCATACTTGGCAAAAGGAACACTGTGTGGTGTGATTAAGTCCAGGGTATTGAGATGGGGAGATTATCCTGGATTATCTGGGTGGGCCCAATCATCACAAGGATCCTCATCACTGAGAGGTGGGAAAGTCAGACTCAAAAAGAGATGTGACAAAGGAAACAGACGTTGAAGTGAATCAGGGCCATGAGCCAAGGAATGCAAGCATCCTCTAAAGCTGGAATAGGTAAGAAAAGGATTCTTCTTTAGAGCCTCTAGAAGGGACACAGCCCTGCCAACAGCCTGATGTTAGCCCAGTGAAGATGATTTCAGATTTCTGGCTTCCAGAACCATTAGGAAATAAATGTATCATGTGTTAAGCTGCTGACTTCGCTACAGCAGCAGTAGGAAACTAATCCAATGCTTATGGCTTCTGAGTGGAGAATGGCTTGAAGACGGGATCGAGGGTAGAACTGGGAGGCCAGCTGAGATGCTATTACAGTGATCCAGACAAAGTAGGTCCATCCAAGAGTAATGGTGGCTGCACAGAGCTGCACTTAGGGACACACAGGAGATAAATTTTGGAGGTAGGGCTGATAAGAACTGCCAACTTCCCCTAGCTCCTAAACCATTCTTTGTTTTGGCAGGAGCCGGAACCCCTGGGTACTATTTGGCACACTAAAGTCATCAGTCCTAGGAAGCAAGTGCTTCTTTACTAGGTAACTGATTTGACAAATAAATAATTTACTCACCAACCGGAAACATCTAGCCAATGGGGAAAAGCAGCAGCAGCAACAACAACAACTCAGAGCCCAGACTGAACAAGTCCAAAGGCAAACTCTTTGGTTTCGTGCTCTCATAAAGAATGGAAAAGCAAGGTCTGAGACAGCAGCTGGAACAAAAGTGAATGCCTTTGAGGGGAAAAATGTGCTTGTGGTCTAGTTCCAGGCTCTGCAGAATTTCCTTCTTATAAGAAGTAAAAAGAAGGATTTTCACTGTAGCGGAAAAGAGAAAGAAAGCGATAGCCTTTTTAACTGAGTAGCATTTGTCAGACCTCTCCACGCACCGCCGTGCCCCCTTCAGGCCACCTGTGGGCCAGGGCTCCACCTGCTATTCCAATGAGACATTCCGAGAGGCAAGATTTCAGACCGTGGCCTCTGCCCACCGTGTTTGCCCTGAAGCCCAGAGCTGTCTAGAATGCCAGATGGAGGAGTGCAGACCCAGGGAGGGGGAAATCCCGTGGGAGACCAGCCAGGTGCCCTGTCACACAGTAGACATTTCCTTCCCAGGGAGAAAACTAAAACAAGCCTTCCCTCCATCCAGGCTTCCAAGACCTTGTTGGAAGGACTTCCCTAAGATCACCTCCCCAACACCAGCCCCACCACCCCAGCTCATCACACCTTTCTCCATTAGCACCCACATCCAATCTAAGCCTCCTGAGGCCGATTCCCAGCTGTCCCGCATTTTGCTTCATTGTATCTTTTTCTGTGTGCCACACACTGCCCTTCTCCTTCAAGAACCCTCTTTCAATCCCTAACTCTCTTTAGTAGTTGAATTCACACCCAGTAGTTGAGAGGGGATGTGAGCCTTCTTCGCTCACAGCATTGGCAGTGTGGAGTGCTCTGGGGAACCCAGGGGCCCAGCATCGCAGGGTGAGAAGCCATCCTGTGGGGGTAAGGGAAGAGCAAAGGGTGCAAATGAGTTTCACAAGAGGGCGTACCCTCTCTCTGGCCTCCAAATCCCTGGCTTGCAGGCTTGCACCTCGTGCTCTGTTCTCCCTTGCCTGGGGCTATTTTGCTGCTCCAGACTTTTGTCGAAGAGCTTAGGAAGCCTCCCCTCAGCCCTCGTGTTCCCCTCGCCCAGGAGGGCCAGGACAGATCGTACTTCAGGTTTTCTTGTGTACACCACTTTGATTTAATGGTCCCGTTTCTGCCTCAAACCTGCCACTCTCGGCCAATGCTACACCTTCCCTTCTTCACACTCCCTAGATCTCCAGAATTACTTGTGGGTCAGTATCTCCATTGTTATCAATAATAAAAAACAAACTACTTCGATAAAAGAAGAACAAAGATGCCCGATGCTCATAAGGAAGGTGCCCTCTAGCTCTGACCCCTCCCATCAGACCCAGCCTTCGCCCCTGCTCTCTATTTTGGGAAGCTTTTCATCCCACAGGCCACAAAGGCAACCAACTGCCTGAAGAGAACAGCATTGTAATGAACACAGAGGTCACGCTGGATACCACGTGCTGTTGGTTGATTACACACTTCTCCAAGGCTGCCCTTGGTACAGATGCAATGAATGCTAAATGGCATGTGCTGCTCGTTCCAGCAATTAGTTTTGATCTCTCTGGCTTAATGCTGTGTCCAGTTGTTCTGAGAGAGAAAAGAAATGTTCTGCCTCTGCACCATTTATTTTTACATATGCCTTCAGTGAAGACCTACTGAAGCCCAGGCCCTCCTAGGCATCGTGAGGGATCAGAATAAAGCATTCATCTCCATCTTCAAGAAGCTAACAGCATAGAAGAGGAGGAAAACATGTAAGGAAAATATGACATGCATTACGCTGCAGTATTAGGAGGAGGGAAAGAGTCCCTTATTCAACAAGTACATTCCAGGCATGGTCTAAGGCCTGTGGAAGTGAAGAAGGCAAAAGAGGCCTCTACTCTCATGGGAGAAATGATCATGACCCTAGCAAAAAAAAAAAATTAAATATACAAAATTAGTTTAAACAGTGATAAATACAATTAGTGGAACAGGAATGGGAAGAGATGGAGGTTAGCTTAGAGCGGGTCTTCAGGTAGACGCTCTGGAAAGGTGGCCTTCTCTCTGAGTGACAAGATGGCTCTAGCTGTAGAAGATCTATAAAAGGAACCACATGGGTAGGGGAAAGAAGCGCAAAGGCACTGAGGTAGGCACGCGCTGGGAGCTTGAGGAGAGAAGTGATAGTTCAGCCTCTAAGAATTTGTAAAGGGACATTTCAGGAAAATAAAATGGCTTGAGCCAAAGCATGAACTGTGTTTAGTCAGAAGCAAGCACAGATTTGAATCAAGGTCTGCCAAAACATGAAGTTCAGAAGATAAGACGAGGATAGATTATTTACTGAGAGCCCAGGGCCAGGCTGTGGCTATGGAGGGTATGCTATGATCAGGCAGTGCTGCGGGGTTTGGAGCAGAGTCTCTGACTTGATAAGAATGTGCTTTAGCAAGATTGCTCTGGTATTAGTGGGAGCTGTTTTTGCCTTGAACAAACAAGTGTTTCTCTGTGCTTCCTATTCCCTGATAAATATTCATCTTCATGCCTGGATTTCTTGTAAGAGGCTGGGCCATAACATAGTTTTAAGTAGGGATGGCAATATAATTTGTGGGGTGCAGTGCAAAATGCAAATGTATGGCCCTTTGTTCAAAATGCAGTTTATAAACTTTTTCCTTTCTTCAGCCATCTCCATCTTGACTTGTCATATTCTTTAATATGAAATAACTCCCTCATACAAGAGGATATTTGCCGGGCAAGTGCAGACCCTCACAGGCACCAGATAACCTTCCAATCAACCCAGCACTCCGGCCTCCAGACCCAGCACCCGCTGCAGGGGAAGCCAGCAGTGGTGTCTGGGTGGGGTCAGGAGGCCAACTCTGTCTCACAGAGGCAGGGAGGCAGAACCCCATGTGTGCAGAGGCTCCATGTTCATCTTACATCACTTACAAAATGTAAATCCAAAGATAAACTATTTAAGAGCTTCAAGATGCTGGCTGCATCCTTCTGCGTGTGGGGTTTTTGAGATGGCACTGGACGCAAGCCTGTGCTGCTCATCCCAGACTGAGTCCTGAAAGGGGCAACTCAGTGTAGACATTCTTCCTCAGAACTTAAACCCAGTAAGCTACTGCTCCTCGGAAACATGTGTGCTACTATTGTTTTCTAAGATGATTAGCGTGTGTGTGTGTGCGTGCGCGCACGCGCCAGGAAGACTGAGCAAAGGGTACACGTTTCTTTGACTTCCTGTGAATATACAATTATTTGAGAATAAAAAGTTGTGTACCCAAAGCCTTCACACATGTGCTGTTTTTCTGAAGGCAAGAAGGAAGGAGGAAGGAGTCTGCGAGCAAGATTGATAAGATAAACTTAAAGCCACTTAGTGGTACTTGGCTGGACATCAAAGGTTACCATGCTTCCTCAGCCGGAAATGTAAATCTTGTCCCTGAGCTAGGAAAGGATGAAAAGAAAATAGTTGGGGTCACATTCCGAAGGTGAAGGACTAACTAGCTTGTTTCTGACCACATTCATCCTGTTCAAATCCACTAAATGATCATTTACTAATTGCTCACCATGTACAAGGAATGTACTGCAACTGCTCTGTGCTCTCTGGCGTTACTATTCAAGAAAACTGCATTTTATGAAAGTAATGTTTTCCCAAGAGTGGATGGAATCCAAGACTAAACTTGACAGAGAATGGTAAATTCTAATTCCCAACTAAAGGAGCTCTATCTCAAGGCAACAGAGTTCTCTTGGTCCAAAAGTTTTGAAATTTTTGACAATTTTTAAGTTTGGGAGTATTCACCTTATTTCCAATTTTGTGTTTGATGTTTACATAATACAACTCAAAATTTACATAATTCAAATTGGCATAAAAGATCTACACATAATATCATACAATATCATAAAGGTATATTTTTATAAAATAACAGATATAAAAAAGCATCTAGCACAATCTATGGAACAAACCTGAAGAAAATTAAAGAGATGTATTCTTATTGCTATTATAGTCAATAATAAGTCACCTTCTCCAATCCCAAGAATACTATCTCTAAACTATAAAACTGGGGCAGGTTTCATTTTTTTATATGTAGGAAAATAAAAGTGCAGCTTAGAGAGTTAAAACATTTTAATATACCTTTTTTTAAGTTTATTTACTTATTTTGAGAGAGAGAGTGCAAGCAGTGAATGGGCAGAGAGATGGAGAGAGAGATTCCCAAGAAGGCTGTGTGCTGTCAGTGCAGCACCTAAAACATTTTATAATAAAATTCCATTTAGCATTGAGGTTCTAAATGTTTTTCCACTGAAGGGAAAATTAATACCTAGTCAATTCTACTTCTGTGCAAACGTGGAACAGAGTAACATGTTAAACCAACATATCATCCCAAAGCTGTGGTCTAGTCAGCAGTTAGAATACCTCTCCCATTATATTATTTTTCTTTGCCCACATCATGGGAGAAGAACTAATAATCAATGAAATCTCAGAATTAAAAGGCAAGCAGGCAGAATAGGCAAAAGCACTCTGCATGATCATTCCTGAATTGAGATAGTAGTCCATCTTTTCCTTCAACTCCTGGGTAACAGCGAGTGAGTGAGGGACCCTGCAAGCGGCAGAGCCAGGATCAGGGCACTAGGGTTCAGAGTGCTCAGCACCACCTTCATGCAGAGGACGATCTTCCTGGCCACCTTTTGGCACTAGCCATTGTCTGTGTTGAGTAGCATGTCCTCCAGGGTCAATCTTATAACTTGGTGGGGTCGTAAGAATTGAAAAAGGCCAAAGCCATCAGACAAGTGCCCTTCACACAATTCCAGGAAGGGGGAAAGTTTTCTGAAAACAGAACTAGGGAAAAATTTCTCTGGAGAGGTATGACATATTCGTGAAGAAACACAACAAAACACACGTATCCCAAAAGAAACTGGTGCTGGATACCAGGACTATGGGCTCCTTAACAGTTGTCTGCTTCGATCCTAGTGTGTGTAACTGAGCACTTCTTCTGGATCCAGTCCTGTCTTAGCTACTATCTGGGGAAAAACATATCATCTCTGCTCAAATGGAGCCTGTATTTACCTGGGTCCTTAAGACCTAGATGAACTAGTCTTTTGAACAAGAGATTAAGAACACCAGCTCTGGGTCCCACAAACTGGGATCCAGCCTCAGTCCTACTGATTTGCTACCTGGGTGGACCCAGGTAATTCAGTGAGCTTTTCCAGGCCTTTCTCCTAAACTATGAGAATAACAAAAGCCCTGACCTCCCAATGTGAATGTGAGCATAGGACACAGTAAATCTGGCCTTTATGAAATAAATCTCATTTCATGGAGATAGTCTCGTGCTGTGCTTCAGTAAGTCTTGATTCACCTCATGTATTTACCATCTATTAGCTGCATTTCCTTGATCAAATTACTTAACCTCACTTGTCCCCATTTTGTGGTTTGTAGAATGCAGATAATGCAACCCTCACAGTGAGATTGTTTTATAGCTTTGCCAGAATCAATCCTTTTAAATGTGAAGAATCAGGGCCAGTCTGCTGCCATTTTATTCTTCACTCAAGAAAAAGCCAAACAGCATTCAGAAATCTTCTGTCTTATTTTTAACAGTATATTGGTGAAATCTCTTTTCCATTTTTCAAAGACCTGAGCCATTCAGATTTCTTTACTTGGACAGAAAGGGATTTGCTATAAACTACCAGTCAACCCTATGGACACAATACAGCAACTAATGCAAAGAAGGGGAGGTGTTCTGACCCTTTCTGTTACCTCCCTGGGATTTGAGAGTGGAGCCCAGGATGGGCTAACTCAACCAATGCAGGTTCACTGGGAAGGCTTCTCTCTATTATTGATTAGAAATACTAAACCAGCAGGAAACTATAATTTTCAGATGCACAGAGAGATTTTTTACAGGAGTTTGACACATATTACATGTTCTCTCCCCTCACTCAGATGTACCTGCTGTTTCTCTTCTGAAAAGGGGGTACCCTAGTCTTATGGCATCTTACTTAAAAACAAGAGACCATAGTTCTAATTTGTTAATCTAATTTGGTTCTTCAAAGAAAGAAGAAATTTTTTTAATTATTTACCCAATGTAAGAGGAATAAATAGCCCCATACATAGAACATATGACTAAAACACTCCTAGATGAGATGATTAAATGATTAAAAGTATATAGCACAGTGCCTGGCTCATAGTAAGAACTCAACCTCAATAAATATTAGCACACACACACACACACACACATATACACACATATATGCATCCATGCACATACACACATACACATACGTACACACACATACATATACAAGCCAAATGGAGCAATATAATTTAGCTCTCAATGATATGACACAGGCATGTTTTGTAGGCAGAAAGAGAATGGTGATGGCTACAAGAGATAAAAAGACTTCATGAAGGGAGAGGAATTAGCATTGGACCTTGAAGTTTGGCTAGAATATGAACAGGAAGAGGAGAGATAGAAGGGCATGCATGGTAAGGGAAATGGAGTACAGGCAGGGAAGGAGTGAGTGGTGTGTTCCTGGAATGGATGCTGAGGACAATTAATGAAATTGATAGAAATGGTGGGGTCAGGTATGGAGGGGATTGGGAATCAGCAGGAAAGACCTAACTAGATATTTTTGATTTGTTCATAAGTCAATCAATCTGAGAAGACAGAAATAGCACAGTGTATTAGTCAGGGAAATATAACCAGCAGGAAGTGTGTGTGTGTGTGTGTGTGTGTGTGTGTGTGTGTGTGTGTGTGTATATGTTTATGTATAGATACACTCAGACACTCACAGAGGGAGATTTTAAGTAATTGGCTCATTGTAAGGGCTGGAAGTCTGAATTCCACAGTGCTGAACACCCAGGGAAGAGTTGATGTTGCAACTGGAGTCCGAAGGCAGAAATCCTTCTCCTGGAAGCCCTCAATCTTTTATCTTGAGGCCTTTAACTGATAGGACGAAGCCCACTCACTACATGGAGGGTAAGCTGCTTTACTCCAAGTCTACTGGTTTAAATGTTAATCACATCTAAAAATTACATCACAGCAACATCTTGATTAGTGTTTGACCATATGTCTGGGCACCATACACAGCCTCGCCACTTTGACATACAAAATTAGCCATCACACACAGTAATTTAAACAGAGAAAGTTTGCCATGAAGAACTATTAGCCAATGATAGGAAAGTAATTATAAAGACAGAAAAGAGAACTCTAAAAGGAATCTTAAGGTACAAAGAGAGAGTACTCAAGGAAGCATTAATTTGGAAATGGACTTTCAAGCCTCATCAGAGAAGGGTGGTTGCAGTCACTGGCTGATGGAAGATTTTGCTGGCTTGGCAGGGCCAGAATTGGTACAGTCTCAGCGCTAGTAGAAACGACCCCTGGGGCTCAGGTGAGCCAAGGCTGCTAGACAGGGATAAGTGAGTCAGAAGTACTGAGGGTGTCAACCACTGCTGCTGGTGTGAGGCCCAGAGAGCTTGATGTCCGCACTGGAACAGCCAGAGAAACAAATGTCCAGGGCACAGGTGAGCTGAGGCTGATGCTTGGCCATGCAGATTGAATTGGGGGCATAGAAGATGCTGCAGTGCCACTGTGGGTGCTGTTGACACTGGGAGTTGGAGAGGAGATCTCCGTCTATAATAACCTCATATTGTTTTAGGTACCTCTGAGGCCCGGGGGTCATTTTCCTACATGACCAGCTCCACAGGCCTGAGGAGAGGGCTAGAATACAGGCCTTGGTGTCTCAGGCTCTCCACTATGCCACCAAAGCCCAAACTGAGAGCTGAGGAACCCTGGGGAAGATATATCCTACAAGTACTTAGCACTAGAAGAAACCTCATGGGCTGAGGAATAGAGGGAAAATGTAGTATTATCCACAGGAACTAGGAAGAAGAACCTTCTTCCTGCAATGTCCCTCCGGAACTATGTGGTGGCAAGGTTTAATTTCATGCCAGCTGGCAAGGAAAAATACTATAATTTTATTTATGTTTAATATTAAAATATTAAGGTCACAGATATACTTTCACAAATGAGGCAATGAAAGATAAATCTGGAGCTCGGAGGCAATAAATTGGCAGCTAGTACCATGGGAAGGGCAATGGAAGCAGATCTTGGGTGAGTGATGTCCGGCCACTCATTACATTGTCAAGATTGTCCTGGCATCGAGAAGCTCAGCCAGGAGACTGCTGTAGTGACATAGGCATTAGATGCCAAGACCTTGGACCAAAGTGCTATCACTAGGAATGAAGTACACGTTTGGAGTGAGATATTTCAACGGGAAAACAAAATTCTTGCTTTAAGTTATCACCCTGCCTTAGTCTATTCAGGCTGCTATAACAAAAAGACCGTAGTCTGGGTGGCTTAAACAACAAACATTTATTTCTCACAGTTTTGGAGACTGGGAAGTGTAAGATCAAGGTGCTGGCTGATTTTGGGTCTAGTTCAGATCCGCCTCCTGATTCATAGACAGTGTCCTATGAATGTGTCCGCACATACCAGAGGGGCAATGGAGCTCTCTGGACTGTCTAAAAGGCTCCTGAGCATTAATATCATTCATGAGGGTTCCATCCTCATGATTTAGTCACTTCCAAAGGCCTCACCTCTTAGCACCATCACATTGAGGTTTAGTATTTCAACATATGGATTTGGGGGAGGACACAAACATTCAGTGCATAACATACCCCAAATTACAAAAGCTGGGGGAGATCTGCAAAGAGATTAGAGAAAGAGAACCACTTTCCCTCAAGTCTGAAGTGCTAAGTATGCTATCGTGTGTATGGACAGCCATCTGAATCCACTAGGACCAGAACACTCCCTCTCAGAAGAACTGGGTCATTCCTTTCATGAGGGTCAAAATAGGGCAGAATGAGGCAGGCAAAAGACCATGAGTAATAATGAACACATTAGGTTTGGGAATCCCAGGGCCTAAGAACATGACCAGAAAAGGGGCTAAGGAATTGTCAAGAATGAGACTGACTGAAGACTAGCAAATCAGTCTAAGGCTAAAACCCCTGGTGGGTCTTAGTACTTAGCGTGAAGTTTGGCAGAAGGTACAGACACACTTCAGTAGGTGTTGGAGAAAGGAAAGGAGAAAGAGGGGGTAGTAAGGAGAGAAAAATTCATTACAGCCAGGATGTTAATCCAGGCATGACTGGACCAAAAGGCAGCCTCTTAGGACATAATCCCAGAGAAAGGAAGAGCCTGGCTCTTGCTACAGGCAGCCTCTACCTACGGACTGTGGGAAACTCTAGGTTTAAGTATAACCAGAGACAAATACTGATTCCTCTGAATTTCTGAGTGAAGGGCAGATTAACAGGAATCCAGGCACAGAAGCCAACCACTAAAATCACTGCAACTCTCTTCCAAAATAAGACAGTGAAATCACCCAGACCACCTCCTTTCTCTACCTTCTTCCTCGGCTCCAGGCCCACCCCCACCAGCGTCCCAGCCCAGCCTCCTCCCAGTGAAAACCACTGCTGGTTCAGGAGCAGGACTTCTCCTCATACAGCATCCTGAATCCTAGGGATATTGTAAGGATGCTTCATTTACACTTAACTGAAAGCACACCCCAGATGTTGGAAAGACAAATCCTCATTGTTATGTGCCCTTTACACAGATGATCTCTTCCAACTCTCACAAAGGAACGTGCTATTACGCCTAGTTTACAAATGAGGACACTGATATTCCCAGAGATTAAGTCCTTTCCCTTGTTCATGTTACCTGTAATTCTTGGAGAGAAAAAGAAAGACAGATATAAGAACTTACTTTAAATAAAGTTACTCTGACACCCATATTAAAGATTCTCGGTTAACAAATATTCTAGGTTCTTACTCTTCACTTTCATCAAATTTCTACAGAAGAGTGAAAAGTTAACATTTATACATCACTTATGAAGTGCCAAGCAGTGCTCTGAACACTTTACGTATTTAACTATAAACTCTCTTTCATCAAAAAACAGAGGCACAGAGAGTTTAAGTAATTTGCCGAAGGCCACATACATGAGGATCCAAACCCACCCTGTTTGGCTCTAGAATCCATCTACAAACCGACAATACACTGAGTTCAGAGGGAAAGCTTGTAGGACAAGCATTCAATTGCAGAGCTTACGATGCAGAATATCTTGATTTCACAGTTAAACTGGTAACTTTTTGACAACTTTGGAAAGGTCATGACTATGACTCAGATTAACTACTTCTCAGACTTTCTGTTCTCACTGGACCGTAGTTGTTCTACTCTAAGGGATAGTTGGGGAACCAAAGAAAATGGTGACAAATGAGACATGTGACTGAGGCCAGAAGTGTCCCTTCAAAGCTCTAAAGTCTGGACAGCTCAGACTCCAACATTGTTATCATCCCCCCACTTTGCTCACTTTCCAGCAGGAAGCCTGTCTGTCTGGGAGCCGCATGATGTGTTGGTCTGTGTGCACATGAACTCCTCCAGCCCCAAAGCCGCTCGTGTCTCCTGGAGCCTGGAGTCTCCCTGGTGCCAGGAAACAACATGATGCTGCCAGCCTGTATTTATCATTCCTAAAACATGGCTCCCTACTCCAGGCAAACTGAGAAGAAAAGCACAAAATCCCGAGTTTGCAGCCAGTTACCTCTGCTGGTGTCGGTGGCAGCCAGGCATTCTAAAAGCAGGGAAAGAGCAGTAACCACACTTCTATTCAGACAAGAGTTCTTGCAACTTTGGGGAATAAAAATCATCATCTCCATTTCTTGATAAAAGCAAAAAGAGAAACGTTAAATTCACAAAGCTTTGACAGAGAACCCATACCAGCCACAAACCAGAGTGACGGTGTGCTCACTGTCTCTCTGTCCTCTGTTCTTCACCTATGCTTTCTTGCCTACTTGGAGGGAAAAGGGGAAAGGATAAATAAATAAACAAATACATACATACATGTACGTAATAATTGGTGTCGTGAGGGAGTGCAGTCTTTAGGGTCAAGACTTCCATTTAATCAAGAAACAAGATAACAAAGGCCACAACAGTATGTCTCCTTCTTACCTTGCAGGACTTGCCACCCTCCTGATCCAGTCAGCTATGACATGGACAGAGGCCACCACCTCCTAGCTATCAAAGAATGACGGTTTTCAAACACCAGTGAGGAGGGGATGCCTCTAAACTGCTGCCGACAGATGAAAGGCTCTGATCATCACTAATAAGGCTGCAAGAGGCACTTACTCCTCAATGTCGCTTCAACCTGCTCAGTTTCAATACAGCAGTCTGGATGTGTGTTTTATGCACCTTTCATGTGCTGTTTTGCTTTAGGACGTGCCTTCTTTCCCTCTAAGTTTATTTTGGCTCTGTTTTCCCCACTGAGAATTATCCGTTTCTTTTCATGGCTAAAGATGCCTTTTTCCTCCTTCTTAGTTTGTAGATTTTCATGGCTATGCCTTTAGATAAAGTGAAACCTGTTGGTATAGTGTTCCAACCTTTGCCCTCTCCTTAGACAGAGGCACAACCATAAAATATTTCTACCAAGTTCTAAACCAGAATTTTGACCAAGGGAAATAACTTTAAAAAAAAAACCAAAACAAACAAACAAACAAAACCCTCTGCAGGTAATTTTATTTTACCAGAGAGCCCAGATTGCAGACAGATACACATGTCCTTGTCTGCATTTTTCTTTATAGAAATAATTTAATTTAGGAGTGGATTCACTCTGGGTTGGATTTTTGTCCTTATTATTATTTACTATCTCCCTTTTCTGAGCAGTCTGACCTTTGGAATCATTTCTGTAGAAATCTCATTTCCATGACAGACAATGTCAACATTATCCAAGGCCACCTGGTTTAAATAGCCTAAATTCCTTTATTCTCAGTTGATAGCTTCTGGACCTCACTAAACAATTCCTTGGTATTATTCTATTCCATCTCATTTTTATTTCCCTCAATCTTATATACATGAAGCAATAGGATCTCTCATTTGGCTCAGGACTAAAAAAATAAATAAATAAAGCTAGAGCCTTTCCATGCCTTGGAAAGGAGAATATAAAGTTGTAAGGAAATCAGTCTTTTTTTTTTTTTAATGTTTTTACTTAGTTTTGAGAGAGAGAGAGAGAGAGAGAGAGAGAGAGAGCGAGAGCATGAGCAGGGGAGGGGCAGAAAGAGAAGGAGGCACAGAATCCAAAGCAGGCTCCAGGCTCTGAGCTGTCATCACAGAGCTCAACAGGGGGCTCAAACTCATGAACCACAAGATCATGACCTGGGCCAAAGTCAGATGCTCAACTGACTGAGCCACCCAGATGCCCTGAGGGAAACCAGTCTTTAAAAAAAATCTTCACGGAGCGCCTGGGTGGCTCAGTCGGTTAAGCCTCCCACTTCAGCTCAGGTCAGATCTCACGTTTGTGGGTTCGAGCCCTTGTCAGGCTCTGTGCTGACAGCTAGCTCAGAGCCTGGAGCCTGCTTCAGATTCTGTGTCTCCTTCTTTCTTGCCCTTCCCCCTCTCATGTTCTGTCTCTCTCTGTATCAAAAAGAAATAAAACATTAAAAAATAAATTAAAAAATAAATAAATAAATAAAATAAAAAAATCTTCACTGTTTTCAATACTTAAGTAAGACTTTTGGCAGAGCCAGAGGGAAAAAATCAAACAGAACCCATTAAGAATTAGACGGAGGAACTGAGTTTTGCATAAGGGAAGAGTTAAACACCCCAAAGGGCATGGTAGTAAGACAAAATGGGGTTCTTGCTGTTTTTATCTCTAGAAAGCATTTGACTGGGGAATACAGAACCACAGACCAAGCAGCGTTCAAATTAGACTCTTTTCTGAACCCTGTATCTCCACAAGAGTGGAGTTTAAAGGTGCTTGGAGAGGCGAAACTGAGAGAAAAGAGTAAGATGAATGAGCACAGCTGCAAGAGTGCCGCACCCACTACACGGGCTGTGTGTGCCTGGTCTCTCCGCAGCTGCTCCCAGGGCCACAGAAGGCTCATAATCATGGACAATGAAGAGCAGCTGAGAGTAGTCAAAATGGAATCTGGGCCATGCTAGAGGCCATGTACGAGACAGTAGCATTCATTTTTTAATCTAATCCATTCATCAATCATTCCATCTTCTGACATAGCTGCTATTTGAGTAGAGGAAAAAGAGCCTCATAAATGACTTTAGGTACTATTCTTGGTTGTATCACATGCCATGAGTGTAGTCCTTTGCATTCTCTTATAGCCAAGGACGTGGAGAACATGGTAGCTGTCCAGTAGCCTAATGGTGCTAATACTGACAGACTGGACGTATCATCTTCTCTACAGCATGGGCCCAAAGGAAAGCAGACCGAGTGAGTGTTTGCTCTTAGTAAATGAGAACATCTGTCACTTCTCATGAGAATAAAATTTCCAGGCTTTATTTGTTTTCCCATTTCTTTTTGTAATTTGCAATGCTCCTGTGAAAATGATATAAATAAGTAGCCATTATTTATAGGCATGTAAAGTCTTTATCCTCATAAAAGCAAATGAAAATATTCTCCTAGTTTTAAATATTATCATATTGGCCACGTCCAATGATTACAACATGTGCTACTTTCTTTATATTTACTAAAACAGATTAAAATTCTTTCTGCATCTCTGTCTCTATTCCAGGAAAGCTAGTGGCTTCAGGACATACTGTTTCTTGTAAATTTGTTCAATATTACAGCCTTCAAGTGGTGAATCTAAGATCCAGTAGTCTCCCAGATTCCCATGGCCCAAGAAGCCAGACACGTGGGAGAAGTAGTGTCGAGGACAGAGACAGAAGACCAGTGTCTAAATTCTATTTCTATATAGCATTGGGACATCTCATTGACACTCAGTTTCTTCCTCTAGAAAATGAGGATAACAGTGGCTTTCTATTTTGTAGAGTAGCTATAAGACACAAAATGGCAGAGCCCGTGGAAATGTTTTATAAACTCAAGTACCGTACAACTATAAGATATTACTTTTAGTCAAAGAATATTCTTGTTTCCATCCACCCATGAATACCAAGAAAATTTCAACATATGCATGTACACACAGGTGTATTTACATGTACCCAAGAATGTATATACATGTAGCATGTATCACACACATGTAGTTACATGCACACATGTGCACGTATATGTGCATATGAATGTATTAGGGGAGAGGAGAGAGGGTCCAATGATTTCATCTGCATCTCAAAGGAAGTCATTACCTAAAACTGGGTAAGAGCCTCTGGCCTGGATGATGCTCCGCACCAGCAGGCATTAGAAATATGCAAATTAAAATCACCAGGAGATTCTACTACCTGCCCAGTAGGACATCAGCTATTATCAAAAAGACAAGCACAAGAGAACATTGGCGAGGGTGTTGGGAATCTGGAACACTCATACACTACTGGTGGGAATGTAAACTGGTAGAGCCTCTTTGGAAAACAGTTCGGCAGTTTCTTGTCAAATTAAAGATAAACTTACCATGTGACCCAGCAATTTCACTCCTAGTATCTACCAAAAAGAATGAAAACATATGTTCACACCAAGACCTGTACACAAATGTTTATAGCAGTATTATTCAAAATAGACCTAAACTTGAAAGAAAAATCATCATCTTGTGAATGGACAAAGTGAATGATGCATATCCATATAATAAAATATAGCTCAGAAATAAAAATGAAGACGTAACAAGTACTACACTATGGATCAAACTGGAAAACATTACACTAAGTGAAAGAAGTTGATCACAAAGACCATAGTATATGATATTACTTATATGAAATGTCCAGAAGTGGCAAATTCAGAGGGACAGAAAACAGATGTGTGATTACCTATGATTGGAGGACGAGGGTGGCAAATGACTGAAAATGGGCTGAAAGAAAATTTGGAGGTTGATGGAAAAGTTCTAAAACTAGATTGTGGCAATGGTTTCACAACTCTGTACATTGACTAAAAAATCACTGAGTTGTATGCATATAGTTAGTGACTTTATGGTATATAAATTAAACCTCAATTCAGCTATTTTTTGAGAAGACATGCATAGTGCACAGGATATTTGAGATATAATTGTAAAATAAATATAGCAAAATATTTACTTATAAAATTATTTTAGCCTTGCATACATAGATGGTATTTTAAAATACTGTCATTTAAAGAAAAGTGTTCTTGATTCTCTCTGTGCTACAGTTTCCTGGTCTGTAAAATAGAGATGATAAAAGCAACTCCCTCATAAGCATTTATGAAGAGAAATCAATTAAATAGGTGTGAAGAATTTAGAAGAGGGCCATACGCAATAAGCATGGAGTACATGTTAATTGTAGACACTGACTAGAGATCTCATGTTACTACCAACCACATATATTTTGTAAGGTGAATTTCTTTGATTTTTTTAAAAAGCTTTATTTTGCGATAGAGCACATGAATGGGCTTGTGTGTGCACACAAGTAGAGGAGAGACAGAGCAGGAGAGAGAGAATCCAAAGTAGGTTCCACACTGTCTGTGCAGAGCCCAAAGCAGGGCTCAAACTTATGAATCACAAGATCATGACCTGAGCCAAAGTTAGACACATAACCAATTGAGCACCCAGATGCCCCTGTAATATGAATTTCTTAAATTTTTAAATGTTTTATTTATTTTTGAGAGAGAGAAACAGAGAGACAGAGAGACAGAGTATGAGTGGGAGAGGCACAGAATCCAAAGCAGACACAGGCCCAGTGCAGGACTCAAATTTGTGAACTGAGAGATCATGACCTGAGCTAAAGTTGAATGCTTAACTGACTGAGCCACCCAGGTGTCTCAATGTGAATTAATGTTTTCCTCTCATAAGAAAAATGGGCATTAATAATTAACTATACTTTCCCAAGTTGGCATAAATAAAATGCATATTAATAGAGGGTATTCAAAATGGATGTAGAAAAATATCATAGCTGGAGATTCGGAGTTCCATGGAATATATCATGGAGAACATAATCAATCCAAACTCATTTGGGTTATATTTTCATTTCAGAGCATACAGTCAATTCCAAAAAAATAACTTCATTCTTCCTTTCTTTGCTTATGTTTTTTCTTATCTGCTTAGTTGCAGTGCCCATGCTGAGCCTCTTCTTATCAATTACAGGATGAAGGAAAGTGTTCGCCTCTAGAAGTAATAAAATTAGAAGGTGCAGAAGTTGGCATTGATAGCACTTTGGGAAAACCATTTGTGTTTAACTGTGTGCCTCAGTCTGGAAATAGAACATTTTGCTTCTGTGCCACTTCAAACCAGGAAATGAAAAGGTAATTCATTAATCTTTGATCTTACCAGTCTCACTTTGGGTGGAGGAATGCTTCTTCAATAGCAGTCTTATTGATTTGGGGGATTGGAAGTAGAGAAGCAAATAGCAAATTTATAGCGAAGGTCAATCAACTGTCTTTTTCTTAGGTATGAGAAGTTTGGTTCATTATTCCTCCAGTTTTTTTTTTTTTTTTTTACCAGAATTGCTAAAGAACCAAAACATCTTCTCCTAACTCATTTACTTTAGATCTCCACATTTTCTTAAAAAAAAAAGCTTAATACTGTCACGGTCACATCTAGTTTCCCAAAGTTACCATGTTTATATATTTTAAGCCCATCAGATGGGTAGTACCAGCTATAAAAATAATGTCATTGGGTTGCAATTTAGCACACTACAGGGAGATGAACAAAATAAATAATAATGAGCTTTGTGGTGAATGAATCTAGATGACATTTTTAAGCATACAACCCAACTGGAGGGGTAGAGGTATGCAGGCTTTCTAAGAGAGTAGCCTACAAATTCTAGGCATTTAGTGGCTTTTGATCATTATTTCAGTGTATCCCCCTAAGGGAATGGAGATCATTGGTCAATCCAGTGAGTCAGCTGAAAACTGCAATGTAAGTGCTGCTAATTTAGGGTGAAGGTAGGATGGAGTGGAAGTAAGGGAGACTGGCAAAAAGGTAAGAGGTCAACAGTGTTGAGTGTCAATGGCATGTCTCTTGAAGGCAAATTGATTGAACTCAGTTCCAATCTTAAAGAGAAGCCTAGGTCTGAAACCTCTTAGACAAACAATTTACTGTTCCTATTTGCAGAACATTACTTACTTAAATAAATGTTGCTTTAAAGGACAAAGAGGGAGATAGATGTTGGTAGCTTGATTGTATTTTAATTCATGGACAAAATATTTATTGGTTAGATAATGTGCCCAAGACAGTGTTTTAAGTTCTCCACAGACTATTAGTATGACTAAGTGCCAATTCCTGCCTGTAACAAAGCTCAGAACCAAGATGAAAGGGTATTTGGTTGAATATTTGTGATGTCAAATAGAAATTGAGAAGTGCTATAGGAGAAGACAAAGTGGCAAAGGAAAGGGGAGTAAGGATCTCCCGAGGTGGGGACGAGGGAGGAGCTTATGAAGGGTGTGGTGCAGGATCTGACAAGCATGCAGAAGAAGAAATAGAACAGAAGAAGGCAGAGGGAATAAATCAAATTTTGGGGAGAAGAGCAAGCAGTATGGTTTGATTGAAAGTTACAGGGTTCAAAAGAAAATTTAAAAGATTGGCAAATGAGGTGGATAGGCTGGTAGCTGGCTAAGGAGACAAGACTAAGAAAACTCAGTCCTCATGTAGGGGCACTAATGTGCACTGAATGTGGCCACTCTGTCCAAGGAACACATGGGGAGGGAGCTAAGGACAGTGACTGCCAGTCGGTCCGTATTGTAAGAGCCAATGCCTGATAGTTACTAACACCAAATTGTTACTAGCTCTACTGGTGGTAATTAATTCACATGCCTTGGTACAATAAAGAGTGAATAAATTTTATCTTAGTCACTAATTAAACTGTAGTAAAGGAGAAGGATAATAATTTATTTCGAATATGCCTGATGAATGTGGGATTTTGCTATCCAATAATACCAATTTTGTAAGAATGTGTTGCCTTTCAACCGTCATCTTCCAGCAGTGAAATATATCTTAGTCTCAGGACTATTCTGTCTGGAAGATGGGTTTCCAGGAAGAAGAGCAAGCCCCTCCAAATGATACTTATCCAGTCCTCAAAGGAGAGTTCCTCTCATTTTACTCTCTTTAGGTGGCTGGAGGTGATGGACAAAGCAGCCCATCCGGTCCGCCAGGTAAGGGATCCTTCACATTCCTCTCTGCCTTCATCCTGCTCTTCTCCTCAGAGAGGGAAAGGATCAAGTCAAATGTCATGCAGTTCACCCTGGGACTTCTCAGATCTGCTCTAAAAGCTGGGAAAGAGGATTTTAAGTTAACAGGGATTTCTATTCAGATTCTATAAGGAACTTGCATTCCTGCTGTTCTTTTTATTTTCAGGGGTTTTGTGACATTTCTCTTAGTGAACTCACTAGGTAGTCACACATTGGGGTGGGATTTCCATTTCACAGGGAGCAGTCCAGGAGGTTAAACCACTGCCTCTGTTTTCTTTTCATTTCCCAAGTACATGGTCTCAGGGATGTCCTGGGAGAGTGCTGTTGGCTGAGCAGCATATTAGAAAATGCACGTCGTATGTTCAGAAATGCAGTGCTTTATGGCCATACCCTTGTTTTGGATACATATTGGCCCAACCTTCACTGTTCCTACCTGTTCAAACTCCCAGTCTTGAAGCAATATACTTTTTAATTTGGGGCTTGACCTTTAACTTCCTAACATCAACAGGTGAGTCATCACTTTAGCCCCTAGACATTTGATACCCTACTTTCTGAGCTAGTGCTAGCAACTTGCTGGTGGGGGGTGGATGTTGCTTCAGGGCCCTACTGTTTCATTTTATAGTATAAGATTTCTAATAAGGTTATATACTTCCTATAAATATGCTCATTTCCTCATCAAATGTCATACAAGCAAAAAGTATTTACTATCCATCATCTTCTCTACGTGTTTTGGCTCTTGTATATTCAGGAAAATTTGGAATGTTTGAGCTTAAATGTACTGCCCTGCATTCTATAACTGTCCTTTTTGAACAATCACTGGCATCATCATATGACAAACAGCAGGGCTTGTGTTCATTCTACCTGGAACACAATGCTCAATACACTCATCCATCTCTCCAGTGTGTCATCCTAACGAGGCTGATATTTGTAAGAGGGATCTATTCTGCCAATGCGCTCAGAGTGTCTGTAACAGCAGGAAAAAGGAACACCCAAGCTCCCCGCAGGCTCCCACTTCACAGCAAAGAATACAGCCAGCTCCGCTTTCTGAAATCTTCTGCACTGCCTTTTTTAAACTAAAGAGCAAAACAGGAACTAAATATGGAAGAGAAACTGGCCAGCACCTGGCAGGGCATTATGGTAGAGAAGAAGCATTGTGTCCACTGCCTTAAGTCAAGTTACAGGGAAAGCCTACCTCCCAGGCCTGTGGACCAACGGCTGCCCTCCAGGGTAGGTGATCTGGATTTATCATGACCTGGCACATCATTGACTATGTGAGCTTACAGCCAGATCTGGCCTGTGGCGTTTCATTTGGTCCTTTGCACAAATGGGAGTTCTAAAGTGAAGCATGAACCAAGGGTTGCTATCAGACACAGCAGACATGTCAGGAACAGGACTAAGAGGACAATCTCAATGGCCAGTGAAATAGCACATCAAGACCAGCATTTATAGACAAGGCTCGTCAGACACAGTATTTGCTGAGATGCCCATTCCATTTTCTTTCTATATATATTGTTTTCTATATTCTGTATGTATTCTATATATATTTTGATATTCTTCTTACTTCCTCACACTAGAATAGAAACCAAAGAGAAGGGACATGAATTCAGGTTTTCTGGATAGTTGCTCAAGTATTAGATTGCCTTAGCAATAGAGTCACTTACGGCAGTGTCTCTTGTGAAGTCAAACAGCCTAAGTGTTGATGTCATTGGCTCGTGGGAGTCAAGGACCACTGGCCCAGGATGAACACTCAGGTGATCCTTTGTGCCACACCTGCAGAACCATGTCTGGGAAGACGTTACCCTGCACAACAGTAGCCTCCCTCCCCTGGCTATCAAGAACCCAGAGTGCCTGGGCCTTTTGCACCAACTGGACAGAAGCACAGATACGTGGGTCCAGCACTACTGCATTCTGAAGGATGGCTGCTTGTACTTCTATGCTGGCATTCGCTCCACCCAGGCCTCAGGTACGGACTCAACCTTTGCTGGAAATAATAATAACTACAATAGTGATAGGAGTGACATCCAGCTTTATGGACCTTTAACCAAGCTGTGTACTGTGTGCCTTACTAAATGAGCTTACTTATCCTCCAATGAAGAGATACTATTATTACCCTCCTTTTACAAAGAAAAAAACTAGCTGGAAAGTCTACTTAACATGACAAGATCACACGTAGTAAGCAACGAAGCTGAGATCCAAACACAGCCAAGCTAACTCCAGATCCTGTAGATTTAAACTTATGGCTCTTATTGGCTAAAAAAGCAAAAAATAAACTCCTTCATTCTTTCAGTTACTGATGACGTTCAGAGTCAATGCCAATAACTTTCTGGTAGGAACTTCCCTTTTCTCAGAATATTCCTAATGTTGGACAAATGACTAACAAAAGGAACATTAACTGTCAATTTTCCTTGGGCAAGTTGCTTCACTTCCTAAAACTTACTTTTCTCAGTTGTAAAATGGAGATAGCTGTCTATTTCACAAGACTGTTGTAAAGATCACACAAGGTAATTGTTATCAGGGTGACTTAACCTCTACATGTAAATCTCTCTCAATAAAAAGCTCTCACCCTATAAAATGTATACATTTACATACTTAATAAACTATCTACATTAAAAGCTACATATGCAGAATGGGTTAAATTATATTATAATTATAAACAATATAATTTAACAACTTTTTTTTAAATTTTTCAAGTTTATTTATTTATTTTGAGAGAGACTGAGAAAGAGAGCAGGGGAGGGGCAGAGAGAGGGAGAGGGAGAATCCCAAGCAGGTTCCACAACTGTCAGTGCAGAGCACAATATGGGGCTTGAACTCACACATGGCAAAAGCATGACCTGAGCCAAAACTAAGAGTCAGACTCTTAATCCACTGAGCCACCCAGATGTCTCTTTAATAATCTCTTAATAAAATAGTTATGTCTGATTTAGACAAGAAAGATTATTTTGCCTTCTTATAATTTTGTTAAAGATTTTAAGTATCTCTACACCCAGTGTGGGTATTGAACTCATAATCCTGAGATCAGAAGTGGCATGCTCTACTGAATGAGCCAGCCAGGCACCCCTAGACTTTTGTAATTTTTAACAAAAGCAATTATTGGTATTTTATTTGCACTTGGATTTTTCCCCAAAATGAATAATCCTTAAGTAGTTAACAGTAGTAAACATCCTGGAATCCTAGTTGTTTCTTTTTTTTTTTTTTAGCATTAATGCTTATGTTAATTAAGCTAGACAGCCATGTCAAACAGGAAGGAAGTATCTGGTGACCATTTCAGCCTTCTTGGAAAGTACGAAAGAAGTACGAGGCAAACATCACATTGTGGTCCATTTCTTGTCACCCAGGATGAATGATACAATGATTCTTTTTCACTCATTCACCTTTCCATTTGAGAATATTACACCATGACCCAAAATATTTTCATCTGTTACAGGATAGCCAGCATCTCTAAGGACTTACAGAACAGGTTGTTGCTATTTAACTCCAAATCCATAGTTTTTTAAAGCTTATTTATTAATTTTGAGAGAGAATGAAAGAGTGGGAGAAGGGGGAGGGAGGGAGGGAGGGAGAGGGAGAGAGAGAGAGAGAGAGAGAGAGAGAGAGAGAGAGAGAGAGAGAGAGAACCTCAAGCAGGCTCCATGCTGTTAACAGAGCCCACGGCAGTGCTCGAACTCATAAACTATGAAATCATGACCTGAGCCAAAACCAAGAGTTGGAGGCTTAACCAACTAAGCCACCCAGGCACCAGCCAACTCCATAGTTTTAAGCGCCTGATACCAGGATGAGAATGAAGGTAAACAAAACAAACTCCGAAGTAGTCATGGACTGGCATTTTTATTATAAATTATCACCACAGAAGTCTGAATCATTTTAATTATCAAATCAATGAAGCTATTTTTAAGAGACTGTTTCCATAGATAGAAAGGGAATGTTTAGGAGTGATGCTTAGATTACTCCAAACTGAAGTATTAACAAAGTGCTTCCAAACCCCTGGGGCCCAGAGACTGCTACTGACTCCAAGATTAACAGTAATGACAGCCACAAGGTGGCTTCCCTTATTCTGAAAGTTCAGAGGAGGCCCTACTTAGACAAGTCCTAGTTGGAGAACTGTAAAATGGCTCCTAATAAATGGCCTAAAAATAGTAACAGCAAAAGAAGAGTTACCATTTAGTAAGTCTACCTTTTGTAATGGTCACTCTGTTAAGCGTTTTTACTTACCATTTTATTTAACTTCAACAACACTCTTATAAAATAGGTTATTATCCCACCTACCAGTTTGCAAACTGATGCTTACCAAGGTTAAATCATTTGCTCATGGTCCCCTGAGTAGTAAATGGTAAAGAACGAATTTGAACCCAGTTAGCCTAAGTTACACCAACAGAAAGAAAAAAATAGACCAAAATGGACATCCTCTTTATATTCAGCCCTTATGGTTTCACACATCTTGCCAGAACCTTTCATTGTCCTTTGTGGCCTTCAGAGCACTCTAGAGTTTTATACTTTGTCTCAAAACCCTTCTCTCTGGTTTTCTTGTTCACTCATTGTGTTAAAGCACCTTGCACCCTAATCAAGCATGGTCACATTCTATTTCCATTACCCACCACACGCCTTGGAACTTTTTATGGCACCATGTCTTTGCTTGTTCTAGTTCCTTCCCTGAAACAGTCTATACCTACCGATTCCTCAACACAAGTTGTTCAGATTCTACCTGCCCTTCAAATGCTTATTAGGTTACCAGCCATCTCTCCTACAAAGTAATCCCAGACCTTAGACAAAGTGTCTCTCCTCTCTGAACTTCCACACTTACCCACCTTGTGACACTTACCGCTCTCTACCTCATATGTTGCCTCTACATAGCCATCTTATCTCTTCTAAGGGACTATATGCTCCAAAGATGACTCTATATTATGTACTTTTAATGAATGAATCAATCAATGAATCAGTGATTAAATGACCCCAATTGGCCATTACTCCCATGAAGTGTCATCCCCTTTTTTAATAGGAGAAAAAAGTTAGAAGATTGGAAAAACAATTCAAAGGCAAAACCAGAACTTAGGCCACCAGATGCCTAGTCTTTGTGACACATCACACTCTTTCTAGCCCTAAGAAGTTACCTAATTTCTATCTATTTTTAATTCCTCTCTTTGAAAACATCATTTTGTGGCTAATAAAAATTTTTAATCCAAACCCATTCATTCTTAACCAGCCATTCATCTTAAATATTCCTATGTCCACAGGCCCTCCATTTCTAGCTTAAATTATCTCAAATATGGATTAAAAGAACATTTTTCTTACTGGAATTCCAAAAGAAAATGCTATATCTAGGCCATGTTCTAAAATAGAGTCCTGTGATTTAGGGTTTTACATGACTCTACTCTTTCTTGAATAAAAAATACCACTTGCCTGAACACGGACCTTGTGCCAGAAAATGCACTGTACCGCCACCTCCTCCCCACTCTCACCCCGACAGCTGCTGAGTCCAGATGGAAGCCCTCCCAAGGTTAACCAGCCTTCATTAGCATTGAGGTGGCTGGCAGGAGCTCTTCTGGGGTGCTCTACCCTTCCCGACACTGGAATTTCGAGTTGAGGTTTACATTCTTTTTCTAAGAGCCCATCTCAGCCTTGTACATCTTAACTTGCATCGTGACCTGAGGCCTCTGGCCAATCATCTGGCACAATGAGACCGAGCTGAGGTAGAGGCATATCCAAATCTCCTGTGAAAAATCCCCTAAATAGGAATGCTTCTCTCTGCTGTCCACTAAGAATCGCTGCCCTGGGGAGCCACATTTTTTTGAGAGTCCTGGATCATTCTGCTCAGGTGTATTGGCAGCAGAAAGTTAGTATGTCTCAGTGGATGCTTCCTGTGTGTCCAAGACT
Organism: Suricata suricatta; assembly: GCF_006229205.1. NCBI lineage: Eukaryota > Metazoa > Chordata > Mammalia > Carnivora > Herpestidae > Suricata > Suricata suricatta. Next base: position 75,807,363 of record NC_043705.1, on the reverse strand, counting down.
TAGAGAAGTACTTTATGTTTATCCTCTAAAACTGGTATGTGTGAAACATCTGCTGTTATTGCCCCATTAGAAGTCAGAAACTAAGGCTTAGAGAAGTTAACTAACATGCCGATGTGGTCACCCAGCGGTTATGGGCAAATCCTTATGCCCAAACTCTTAGCCATACATAGCGCGATATTTAGCACTCCCTGCCAAAAATTAAAGTAGTACTCAGTACTGGGCATCTAGTCTCTGGGGGCAGCACATTAGCTGCCAAAGCCCTAGTCCATGCAGCCCAACTATTTATCATAACAACCAGGAGCTGAAAGGACAATGGAAAAATTTATTGAGTATGGCTGAACCCATGCTGTGCCATGTACACCACAGGCACTAAATCAATCAATCAATTAAAATAAAATACTCAGCTGAATGCAATCATTTTTGTATGTGTGGAATGTGAATCATTATCTTCATAGAGATTATACAGAGTCTAATATTTATATTCAGTTCTTCCAGGAGATGCTAAGTGAACCATCTTTGTGCTGGTCTGATCTATAATTCCTCCTTTACTTGTACTGTCCAAGCTCTGCTTGGCTCTTGCATATCCTACCCTTGCTTTGTTCCTTGTTCCCCAGCCCTGTGAAGCAGGCCATGGTTACTATTTATAGCATTATTCACCAAACTGCAGGTTTTTACCCTCTTACTGAGCCATGTAGTCAATGTTGTAGGTTGTGGCAAGTATTGAAAAGTACAACAGAATAGGGGCACCTGGGTGACTCAGTAAGTTAAGCGTGTGACTTTGGCTCAGGTCATGATATCACAGTTCATGGGCTTAAGGCCTACATCGGGCTCTGTGCTGACAGCTTGAAGCTTGGAGCTTGCTTTGAATTCTGAATTTCCCTCTCTCTCGGCCCCTCCCCTGCTCACACTCTATCATTCTCTCTCTCTCTCAAAAACAAATAAACATTAGAAAAAGTACAACAGAATAGAATTTAAATGAATAGAAAATATCATGGTACATCACAATGTTCCACAAAACTTTTGGTGTAACTGTATGAAAACCGGTAGAGCTCTGTATGTTATCACATCCTTGGACCATACCATCGGCAAAATAGTTGGAAAAATACGTGGAAAAACATGGTCTCTGCATTCATGGTCAGTTTTATGTTCAGAATCTTAAGCTCTTTCTTTTCAATTATCTTTGTCACCCACCTACAATATGAGCTGATTTGTTATTAAGACTCAGGCGTCCGTGGTCACCGCTTCATAGAGACATGATTCCCCCTGGCCACAGCATCTGAGCTGCATTACTGCTTTATTTTCATTTTATTTCACATGGATTTCATTCCATCAATTTATCTAATTTATGAGAGATCCGGAGACCTCACATGATATTTCTTCTAAAGGTATGTGTGGTATTTGGGACCTGACTTATTTACTGTAACAGTCACTTGAGGGACTGAGACAACCCTAGGGACAGCAAAGAGAAGGCAGGGAAACAATAACAGTAAAAGGGGAAAGCATGCAACATGAGAAGCAACGTGGGCCTAATTTCCTGGAAAAACCACAGTAGATGCAAATCTCACATTTTACTTTCAGCTAGATAAACATGCCTCTAATGTGTATTGTAAGAGTTGTAGAAAGAGCACCAGTCAGCTCCCTGAAGTCCGTGCTTACTGTCAAGGAAAGTGCTCGTACTTTAACAATATGCATCACTGCCTAGCCTATGTCGGCTAATATTAAAAAGCCACTGTTCAAGTAATTCCAAAAGCCCATTAGTCAAATTCCTCTTCATAGGCCTTCAGGATCCTTGTCATTCAGCATACACTTGATTTTTTTCCCTTTTATCTCTCTCCAGCAAAAGCTGACAGTAACAAATTGTGACTTAGCTATTGTTCTTGAATAAATCACATCAAGGTCTATGTGCGCTTCTCAGATAAATTTTACATTATTGCAACAAATGGAACACTTGAGGCTTGCATAGTTCTTGTGAGAAATCTCTGTCCAAATGTTGTGCCAACTTGCTGTTTATTGCTGCTGCTTAATAACAGACAGAGACTGGACTGATGAGGTCACCTCAAATGAGGTAATAGGGTTACAATCATTTCTACCCTATAATTGGTTAGAAAAGGGGTCAGAAACTTTCCTATTTGTAGCAGACATCTTTTTGAACAAAAATTTCTATCTGTTCTCTAAAATGGTAGGGACAGAACAGGGCATTCATATCTGCTCAGACATATGAGAAAGAGAAATCTCATAAGTAAGATGGCAGAAACCAGTGCAGTAATATAAATGCTTTGTTCTATTGTTGACAGCAGACAATAAAAACAGCAAAATAACCCTTGGATATGTTTTTAGGCAGTCTATAGTCCTAAGATATCTAGCACATTGTTTATTCCACTTCTGGGATATACCCCAAAATATATATCTTTGCAAAAATACTTATACAAGTATTCATAACATCATTCATAATAGCTATAAAAATGAAGAAAACTCAAATGTCTAAAAATAAAGACTAGATCAATAAAATGTGGTATACCCATACAATGGAATATCATGTGTCAGTAAAAAGGAATGAAGTACTGATATGTGATGCAACATGGATGAACCTTGAAAACATCATACTAAATAAAAGAAGCCAGTCACAGAAGACTGCATACTGTATGATTCCGTTTATATTAAGTGTCCCAGGAAAAGCAAATCCATAGAGATAGAAAGTAGGTTAGAGTTACCCAGTATTAGGATAGGGCAGCAAATGGAGAATGACTGCTAATGCATATGGCACTTCTTCTTGAGGTGATAAAAATGTTCTAAAATTAGATTATGGTGATGGTCATACTACTCCATAAATAAACAAAATCATTGATTGCATACTTCTATGTATGAGTTTTATGGTGTGTAGTGTGGATTATGGTGATGGTCACAGTACTCCATAAATAAATTAAAAATCATTGATACACACTTCAAATGTGTGAGTTTTATGGTGTGTAGTATAGATTTGCACTAAGACACAAGTCACTTTCTGATTTTTGTAAATACCATTTTACTGGGACCTACTAAAGAGGGGAAATGCATTGCTAAAAGGAATACATTTCTAGAAGTTAGCTTTGAAACTCTTTTTAAACAAAAAAATTTTTAATTTTAGTATTGCATCTAAACCCCCTCTATAAAATAGACAAATTTTAAAGTCCAAAAGCCTCTCTTTTAGTTTAAAAAGAGAAAATTTATGACATCCAGACAGTGTATGTTGGTACCAAATATAACCAAAAGGAAAACAAACATCAGCCACAGTCAAAGAGATGAAATTCTCCCTTCATAGTCCATTTTTGGCATAGAATAATTACCAGGTAGAGCAAGCCTCCAAGTCTTATTTTAATAGTGTGTTAGTACAGTGCACTAACGTGTCTCCTGGGAGGAAGCAGGAGATTAGAACCAGAGTTAGCAAGAGCAAGAAACAGGTTTAAACATCTAATTACTGTTAGATGATACTTAGATTATCTGCATGAGGTTCAGGTTACCTCAGAGCATCAAGACACTATAAAACACACAAAGGTTTTGAGTGTTTAGCCTCTTCCCAGACCAATATCCTCCCTCTACCCCCAGATAATAGAAACAAAATTCAGGCCAAGAAATATATAACCACTAATATGGATTCAAAGGACCATGGGGGAAAAATTATCTTCCAAAACCAGTCATTTATTCTCATTTTAATTCAAGTTGGCTCCCTCATATCACTCTGTGGGTTCATATTTTAAATGTGCTTTGCATATGTACAAAGAAGGTGAGAATCTCCATTGGTTTTAGAAACTGCTGGCAATCTCCATTATTATTCAGGAAAGAGGTTTTAATGGTTCTGCCTAAGCAAATTGTATTTAATTTTCCTCTAATGTGATATTCCAGGTGTCACTCTTTGATACCAAAAAATTTATTTTAAAATGTGTCCTCCAGGTAAAGCAGCTGGCTTAGACCCGCAGTAACCCAAAACTAAATACTGAACATGTAGTGAAAAGACCGCAAAAATGAAAACCAGGAAATCCACCTTTATTACCAGTCTCGCCATTAATCATTAGTGGAGGACCTTAAATTACATACTCTTCCGAGTCTCAGTGTCTTCATCTATAAAATTAGACACCTAGAATTAGAGATTCCTTCATATACAAAGTTTTCATGATGCTTTTTCAGATCCCTATTTTCCTATCTTACTCTTTCCCTATTCTCATTTTTTTCCTTTCACCCTCTGTAGGTGGCCTATATCTGCAAGGATATAGGGTGAACGAGCAGATCCTTAGCTTCAAGCAGTCAGTAATTGAACTCAAACCTCCATCTGAAGAGTTCAAGACTTTCTATTTCTGTGCAGAAAATAAGACAGAAAACCAACGGTGAGTCAAAGTCTGCATATTTCTTCTTCATCTACCCTGACAAAAGAGTCTTCTTAGCAAAACCCTTACCCTTACTTTCCAACTTCAATTTCCATCTTCAGTTACTCTCCCCCTTTCTTTGCATAGTCTCCATAGCTAATATTCCCCAGGATTGTTTTTTCTTGCAATGCATAGAGGATGATTCTTCCAGAAGTACTTTTTTAAGTAGAAAAGGAGTCCACAATTCTACCCAAGGCAATGGGCTCAGACTTTAACATAAAAGTATACTGATTTTATACAGTTATCCATAAATATTATGTTATTAATTCAGATTTGCTGTCTCACCTCCTTTCATATAACTCCTATTAATATGTTCATCTGAATTTGGTCAGTTGTTTGGCTTTGTTATAAGCCATTGAAGGATATAGAACTTACCTATCTAATTCAGTATGTTCAGTATCTACCTTGGCATGCACAAATGGGCACTTGGGTTCATGATGATTTGGGGGAAAAAAGAGAGGTAGAATCAAAAGAGACAAAGCTGTGAGGCAGAAGAAGGATTTTCTGGTACCTAGAGGATCTTCCTCCACCTAATTTCAGTACTCAAGAAGTCCTATGCCCTCCATCTCCCATTCCTACCATCAACTGCTTGATAACGACCATCTCTCACCTCATCCAGATGCTTTCTCTCAACTTTCTGGGTTAAAAAGATCTAATAAAGAAATTCACAGTCATTTATTTAAAAAGAGGACATGGTAAAATTTCTAGAGGTATTTACAAAAATCAAATACATTGCTTTAATTCAAAGAAATAAACTCTGAAAGTAGAATTTTGGGATTTCTAGCCAGTAACCTTTAGGAAAGGGAGGAGTCTCCCTAGGCCTTCTCGCATTATGTAAACCTTGTGTGCGCCACTCATTCCTAAGGATAGGCTAGAGTGGGAGGTTAATGAATATAGAATTGCTAGATATTTTGCCAAGATCTTTTTCCTTGGGCTTATGCTATACAATCTGGGTACCAAACTAAGATGGTTCCCTTGAAGGTAAGACTCCAGCTGGTATTTTAGAAAAAAGGTCAGTAAAATAAAATTAACTCTTATCTGATAAAATCCACTAGCTTCTCTAAGAGTAGAGGTTGAAGAGTTAGATTTCACTGCCAAATCCATGAGTCAATATTATCAATAGGAAGTAATAGTGAGTCCCTAGAGAAATATTTCAAAGCATGAGTAGAGTTCATAAAGTGTGGTTCATGGAATTCTGGCTTCACAAGATGCCCTACTCCCTCAAAATAGTTTTCAGGAAATGATACAAATCATATTTCCCTCTCAGAGAATCACAAAGTGCATTAGCTTATTAATGTCCCTGTCACACCCTCCTGGAAAGAATTCTAGTTACCTCTCAAGTCCCACTACCCAAGCCTATCTGACCCAACCATTCTTTTAAAAACATGACACCTATTGATTATGCTTACAATAAGTTCTATATTATATTTTATAAACCATCATCCAATAAAATGAAAAGAAGGCAATGGAAAAGAGAGGGGAGCTAACCTGGAGAGTTTGCTATGGTTAATAGAATGTAACAAAGGAATATTTTGCCCTAATGGCAATATTTGATTACTATACATTCAATCAACTGAATTTGAAATTTCTATAGGAACAGTAAAATACTATTAATAATTATAAAAGCCCTATAGCTCCATGAATCACTATCAACAAACATTGTACCATCTTCTGATCCTAGTATTTACATCAACATAGTTTTACTTCTTTGCTAACATTTTATATTCTGCATTTGGTGTTTTATCTTTTGTTCAATCCAAACCTAAGGATCAGGGTTTACTATATTGATTTCAAAATAAATAACCAAGATAAATGATTAGGAAATAAATTTAAAAGATTTTTTAACATTTCACCTTTCCACAGTCCAATTTTTTTTTAAGTGACCTGACTTATACTGTTATTTCTACAGCTGGATTACAGCTCTGAAAGCATCTATCAAAAAGTGGCTTCCTTTGCATCAGGCTATTCAAGACTTCATGAATCGACCTCTAGAGGAAACCAGAATGTGAGCGAAATCCTAATCTTAAGAGAAAGGATCCACAAAATCACTGCCAGCCTCTTGTGGGAAGAAACACAAACATTTTTCATTATATGGCGATCAACTGAATGTTCCTCCAAAACATTAAAAGTCTGTGATAAGATTATCACTTTCTTTTTGAACCAAAGCACCAAAATCTAATGTGACATTCAGAAAATAGAACTTCTATGAACATCATTAATACCTCATGTTTCCTTCCCTCAGGCTGCTCATGTTAGCATCAAAAAATAGTGTGCTCCATACGCCTGTCTTTTGAAAGTATAAATACAATAAACGTTAATTTATTTTCTTTTTTGTGTTCTTTGCTAAATGTTCCATTCTGTTCTTTGACTGTAGGCTTCCTATAATGCTGATAGGCCATGATATGGAAAGCTGATACTTGGAAAAATTAAGATCATAGAAATGAAGGGGCTTAAATGGTGAATAAGTAATTCAGCTAAAGAAGGTCCCCTCTGCCAGGTCATCCTACAATCAAGTGGCCCAAATGCCTTCCAGGACTTCCCAGATGAAAGAAAATAATAAGTATTTTTATAAAAATAAGGAAAGAACTAGGCTAAATTTAGGGGCACAAACTCAAAGGCCTGCAACATGTTATTGCCTGAATTATTACCTGAATGAATATCTGTCATGCTGCAAGGAGAAAACACAAAATAAATCAAGAATGTCCTTCTCTGAATCCTGGAAGTAACATTGAAATTCAAAAGTAAATTCTAACTGGTGACTTGGTTTCATAGTGGAACAATCCCAATGTGTATCCACAATGTTGTGATGCACTTGGAAGTCCCATGCCCTTACTAATGAAAACAAATTTCAGGGAGTTCGATTGTCAGATTCAGGTGATCTGGAACAACTTAAAACAATAATAAAAACTTAAGGTCTCGTCTTTTCACAAAATAGTGTTTCAGAACTCACGGAGACCTTACGGATCAACCCCTCTTGATGGCGAAAACTCAGGGAGAGAGTTGCCCATTGAAGATCACAAAGGTTATTAATGAAAGACCAGGACTCAATCCAGGTCTTCATCCCTCTATCCAGTGTTGTTTCCATTCATCCTACAGCCAGAAACTTAAATGTGAAAAAGGTATCAAATTCATGCCATTTTTCCTATACTCCTCACTTCTGCCCCCGCCCCAAAAGACTGTGAACTCTTCAGATAGATGGCAACAAGCTTGCAGCTGTCGTTCACCACAGCTCAGATAAAGGACGCTTGTGAGTGTGTGAGCGTGTGCTACTTAGTTCCCGTATTAAGAGAAGCTGCACAAATGAACCCATGCCCCCAAAAAGATGTGCCATAATACTCTAACCAACTTAATACCATAATAAAAAATATTCAATTAACAATAACAGATAGCCCTCTGTTCTGACAATGGTCCCTTTGTTCTCCCTGTATTTGTCATGACAATAATGAGGTCTTTCAGCAGGGGCATCGTCAGTAATGTTCATGTCATAAACCTGGAGCTCATACATCCGCTCCCCAGCGGAGCACTCGGCCTCTTTGGAGCTCCGCCATGGAATGCACAAACTGTGCCGTTCCTGGCAGCCAGCTAGTGACCACAGCCAACTGTAACACTGGCACAGAGCTCTCCCCTGAAGGAGAAAAACAAAAGCAACTACCTCAATAAAACGTGAATATAATTTTCCTTGAATTAAATAATCATATAACTCACTTGAAAGTGAAAGGTATCAACGTTCAAAGTTACTCCTCAAAAATGACTGTTGCTATTCCTGTAAGATTCTAGAGATCTAAACAGTACCATACATCATGCCCAAAAACTTTTTGCGTGAGCATTTTTATGTGCAGACAATTTTAAGCTTTTATATGATTTTCAAGGAATATGTGACTCAAGAAGAACTTTTTAGTTCTAAGATTAAGAACATTTCTCAAGATCCATAAGGCTTCCATCTTTAATACAATGTAGAGGGGATAGTGTAGTCTTCTACATACGCACTATCTCACTACACATTTTATGATTAGCCCATCTTTTGGCAAATCAAGGAGAGCTCGCCATAAGTCCAGGGGTCAATGAGTCAATAAACAGTCATTGAGCACCTACTACAGACCAAAAACTGGCCTACTACTATGAGGAGAGGCAAATAAATCATTAAAGCCTGTCTTCTGCAGTCAGAGGGCCCAAGTTCAAATTTGAGCTCTGTCATTTCCTGGCTGTGACTTGATGCAGGTAAACTTTAACTCTCCCTGCTTTAGTTTCTTCATCTATAAGTGGGGATAATAGTATCTGTCAAATGTGTTCATGAGAATTATATGAATAGTGTAGAAAAAGCACTGGAAGTGAATAACCCCAGTGAACTCTCAATATGAGTGTCAATATCATTAGCAAGAATTGTCAGCTAATAGTCGCATCTCTGTGGATTCTTCCTGAAGGAATACATCTTGTGTCTATCTCACTACCTGCAGATAGAGAGGAGGAAGGAACATTTCTCCAGGGTTTCCATCTTAAGTGGACTTAACAGAGAGAGCCAAAGATAGTTTCAGGTTTTGTGGGTCATATGCTGCATTGTATTGCCCATTTAGAACCCAAAGACAGGCCAAAGTTGTCTAAACTCTGTTAGACCAACTCCATGATAAACTTGGAAGATTTTCCATCAGTATTCCTAGAAGCCCTAAACTAAACCCAAATTGTTCTCAGGAGGTCTCTGATGGGCCTAAGTAGTGCAGGTCTTGCTCCAATTCTTGTTCTGCCTCATCTGTTGACTTAATGTGCACACTATAAAGGAAACCCCCTGGACTGTTCTGAACTTGGGAATTACATTTAGTGAAGATAAATTAAGAAATATCGAAGAGAACAATGAATTGGAAGGGAACTACAGACAATCATCTATTTCCTTTATTTGCCTCACCCACTTAGCCTGAGAAAATGATCTCAGTGATCCCTGACTCCCAATCCCTCTCAAGCTTCTTCCTGGACTTGAAACAATTTCTCCATACCCACCCTGACTTTTGAGAAAAAATACTTTCTCCAGAGTTTTGGCTAACATAGTACAATTCTGCTTTCCATTCCTACCCATGCAACGACCATGTAAAACCATTTCAAAGACATGTAAAACCATGTCCGTAGTGGGATATAAAAGCTAATGAAACTATAAAGCATGTTTTTTTAAAAAGTAACCACATTATATTAACAATTCCTCACAGCTTACATATACAATATTTATGCACGTATATTTTTGGTTTAAAAACATCCCCTATATGTTTCCAAGCCTGTCTTTTTAGAATGGAACCCATTCTTTTTTTTTTAATTTAAAATTTTTATTTATTTTTTTTACTTTATAAAGTTTCATATTTTTTAACATATGCAATTATTTTCCATCATTTACAATACAGTAGTTGCAATGACACTCCAAACAGAAAAGCAAAGTAAAAAATC